>NC_057811.1:146384514-146748368 GCF_018294505.1 Triticum aestivum
CGATGAGGGGCTCCGGCGGCGGCTCGAGGTGAGGAAAGAGGGGGGCGCTATATATATAGGAGGGGGGTGTGCGGCGGCTTGGGCAACGGGGCACCCGAGGCGGCGGCGGCTCCCGTGCCCGGGACGGACTCCGGCGGCGAGCTCCCGTGCGGGAAGAGGAAGGCGCGAGGCGGGCCGTCGGCTGGGCCTTTGGCCGGTCGGCGCGCGGGCGGTTTTTTCTCTCTCTTTTTTTTAAAAATTAGTTCCGCGGAAAATAATACGTAGAAAAATAAATAAAAATCAGAAAAATATGAAATAAATTTTCCCCGTCTAGTTAGAAAATCTAGAATAGGGTGAACATTGTTTTTCAGGTCAAAATAAATATTTTGGAAAACATGCAATATTTTTAATGCAATAAAAATTGCAAATAAAATCCAAATAAATTCCAAATAATGTTTTTAACATTTTTCCTCCAGTATTTCAATTGTTTTGGAGAAGTCATATTTTCTCCTCTCGTTTATTTAAAATGAAATATTTTTCCGGAGAGAAAAATAATTAAAACCACAATCCTCGTTTGAAAAATCAAATTTGAAATTTTGAGAAAATCCCCAACTCTCTCCGAGGGTCCTTGAGTTGCTTAGGATTATCGAGGATTTGTCAAAATGCAACAAAACATGATATGCAATGATGGTCTATGTATAACATTCCAAATTGAAAATAAACTCAAGCAATATGATATAAACCCCATCTTTTTATCCTCGATGGCAACAATACAATACGTGCCTTACTGCCCCTGCTGTCACTGGGAAAGGACACCGCAAGATTGAACCCAAAGCTAAGCACTTCTCCCATTGCAAGAAAGATCAATCTAGTAGGCCAAACCAGACTGACAATTCGAAGAGACTTGCAAAGATAATTAAATTATTCATAAAAGAATTCAGAGAAGATTCAAATATTGTTCATAGATAATCTTGATCATAAACCCACAATTCATCGGATCTCGACAAACACACCGCAAAAAGAATTACATTGAATAGATCTCCAAGAAGATTGATGAGAACTTTGTATTGAGATCCAAAGAGAGAGAAGAAGCCATCTAGCTAATAACTATGGACCCGAAGGTCTGTGATAAACTACTCACACATCATCGGAGAGGCTATGGTGTTGATGTAGAAGCCCTCCGTGATCGATTCCCCCTCCGGTGGAGCGCCGGAAAAGGTTCCAAGATGGGATCTCACGGGTACAGAAGGTTGTGGTGGTGGAAATAGGGTTTCGTGGTGCTCTCGGATGTTTTCAGGGTATATGAGTATATATAGGCGAAAGAAGTAGGTCGGTGGAGCCACGAGGGGCCCACGAGGGTGGGGGCGCGCCTACCCCCTGGGCGCGCCCTCCTGCCTCGTGGCCTCCTCGTTTCTTTCTTGACGTCCACTCCAAGTCTCCTGGATTGCGTTTGTTCCAAAAATAACTCTCCCGAAGGTTTCATTCCGTTTGCACTCCATTTGATATTCCTTTTCTGCGAAACACTGAAATAGGCAAAAAACTGCAATTTGCACTGGGCCTTCGGTTAATAGGTTAGTCCCAAAAATAATATAAAAGTGCATAGTAAAGCGCATTAAACATCCAAAACAGATAATATAATAGCATGAAACAATAAAAAATTATAGATACGTTGGAGACGTATCAAGCATCCCCAAGCTTAATTCCTGCTCGTCCTCGAGTAGGTAAATGATAAAAACAGAATTTTTGATGTGGAATGTTACCTAGCATATTTCTCAATGTATTTTTTTTCTTTATTGTGGCATGAATGTTCAGATCCGAAAGATTCAAGACAAAAGTTTAATATTGACATAAAAATAATAATACTTCAAGCATAGTAACAAAGCAATCATGTCTTCTCAAAATAACATGGCCAAAGAAAGTTATCCCTACAAAATCATATAGACTGGCTATGCTCTATCTTCATCACACAAAGTATTTAATCATGCACAATCCCGATGACAAGCCAAGCAATTGTTTCATACTTTTGATGTTCTCAAACTTTTTCAATCTTCACGCAATACATGAGCGTGAGCCATGGACATAGCACTATATGTGGAATAGAATGGTGGTTGTGGAGAAGACAAAAAGGAGAAGATAGTCTCACATCAACTAGGCGTATCAACGGGCTATGGAGATGCCCATCAATAGATATCAATGTGAGTGAGTAGGGATTGCCATGCAACGGATGCACTAGAGCTATAAGTGTATGAAAGCTCAACAAAAGAAACTAAGTGGGTGTGCATCCAACTCAATTGCTCACGAAGACCTAGGGCATTTTGAGGAAGCCCATCATTGGAATATACAAGCCAAGTTCTATATATGAAAGTGACAACATAGGAGACTCTCTATCATGAAGATCATGGTGCTACTTTCAAGCACAAGTGTGGTAAAAGGATAGTAACATTGTCCCTTCTCTCTTTTTTCTCATTTTTTTATTTTTTTATTTGGGCCTTTTTCTCTTCTTCTTTTTATGGCCTTTTTTCGTCCGGAGTCTCATCCCGACTTGTGGGGGAATCATAGTCTCCATCATCCTTTCCTCACTTGGGACAATGCTCTAATAATGATGATCATCACACTTTTATTTACTTACAACTCAATACTTAGAACAAAATATGACTCTGTGTGAATGCCTCCGGCGGTGTACCGGGATATGCAATGAATCAAGAGTGACATGTATGAAAGAATTATAAATGAGGCTTTGCCACAAATACGATGTCAACTACATGATCATGCAAGGCAATATGACAATGATGGAACGTGTCATAATAAACGGAACGGTAGTAAGTTGCATGGCAATATATCTCGGAATGGCTATGGAAATGCCATAATAGGTAGGTATGGTGGCTGTTTTGAGGAAGGTATATGGTGGGTGTATGATACCGGCGAAAGGTGCGCGGTATTAGAGAGGCTAGCAATGGTGGAAGGGTGAGAGTGCGTATAATCCATGGACTCAACATTAGTCATAAAGAACTGACATACTTATTGCAAAAATCTATTAGTTATCGAAAAAAAGTACTATGTTCATGCTCCTAGGGGGATAGATTGGTAGGAAAAGACCATCGCTCGTCCCCGGCCGCCACTCATAACGAAGACAATCAATAAATAAATCATGCTCCGACTTCATCACATAACGGTTCACCATACGCGCATGCTACGGCAATCACAAACTTTAGAACAAGTATTTCTCAAATTCACAACTACTCAACTAGCATGACTCTAATATCACCATCTTCATATCTCAAAACAATGATCAAGTATGAAACTTCTCATAGTATTCGATGCACTTTATATGATAGTTTTTATTATACCCATCTTGGATGTTCATCATATTAGGACTAATTTTATAGCCAAAGCAAACTACCATGCTGTTCTTAAAAGACTCTCAAAATAATATAAGTGAAGCATGAGAGATCAATTATTTCTATAAAATAAAACCACCACCGTGCTCTAAAAAGGATATAAGTGAAGCACTAGAGCAAAATTATCTAACTCAAAAGATATAAGTGAATCACATAGAATATTCTAATAAATTCTGATTCATGTCTGTCTCTCCCAAAAGGTGTGTACAACAAGGATGATTGTGGTAAAATAAAAAGAAAAGACTCAAATCATACAAGACGCTCCAAGCAAAACACATATCATGTGGTGAATAAAAATATAGCCTCAAGTAAAGTTAGCGATAGACGAAGACGAAAGAGGGGATGCCTTCCGGGGCATCCCCAAGCTTAGGCTTTTGGTTGTCCTTGAATTTTACCTTGGGGTTCCTTGGGCATCCCCAATCTTAGGCTCTTTCCACTCCTTATTCCATAATCCATCAAATCTTTACCCAAAACTTGAAAACTTCACAACACAAAACTCAACAGAAAATCTCATGAGCTCCGTTAGTATAAGAAAACAAATCACCACCATAAGGTACTGTAATGAACTCATTCTTTATTTATATTGGTGTTAAACCTACTGTATTCCAACTTCTCTATGGTTCATACCCCCCGATACTAGCCATAGATGCATCAAAATAAGCAAACAACACACGAAAAACAGAATCTGTCAAAAACAGAACAGTCTGTACTAATCTGGATCAAACGTATACTTCTGTAACTCCAAAAGTTCTGAAATAAATTGGTGGACATGAGGAATTTGTCTATTAATCATCTTCAAAAATAATCAACCTAAAATCACTCTCCAGTAAAATATGGCAGCTAATCTCGTGAGCGCTAAAGTTTCTGTTTTTTACAGCAAGATCATAAAGACTTCACCCAAGTCTTCCCAAAGGTTCTACTTGGCACAAACACTAATTAAACATAAAAATACATCTTAACAGAAGCTAGATGAATTATTTATTACTAAACAGAACCAAAAAGCAAGAAACAAAAATAAAATTGGGTTGCCTCCCAACAAGCGCTATCGTTTAACGCCCCTAGCTAGGCATTGATAATTTTAATGATGCTCACATGAAAGACAAGAATTAAAGCACAAAGAGAGCATTTTAGAACACGTGATAAACACATCTAAGTCTAACATACTTCCTATGCATAGGCATTTTATAAGCAAACGAATTATCATAGCAAGCAAAAATTAGCATATGCAAGAAAGCAGAAAGAAACAATAGCAA
Organism: Triticum aestivum; assembly: GCF_018294505.1. Taxonomy (NCBI): domain Eukaryota; kingdom Viridiplantae; phylum Streptophyta; class Magnoliopsida; order Poales; family Poaceae; genus Triticum; species Triticum aestivum. Next base: position 146,389,145 of record NC_057811.1, read on the forward strand.
TCTCAACATAACGAGAGGTAATTTAGTAACATGAAAATTTATACAACCATATTTTCCTCTCTCATAATAATTACATGTAGGATCATAAGCAAATTCAACTATATAGCTATCACAAAACATATTCTTAACAAGATCCACATGTATGCAAAGTTGACACTCTTCCAAAATAGTGGGATTAACATTAACTAAAGTCATGACCTCTCCAAACCCACTTTTATCAAAAACTTCGTAAGATTGAACATTCTCCAAATATGTGGGATCTAAAGTTGACACTCTTCCAAACCCACTTTCAATATTATTGCAAACGTTATTATCAATCTCATATTCATCACGGGCTTAAATAAATTTTCAAGATCATAAGAAGAATCACCCCAATCATGATCATTGCAACAAATAGTAGTCATAGCAAAACTAGCATCCCCAAGCTTGAGGTTTTGCATATAATTAACACAATTGACATCAATAGAATTTATAATAAAATCATTGCAATCATGCTTTTATCAAAGGAATTATCAAGTATGGGCGCAATAGCAACGATCTCATGTTTAACATAAGGAACTATAGCAAATTCGTCTTCAGAAATATTGGCATCATGGCCACAAGAATAGCAAGCATCATGTTCATCAAGGGAAATTTCAATCAAATCATTGGAATCATCATTATCTATAGATTCATGCATATCATTATTTTGTTCCAAAGCAACGGTCATTCTCTCAGTAAATTCTTTGACATAGACATTATGAGCATAGTTTTCATAGCAATATTTAAGTATGTCAAAAATTTCAGATTCGTAGAGAGTAATATCATACTTTTCAATCAAAGAAGCAGCTTCATAAGCACCCTTAAAAGCAACAAATCTTCAATTTGTTCAATATCATAGTAACTATAAACACCCTTTGCATAAGAAGATAAGCTTTCATTTTCATTAAACTCACATAGGTAGGGAAGGTGTTTTTTAGGGTTCTTAGAGCAACAAGTAAAATCATAAATTTCACAAAGATTCCAAGCATAACACAGCAATCTGTTTATTTGATCCCATAAGAATCTCCCTTTTTCAGACAAACGGTGACGCACAAAATGAGCATGCTCATCTAAAGAGTTCCCATCAACTAGGCTAGTTGGGGTTTCAGCACGAGCGCATAAGGATCGAGGATGATCCAAGTAGAACACTTTAAGTGGATCCATATCAATAGAATTTTAGCAAGCAAAGATGCAAGCAAATAGAAGGCACGTGGTAACACAAGTAAACAATAGATCTGGCGAGAAAAAGGCAAATGAAAAAGAAGGTGAAATAAAACGGCAAAGATGAAGTGGGGGAGAGGAAAACGAGAGGCAAATGGCAAATAATGTAATGCGAGGTACAATAGTTTGTGATGGGTACTTGGTATGTCTTGACTTGACTTGACTTGACGTAAGTCTCCCCGGCAACGACGACAGAAATCCTTCTTGCTACCTCTTGAGCATGCGTTGATTTTCCCTTGAAGAGGAAAGGGTGATGCAGCAAAGTAGCGTAAGTATTTCCCTCAGTTTTGAGAAGGTATCAATCTAGTAGGAGGTTACGCACAAGTCGCCTCGTACCTACACAAACAAATAAGAACCTTGCAACCAACGCGATAAAGGGGTTGTCAATCCTTCATGGCCACTTGCAAAGTGAGATCTGATAGAGATAATAAGCTAAATATTTTTGGTATTTTTATGATATAGATTGGAAAGTAAAGATTGCAAAATAAAAGACGAAAGAAATAGTAAATTGATAGGAAAATAATATGATGGAGAATAGACCCGGGGGCCATAGGTTTCACTAGTGGCTTCTCTCAAGATAGCATAATTTACGGTGGGTGAACGAATTACTGTCAAGCAATTGATAGAAAAGCGCATAGTTATGAGAATATCTAGGCATGATCATGTATATAGGCATCACGTCCGTGACAAGTAGACCAAAACGATTCTGCATCTACTACTATTACTCCACACATCGTCCGCTATCCAGCATGCATCTAGAGTATTAAGTTCATAAGAACAGAGTAACGCATTAGGCAAGATGACATGATGTAGAGGGATAAACTCAAGCAATATGATATAAACCCCATCTTTTTATCCTCGATGGCAACAATACAATACGTGTCGTTTCCCTTTCTGTCGATCCTAGTGACAGAAAGGGAAATGACACGTATTGTATTGTTGCCATCGAGGATAAAAAGATGGGGTTTATATCATATTGCTTGAGTTTATCCCTCTACATCATGTCATCTTGCCTAATGCGTTACTCTGTTCTTATGAACTTAATACTCTAGATGCATGCTGGATAGCGGTCGATGTGTGGAGTAATAGTAGTAGATGCAGAATTGTTTCGGTCTACTTGACACGGACGTGATGCCTATGTTCATGATCATGCCTAGATATTCTCATAACTATGCGCTTTTCTATCAATTGCTCGACAGTAATTTGTTCACCCACCGTAATTTATGCTATCTTGAGAGAAGCCACTAGTGAAACCAATGGCCCCCAGGTCTAGTTTACATCATATTAGTTTCCCGTCAACTAGCCGATTTATGTCGCCATTTATTTTGCAATCTTTACTTTCCAATCTATACAACAAAAATACCAAAAATATTTATCTTATTATCTTTATCAGATCTCACTTTTGCAAGTGGCCGTGAAGGGATTGACAACCCCTTTATCGCGTTGGTTGCAAGGTTCTTGATTGTTTGTGCAGGTACTAGGCGACTTGCGTGTAATCTCCTACTGGATTGATACCTTGGTTCTCAAAAACTAAGGGAAATACTTACGCTACTTTGCTGCATCACCCTTTCCTGTTCAAGGGAAAACCAACGCATGCTCAAGAGGTAGCAGCATAGTTCGGATGTTCCTCCTCTGTAATAACGAGGGATCGCATCAAGTCCAGAGCCTCGCTTAAAGGCGAGGTTTGGCCAGGGAGAAAAGAATCCGGGAGCACGATGGGAAAGAGGCTTCCTGGCCGGGCTCACACGATGCTGACTCCGAGGGTTCGGAGTCAGTGTTCGGAGAAGAGTCCGGCATCCTGATGGGTGCCAGCGACACTACTTCCTCCGGTCCTCCCGTACTGGGCTCAGGGCCACAGATAGTCCGGCGGGCTCAGGAACTCCGTCTTCGGACCCGGCCATGCGCTCCGGATCTAAGGCCAGAGCGAAGGTTGGGATCGTGAACCCTTGGAAGATCAAGTCTCCTCGGATATCAGCGACATAGTCCAGATTTCCAAAACTAATCTGGTGGCCAGGGGCGTAGCTGTCGATCTGCTCTAGATGGCCAAGCGAGTTGGCCCGCACTGCGAAGCCGCCGAATATGAAGACCTGGCCGGGGAGAAAAACCTCCCCCGGGGCAGCATTTTTGTAGATGATGGATGGAGCCATCGAACCTACCGACGACGACACATCAGAACTCTCAATGAAAGCACCAATGTCGGTGTTGTCGGTGTCAAAACCGGGGGATCTCGGGTAGGGGGTCCCGAACTGTGCGTCTAGGATCGATGGTAACAGGAGACGGGGGACACGATGTTTACCGAGGTTCGGGCCCTCTCTATGGAGGTAATACCCTACTTCTTGCTTGATTGATCTTGATGAATATGAGTGTTACAAGAGTTGATCTACCACGAGATCGTAATGGCTAAACCCTAGAGGTCTAGCCTATGTGAATATGGTAATGAATCTGTCCTATCCGTACTATGCTCTCCGGTTTATATAGACACCGGAGAGATCTAGGGTTACACGAGGTCGGTTACATAGGAGGAAATCTTCATAATAGGTCGCCTAGCTTGCCTTCCACGCCAAGTAGAGTCCAATCCGGACACGGGTATTATCTTCGGCCTTCGTATCTTCACAGCCCATCAGTCCGGCCCATGGATAACAGGCCGGGCGCCCGAGGACCCCTTAGTCCAGGACTCCCTCAGTAGCCCCTGAACCTGGCTTCAATGACGAGGAGTCCGGCATGCAGATTGTCTTCGGCATTGCAAGGCGGGTTCCCCTTCTTCCGAATCCCAAGGTAGTCTTCCGATGTGACGATTGTATCCGGACCTGTGTATATAATTTGCAGAAAATACAATACTCCACGAGTCCAATCTACTGACAACTGTTTATGACATTGTATCATGCCTGCCCGATTATTATTTCCAACCGTTGGCTAGCCCGTCGCCCCACGTCTCGGGAAGCGGTTTTGTTGGCACGTCTTGTCAAAGCAGAGATCGTGTCCCCTTATTCGCGGGATTTTCAATAATGCAGGTATGGGTAACCCAACCGTCCCCTGGGTACAACTCTTTGGGGATAGGTAAGTTTCAAGACCCAGGAGGGGACGCTCGATATTCTGGGCCTTCATATAGGGACCCAAACTTGTCTTTCTCTTCCGCGCTTGCTTCTTCCTCAACCCCAGCCACCTTGAGTTCTAGCCCCCGAGTTTCAATCACCACCAGCCCCAATCATGTCCGGGCCCAGCCATTCAGGCTGGTGGGTGGCATCTTCTGTCACGGAGGAGGATATCGCGAAGCTCCGCGTGGCGAGGTATCTGACCCCAGAAGTCCTTCATCGGCTTCCTGCCGAGGGGCAGGTTATTCCCACCCCCAAGTCCGGCGAGAGGGTTGTATTTGTGTCCCACTTCCTCCATGGGTTAGGGTTCGCGCTTAACCCCTTCGTCCGGGGGCTCATGTTCTACTATGGGCTAAATTTTCACGATCTGGCCCCGGACTCCGTTCTCCTCATCTCGACATTTATCGTCACGTGTGAGGCCTTCCTCCGGATTCCTCCGCACTTTGGTTTGTGGCTCAAGACTTTCGATGTGAGGCCGCGGGTGACAAAGGAGGAGCGGGCAGAGTGCAGCAGCGCCATAATAAGCAAGCTTGCCACCGCGGTTTGGTTTGAAGGATCTTTCGCCGAGTCTTCCGAGCTATGGCAGCAGGGGTGGTTTTATGTCAACGAGCCGCGGGGCTCCAAGTGGGCAGCTACGCCCGCGTTCTGACCCGGCCCTCCAACTCAGCTCGTTTCATGGATCAACAAGGGATTAGACTGCGGGTCTGCCATTGAGGTGCAGACTCTGCAAAGTCGTGTCCGAAGCCTTACCGAGAAGGGCATCGAACTTGTGAACGTTGTTCAAGTAATGCTAGTCCGCCGAACCCTGCCATGTCAGCGGCGGCCTCTCCGTATGTGGGAGTTTAATCCAGAAGGGCGGTGGACTCTTTAGCACTTCTTCGGCGCTACGCATGAAGGGATGTGGAGATTATATTTCGGGGAGCGAGAGCAATGGCCGGACACCACTGAAGACGTTGGCCTTGACTGCAATCATCCGGACACTCCGGTAAGTATTTAATCTCCGAACACCTTTCATTCAAGCATCTCTTGACAAGATACTGAATGACCCGTCCTTATACAGGACTGGATAAAGAAAGCGGTGCTGATCTGGTGTCCGGCGCCCCTTCCCGAAGACCCCGCGTCCGCCCTACTGACGCGGATGTTAACTCCGACGCCGTACCAGGTGTCTGCAGAGGGGGATGAGAGCGGGGAGCCCAAAGGAGATGCCCGCCCTGAGGACGATTCAGACGCTATGTTCGGGGAAACCGAAACCCTTTTGCCCAGGGGCAAAGGTGTAGAGGGGGCCTTCCATAGCAAGAAGAGGGCCGCTTCTGGAGATCAGGAGGGAAAACCTTCCAAGAAAGGAAAAACGCGATCGTCGGGCGGCTTGGGTCAGGCGAGCGATGTTGATGTAGAGCTTGATGATGAGGATGAACCTCCGGCCAGACCGTAAGTGACACAGGGTACTTTAACCATACCTCATTCCTTTATTATTACTGAAGTAATCCTCCGACATATGTACGTCCTCGCAGGTTAACGCCTCGTGTTTCTCAATCGTCCTCCTCCTCGGGAGACCTTCTGCCGGAGATGATGGAGAGTGACACGCCTTCTCCGGCCTCCTTGCCCAATAGGGCGGATGATCTTGAGGTGTCGTCCCGGAGGGCTCCCCCCAAACGGCAAGTAGCGCAGGAAACGAGGAAGGAGTTGCCCGAAGGTGGCGCCTTTGTCACTCAGGGTTCGGGGATCAAGAATGACGGCCCCGAACTATCCAGTTTACAGCCCGAGACGATTCTGGAGGCGGGTGAGCTGATTCCTTCAAAGGAGCGTCGTGCTCCGGCAGCGGTGTCCGAAGACCCAGGAGTGCCGGAGACGCTGACGGACATGCTGCGACGAGCATCCGTTTCGGAAGAGCACCGTGCCTTAATGGTTACGGTGGTCGAAAAAGTTCTCTCCGCGAAGAGCGGGTTGAACGAGGCCTTTACGAGCCTTCTAAGAGGTTTTGAGGTTTGTGATGTAATGTTGCCAATAGAATGACATTGACAGAATGCACCTGTTGTGTATGCAGTAGCCCCTGAGACTCGGATTGCCTTCCGAAGGAAGCAATCGGAGGATCAAAAATATATGCCTAGGTACTGATCTTGATTGAATTTGGAATGCAGGCTACCGCCCCTCCTGCCACTACTCGCAATACGGAAGTGGCCGAACTGCAGCGAAAGCTGGATATTGCGGAGGATGGTATTGCATTGATCAACATGCGTCTTGACGACTCGCAAGGTATATAATTTGAGCATTCCTTACACCAATGTGCTTGTAATTTAAGCCTGACTCTGAAAAAGAGTTTTACATGAAATGTGCATGAATGCAGATGGTGTCGCTGCCGTGGAAGCCCTTCGGGCGGAGCTGGCCCGGGTCAAGGAGCAGGCCCGGTTTAGTGATGCGGCTGCCGAAAAGGTATCGGCTGAGTTAAAAGCCGAACAAGCTGCGCGGCGCCAAGACAAGGAGAAGATGTCCACCATGGCGCGCGAGTTAGAGAATGCGGCTAGCCGCTGTAAACTTCTTGAGAAGGAAAATGAAGCCAAAACAGCCGAACTTGACAAGGCCTTATGAGAGTCAAGAGAAGTGTGGTCTGAGTCCAGAGCAGCCGGTGAGGAGATCCGGCAAGCTGGGGAGATTGTGGCTGGCAAGCCCTTTTTGCTACAGGCTAAGTTCGGCGATCCGAACTATGCTCAGCTTAACCAAGTGTGGAGATCTCCGGACAATTTTTTAGACTTGCCGAAGAGTTCTTCCGATGCGGCGCAGTTTTACCATGCGCAAGAGGGGTATGCAACGGAGAAGCTTTTCTGGTCACAATTTGGCGCGTCGAAGCGCCCTCTGTTGCTGAATGAACAGATGTCCCAGTGGGCCGAGCTGCATAGGATATCCAGCGCTGCCATGAAGAACGTCATAGTCCGGTTGTGGCCGACTGAACCTGTTCCGAGTAGTTACTTCGGCCTGGTGCAGCGGCTTGTTGATGCGGTGGCGCGTATCGACGCTGTGAAGCGGCCGGTGTGCATTGAAGGTGCACGGATGGCCTTCCCCCGAGTCAAGACATTCTGGGGGAAGATGAAGGCCATCGATGTTGCGGCGAAGAGTCCACCCAAAGGCAAGGACCGTCCGGAACCGGAGCATTATTTTGAAGACGTCATAGAGGCCGCCCGCTTCATAGAGGGTCAGTGCTCGAAAGACATAATGTTCGAGTGATGTGTATAAGTGTTGTAACAGACAACTTTATGGTTAATCTGTTTTCATCTTTTGCTCGAAAGCTTGTATTCCTCCTGTGCGGCCATTGTAATGTAATCTGAAGGTTTTCCAGTCGTCGGCTTCAGCCCCCTCGTAGGAAATACGGGGGTGTTCGGAAAAGCATTGAATCACTCTTTGTCCAACGTCTCGGTCCATAAAGGAGGTGATAATGCGGCGAACCAGGCAATCAGACTATAGGGCGTTAACGCCTTCACTTAGCCATAGGAGTTTTATGGCGGGGCTACGACATAGCCCCTGGTATGTATGCAGCGTATTCTAATTTTTGTGCCTTACATGTTTTGATCTGAAAAAGATCCTTCGCGTGACACGGAGAATCGCTAAGGATTCGAATAAGTCATCAAGTGGTTGACCAGCTCTCGCCGCATCATGACAGTCAGTTTTCGGCTTTCTCTACTGAGGTGCTCATCCGGTCAAAGCCAGGGCACAATCGCAGTAGTTCTCCCTTTACTACCCTAGCTGATAGAGCGGAACGTAGGGTAGCAAGCATAGGAGCCGGGCAACCCAACTATTGACCAAAGACAATGATTCGGAGCTGATGCATATAAGGCCAAACTTGCGACCCCGAAGTACGCTATAGAGTTGTTCGGACTTTCATTGGCGACTCATTTGTTCCCATACCGAGCCCCTGGCAAGTTATGCCGAGGTGCGTCTTGTAACACCGCGGTTACGGGCGTACTCGTTTTCGAAAGAGTATGGAAGATTAGTTCGGATGAAGTTTACTGGGAGTGGAGCAATAAGCCAATGATAAATTCATATATATAAAAAGAAGAGAAAAACCACAACCCGGCTATTTGACATGCTCGGGGTCGGGAACGGAGGAAAAAGGCATAATACAGGCTCAAAATAAAGAGTGCGGTCTACAAAAAAGCTGTTTTGGACCTCCTGTCGCACGTCTGCGCCGCCCGTCCTCGGGGAGGGGAGTCCTTAACGGAAGTGGCCCCTTAGGTGAGTGTACGGATCCGAACTCCGATAGAGTCCGACTAGATGTTGTCCTGATGGTCACCTGTTTTTAAGAGATAATAAAGAAAAATATGGAAAACAGATAAAAAACGTGACGGGAATGTTTGCAGGGTTGCCCGTATTGTGCTTCCGCCGGTGCCCATGGTATCTTGAGCGCATAGTGATGTATGCGTGGTGTGAATCTTGCCGGTATAGCGGGTGGGTGGCGGAAGCCGAACTGCTATTTCCGTTCCGGGAGTGGTCGAACTTCGGAGGGTAACTGATTCTGGCCCCTGGTGTTCGGCTGGCGAGCCGCTCCATCGTCTTTATCGCCTGGTGGCCTCCTCCCATTGTGTTCGGCGTTAAGCTTGCCTGCCTGCTTAAAGACCCAACAGTTTCTGTTGGTGTGATTAGCTGGCTTATCAGGGTGACCGTGAATCTGACAAGGTCGGTCCAATATCCTGTCGAGGGTGGATGGTCCATCCTGGTTTGCCTTGAATGGCTTATTCCATTGACCGGTTTTCGGATTGTGAAATCCGGCGTTGACCGCTGTGTCGCGTAATCTTTCATTATTGTTGCGACTGTTGTGTTCGTTTAGTCGTGGCTTGCCGTTGCCGTCTCGGATTTCGGAAGTGCCCGGGTCGCTGGCGTTGTTGCTTTTACGAGTGAGCCAGTTGTCTTCTCCCGCACAAAAGTGAGTCATTAGAGCGGTAAGGGCTGTCATGGATTTAGGTCCTTCCTGGCCGAGGTGACGTGCTAGCCATTCGTCCTGCACGCTATATTTAAAGGCCGCAAGGGCTTCCGCGCCCGGACAGTCGACAATTTGGTTCTTTTTGACTAAGAACCTAGTCCAGAGTTCCCTGGCTGACTCGCCAGGCTGTTGGACAATATAACTTAAGTCATTGGCATCTGATGGCCGGACATATGTTCCTTGGAAGTTGTCATGAAAGGCGTCTTCCAAATCTTCCCAGCTGCCAATAGAATTTTCTGGCAAACTGTTTAGCCAGTACCGCGCTGGCCCCTTAAGCTTGAGAGGCAGGTATTTAATGGCATGAAGGTCGTCTCCGCGAGCCAGGTGGATATGGAGGAGGTAATCCTCAATCCATACTGCGGGATCTGTTGTTCCATCGTATGATGCGATGTTGATGGGTTTAAACCCGTCTGGAAATTCGTGCTCCATTACCTCGTTGGTGAAGCAAAGAGGGTGTGTGGCTCCTCTATGTTGGGCCACACTGTGAAGCACCTCAGGCGGACTCCGCTTACGGTTTTCGGACCGAGCGTGCTCGGGTCTGTTGTGTCCGAATAGATAACCGTTATTACTGGCCGGGGCATGTCTCCGCGATCTGTGTGTCGATTTTGTGTGTCCTGTTCTACCCTCCCGGTCTTGTTGGATGTCGTGAGTGTTCCCCCGAGCTTCTTTATTCCTGCTTGGACGGCCGGATGGGTTGGTATGGTGCTCTGCTTGGGCTGCTGCTTTGTCCGGACCGAACTGTGGTCGGCCTACCGGCTTATTCGATGGTGGTGTGGGCTCCAATGCCTTGCCATTGTATTGAGGGAGCCACCTACAGTTGTGGTGGCTTTTGTCTGGGCCGTGTTCTTCGGTGGCCAGGACCTCGGTCCATTTATCATTGAGCAGATCTTGGCTTGCTTGAAGCTGCAGCTGCTTTATTCTTAGATTCCTTGTCGTGACTATTAGCCGGCGTTTAAAGCGCTCCTGCTCGAGAGGTTCCTCAGGCATGATGAATTCCTCGTTGCCGAGGCTCTCCTCTTCCTCGGAGAGTGGGAGATAGTTACTATCCTTCGAGTCTCCGAATATGACTTGTTCATCAGAGCTATCTTGCCCGCTTTCCTGGTCCTCCTGTTCGGATCCTGTTTCAACAGGGCCTTCGTTGTCCGGAGTATTATCACCTCCGGTGCTAGTATTGTTTTCTCTTGAGTGACGTGACTGAGAGTGGCGCGGGGGGCGCAGGTGTTTGGACTGTGTACCAAGAGGCTTATCCTCGACTAGATCCTCCTTGTCATCGTCGAGATCGTCGTTGGGTGTGTCTACTATGCACACGTCATACCAGGAAGTGGTCGCCCCGCGTCTAGCGGATAGTAAGTTCTAGCCTTGCCCCTCATCATCGTCCAGACCGTCGATGTCTTCAGAGCAGAGGCCAGGCGTGTTGGTTGGGTCTTCGACGGTGGCTATGAAGTGGGTGGTGGGTGGGAAGCAAAATTCTCCATCATCCGTCGTAAGGTCGAACCAAACATAGTTCGGCGACGAGCCGTCTGCCAGGGATAGGTTTTTTCTTGAGTTTAGTAGGTCGCCCATGGGCGAGTGTTGGAAGATATCCGCGGCGCTAAACTTGAAGATCGATAGCCGATCGAGTTCGGTATCCGCGGGCTCGCAGGGTTCGGAACTCGATATCGGAGACAAGTCCGGGGTTCCATTGATGCAAGTATCGTACGAAGTGGGATCTCCATGTGGCTCCAACACCGCCGAATCGGTAGCCCCCGTGATGGGGTTGAGTTTCCCATCTTCAGACGACTTGATCTGTTCTGGATCTAAGGCAAGAGTTGTTACAGGAGCTATCTCCTGGATGCGGCCCGATGACAGGTTTAAGCCATGTTCATTGGGGCGAAGGGGAGCGGTTGCTGCGGTCTCGAATCCGTTGAAGATCAAGTCTCCACGGATGTCCGCGACGTAGTTCAGGCTTCCGAATCTGACCTGATGGCCACGGGCGTAGCTGTCGATCTGCTCCAGATGGCTGAGCGAGTTGGCCCGCAGTACGAAGCCGCCGAATACAAAGATCTGTCCGGGGAGGAAGGTTTCTCCTTGGACCATGTCATTACTGACGATTGAAGGGGCCATCAAACCTTCCGTCGACGGCACAGTGGAACTCTCAATGAAAGCACCAATGTCGGTGTCAAAACCGGCGGATCTCGGGTAGGGGGTCCCGAACTGTGCGTCTAGGATCGATGGTAACAGGAGACGGGGGACACGATGTTTACCCAAGTTTGGGCCCTCTCTATGGAGGTAATACCCTACTTCCTGCTTGATTGATCTTGATGAATATGAGTGTTACAAGAGTTGATCTACCACGAGATCGTAATGGCTAAACCCTAGAGGTCTAGCCTATGTGAATATGGTAATGAATCTGTCCTATCCGGACTATGCTCTCCGGTTTATATAGACACCGGAGAGATCTAGGGTTACACGAGGTCGGTTACATAGGAGGAAATCTTCATAATAGGTCGCCTAGCTTGCCTTCCACGCCAAGTAGAGTCCAATCCGGACACGGGTATTGTCTTCGGCCATCATATCTTCATAGCCCATCAGTCCGGCCCATGGATAACAGGCCGGACGCCCTAGGACCCCGTAGTCTAGGACTCCCTCAGGTGTCAAAACCGGTGGATCTCGGGTAGGGGGTCTCAAACTGTGCGTCTAGGGTCGATGGTAACAGGAGACGGGGGACACGATGTTTACCCAGGTTCGGGCCCTCTTGATGGAGGTAATACCCTACTTCCTGCTTGATTGATCTTGATGAATATTAGGGTTACAAGAGTTGATCTACCACGAGATCGTAATGGCTAAACCCTAGAAGTCTAGCCTGTATGATTATGATTGCCTCTACGGACTAAACCCTTCGGTTTATATAGACACCGGAGGGGCCTAGGGTTGTACAGAGTCGGTTTACAAACAAAGGAATCTACATATCCGAATGCCAAGCTTGCCATCCACGCAAGGGAGAGTCCCATCCGGACAAGGGAGGAAGTCTTCTATCTTGTATCTTCATAGCCCATTAGTCCGGCCCATATTACATAGTCCGGACGCCTGAGGACCCCTTAATCCAGGACTCCCTCAGTGGCCACACCTTCCTCCATGGCCGTCGCCGCCGTCGACGGAGGTGGATGAGGATCTCTGTGGCCGGAGGAGGATGCCAAGCTCACTTCAAATTCAACCATTAGTGTGGGAGAAAAGTTCCAGGGTGCCGGAGAGGGCCTAGATTGATTTTTCGTGGCTACAGAGGCTTGCGACGGCGGAACTTCTGATCTAGGGTTCTTTTTGGAGGTTTGGGTATTTATAAGAATTTTTGGCGTCGGTCTCACGTCAAAGGGGTACCCGAGGTGCCCACAAGCCTAGGGGCATGCCCTGGTGGCTTGTGGCCACCTCGGCCACTTCCTGGCCCAGCTCCCGTGCTTCCGGGGTCTCTTTTGGTCCATAAAAAATCACCGTAAATTTTCACCCCATTCTGAGAAGTTTTATTTCTGCACAAAAAACGACACCACGGTAGTTTTACTAAAAACGGCATCAGTCCGGGTTAGTTCTAATAAAATCATACCAAAACCATATAAAATTGTTGTGAACATGGCATGAATACTTCATAGACTATAGATACGTTGGAGACGTATCAGCATCCCCAAGCTTAATTCCTGCTCGTCCTCGAGTAGGTAAATGATAAAAGAAATAATTTATGAAGTGTGAATGCTAGAATTGTGCATAAATTTGATCAATGGTGGTTCCAAACACTTTTTATAGCATCATTATATACCATAAATAGTAGCTCATCTCATAAAACTTCTCATGATCAAGTAACAAGCTATTCACATGATAAAGTATAGACCATAAAGTTTCTTGAAAACTAACAAACCATGTTTTCCGTGACCAAACAATTGCAATTCATGTTATTTTCAGGAAGGGTCTATGTAAGAGCTTTGATTTAGCAAATTCCACATACTCAACTATTATATAGTCTTCCATGATTGCTAACACTCAAAGCATATTTTTAGAACAAATAGCATCCATCAAACACAGAGAAAGATAGGGGCTTAATGTTTCGCCTCCCAACTTATTTACCATATAGATAATTGTCAACAATAATACTTCATGATCAAATATATTTGAATGGTCATATATGCTTGGATCTTTCCCCACCATATGATGCTTGCCAACTAAAGAATAAATGAGGTTGAAATAAGAAGGAATATTATTGACTCTTGCATAAAAGTAAGTACATGAAAGTAAAAGATAGGCCCTTCGCAGAGGGAAGCAGAGGTTGTCATGTGCTTTTTAATTTTGGATGTGCAAACCCTTAATGCAAAGGAACGTCATGTTGTATTGCCCTTTGTGATAGCAACCTTTATTATACAGTCCGTCGCTTTTATTTCTTTACCACCACAAGTTCGTACAACGCTTATTTTCCCTTACAATAAAAGATCATACATATTTAGGAGCAATTTTTATTGCTTTTTGCACCGATGACAACTTACTTGAAGGATCTTATTCAATCCATAGGTAGATATGGTGGATACTCATGGCATGAAACGGGCTTTAAGGGTTTTCGATGCACAAGTAGTATCTCTACTTAGTACAATTTTTTTGTCTAGCAAAAGATCCTAAGAAAGCACCACATGTTGGAGGATTCATAACAATATAAGTTCTATACAAATATACCCAAACATAACTCATTACGTTGTCTTCCTTGTCCAACTTCAACTAATTTGCTCAAGTTTGAAAATAATTAATGGGGCTCGCTGTTGGAAATATGCCCTAGAGGCAATAATAAATAGGTTATTATTATATTTCCTTGTTCATGATAATCGTTTATTATCCATGCTAGAATTGTATTGATAGGAAACTCAGATACATGTGTGGATACATAGACAACACCATGTCCCTAGTAAGCCTCTAGTTGACTAGCTCGTTGATCAATAGATGGTTACGGTTTCTGACCATGGACATTGGATGTCGTTGATAACGGGATCACATCATTAGGAGAATGATGTGATGGACAAGACCCAACCCTAAGCCTAGCACAAGATCGTGCAGTTCGTTTGCTCAGAGCTTTTCTAATGTCAAGTATCATTTCCTTAGACCATGAGATTGTGCAACTCCTGGATACCGTAGGAATGCTTTGGGTGTACCAAACGTCACAACGTAACTGGGTGGCTATAAAGGTGCACTACAGGTATCTCCGAAAGTGTCTGTTGGGTTGGCACGAATCGAGACTGGGATTTGTCACTCCGTGTAAACGGAGAGGTATCTCTGGGCCCACTCGGTAGGACATCATCATAATGTGCACAATGTGACCAAGGAGTTGATCACGGGATGATGTGAGTTACGGAACGAGTAAAGAGACTTGCCGGTAACGAGATTGAACAAGGTATCGGGATACCGACGATCGAATCTCGGGCAAGTAACATACCGATAGACAAAGGGAATTGCATACGGGATTGATTGAATCCCCGACATCGTGGTTCATCCGATGAGATCATCGTGGAACATGTGGGAGCCAACATGGGTATCCAGATCCCGCTATTGGTTATTGACCGGAGAACGTCTCGGTCATGTCTGCATGGTTCCCGAACCCGTAGGGTCTACACACTTAAGGTTCGATGACGCTAGGGTTATAGGGAAAGTATGTACGTGGTTACCGAATGTTGTTCGGAGTCCCGGATGAGATCCCGGACGTCACGAGGAGTTCCGGAATGGTCCGGAGGTAAAGATTTATATATGGGAAGTCCTGTTTTGGTCACCGGAAAAGTTTCGGGTGTTATCGGTAATGTACCGGGACCACCGGGAGGGTCCCGGGGGTCCACCAAGTGGGGCCACCAGCCCCAGAAGGCTGCGTGGGCCAAGTGTGGGAGGGGACCAGCCCCAGGTGGGCTGGTGCGCCCCCCACCAAGGCCCAAGCACATGGGAGAGTGGGAGGGGGCAAACCCTAGGTCCAGATGGGCCTTAAGGCCCACCCTAGTGGCGCCCCCCCTCTCCTTCCCTTGGCCGCCCCCCCTTAGATGGGATCTAGGGCTGGCCGCCAGCCCTTGGGGTGGAAACCCTAGAGGGGGCGCAGCCCCCCTATATATAGTTGAGGTTTGGGGCTGCCCAAGACACGAGAACGTCTCTCTTTCGGCGCAGCCCTACCCCTCTCCCTCCTCCTCCTCTCCCGCGGTGCTTGGCGAAGCCCTGCAGGATTGCCACGCTCCTCCACGACCACCACACCGTCGTGCTTCTGCTGGACGGAGTCTTCCTCAACCTCTCCCTCTCTCCTTGCTGGATCAAGGCGTGGGAGACGTCACCGGGCTGCACGTGTGTTGAACGCGGAGGCACCGTTCTTCGGTGCTTAGATCGGAATCAACCGCGATCTGAATCGCTACGAGTACGACTCCTTCATCCGCGTTCTTGCAACGCTTCCGCATCGCGATCTACAATGGTATGTAGATGCACTCCCCTTCCCCTCGTTGCTAGATTACTCCATAGATTGATCTTGGTGATGCGTAGAAAATTTTGAATTTCTGCTACGTTACCCAACAGTGGCATCATGAGCTAGGTCTATGCGTAGTTTCTATGCACGAGTAGAACACAAAGTAGTTGTGGGCGTCGATTTTGTCAATTTACTTGCCGTTACTAGTCTTATCTTGATTCGGTGGCATCGTGGGATGAAGCGGCCCGGACCGACCTTACACGTACACTTACGTGAGACAGGTTCCACCGACTGACATGCACTAGTTGCATAAGGTGGCTAGCGGGTGTCTGTCTCTCCCACTTTAGTCGGATCGGATTCGATTAAAAGGGTCCTTATGAAGGGTAAATAGAAATTGGCATATCACGTTGTGGCTTTTGGGTAGGTAAGAAACGTTCTTGCTAGAAACCCATAGCAGCCACGTAAAACATGCAACAACAATTAGAGGATGCCTAACTTGTTTTTGCAGGGTATGCTATGTGATGTGATATGGACAAAAGGATGTGATGAATGATATATGTGATGTATGAGATTGATCATGTTCTTGTAATAGGAATCACGACTTGCATGTCGATGAGTATGACAACCGGCAGGAGCCATAGGAGTTGTCTTAATTTATTGTATGACCTGCGTGTCAATGAAAAACGCCATGTAATTACTTTACTTTATTGCTAATCGTTAGCCATAGTAGTAGAAGTAATAGTTGGCGAGACAACTTCATAAAGACACGATGATGGAGATCATGATGATGGAGATCATGATGATGGAGATCATGGTGTCATGCCGGTGACGAAGATGATCATGGTGCCCCGAAGATGGAGATCAAAGGAGCAAAATGATATTGGCCATATCATGTCACTATTTGATTGCATGTGATGTTTATCATGTTTTGCATCTTATTTGCTTAGAACGACAGTAGTAAGTAAGATGATCCCTCACTAAAATTTCAAGAGACGTGTTCCCCCTAACTGTGCACCGTTGCGAAGGTTCGTTGTTTCGAAGCACCACGTGATGATCGGGTGTGATAGATTCTAACGTTCGAATACAACGGGTGTTGACGAGCCTAGCATGTACAGACATGGCCTCGGAACACATGCGAAACACTTAGGTTGACTTGACGATCCTAGCATGTACAGACATGGCCTCGGAACACAAGAGACCGAAAGGTCGAGCATGAGTCTTATAGAAGATACGATCAACATGGAGATGTTCACCGATGATGACTAGTCCGTCTCACGTGATGATCGGACACGGCCTAGTTTGACTCGGATCATGTATCACTTAGATGACTAGAGGGATGTCTATCTGAGTGGGAGTTCAATAATCAGATGAACTTCATTATCATGAACATAGTCAAAAGGTCTTTACAAATTATGTCATTGCGCTTTAGTTCTACTGGTTAAGATATGTTCCTAGAGAAAAATTTAGTTGAAAGTTGGTAGTAGCAATTATGCGGACTGGGTCCGTAAACTGAGGATTGTCCTCATTGCTGCACAGAAGGCTTATGTCCTTAATGCACCGCTCGGTGTGCTGAACCTCAGCGTCGTCTGTAGATGTTGCGGAACATCTGACATACACGTTTTGATGACTACGTGATAGTTCAGTGCGTAATGCTAACGTTTTAGAATTGTGGCACCAAAGACGGTTTTGAAACGTTGCAGAACATATGAGATGTTCTGAAGACTGAAATTGGGATTTCGGACTAGTGCCCACGTCAAGAGGTATGAGACCTCTGACAAGTTTCTTAAGCCTGCAGACTAAGGGAGAAAAGCTCAATCGTTGAGCATGTGCTCAGATTGTCTGAGTGCCACAATCGCTTGAATCGAGTGGGAGTTAATCTTCCAGATGAGATAGTGATGGTTCTCCATAGTCACTACCACCAAGCTATTAGAGCTTCGTGATGAACTATAACATATCAGGGATAGATATGATGATCCTTGAGCTATTCGCGATGTTTGACACCGCGAAAGTAGAAATCAAGAAGGAGCATCAATTGTTGATGGTTAGTAAAACCACTAGTTTCTAGAAGGGCAAGGGCAAAAGGGATACTTCATGAAACAGCAAGTCATTTGCTGCTCTAGTGAAGAATCCCAAGGTTGAACCCAAACCCGAGACTAAGTGCTTCTGTAATGAGGGGAACGGTCACTGAAGCGGAACTACCCTAGATACTTGGTAGATGAGAAGGCAGGCAAGGTCGACAGAAGTATATTGGATATACATTATATGAATGTGTACTTTACTAGTACTCCTAGCAGCACCAGGGTATTAGATACCGGTTCGGTTGCTAAGTGTTAGTAACTCGAAATAAAAGCTGCGGAATAAATGGAGACTAGCTAAAGGTGAGATGACGATATGTGTTGGAAGTGTTTCCAAGGTTGATGTGATCAAGCATCGCATGCTCCCTCTACCATCAAGATTTGGTGTTTGCGTTGAGCATGATTGGATTATGTTTATCGCAATACGGTTATTCATTTAAGGAGAATAATGGTTACTCTGTTTATTTGAATAATACCTTCAATGGTCTTGCACCTAAAATGAATCTCGATCGTAGTGATACACATGTTCGTGCCAAAAGATATAAAATAGTAATGATAGTACCACATACTTGTGGCACTGCAATTTGAGTCATATTGGTATAGAACGCATGAAGAAGCTCCATGTAGATGGATCTTTGGACACAGTCGTTTTTGAAAAGATTGAGGCATTCGAACCATGTCTATTGGTATATATGCATGAAGAAACTCCATGCAGATGGATCGTTTGGACTCACTTGATTTTGAATCACTTGAGACATGCAAATCATACCACATGGGCAAGATGACTGAAAGGCCTCGTTTTTAGTAAGATGGAACAAGAGAGCAACTTATTGGAAGTAATACATTTTGATGTATGCAGTCCAATGAGTGCTGAGGCATGCAGTGGATATCGTCATGTTCTTACTTCACAGATGATTTGAGTAGATGCTGAGTGTATTTACTTGATGAAACACAAGTCTGAATTATTGAAAGGTTCAAGTAATTTCAGAGTGAAGTTGAAGATCGTCGTGACAAGAGGATAAAATGTCTGTGATATGATCATAGAGATGAGTATCTGAGTTACGAGTTTGGCACACAATTAAGACATTGTGGAAAGTGTTTCACAATTAATACCGCCTGGAACACCACAGTGTGATGGTGTGTCCGAATATCATAACTGCACCCTATTGGATATGGCGCATGCCATGATGTCTCTTATCAAATTACCACTATCGTTTATGGGTTAGGCATTAGAGATAACCGCATTCACTTTAAAAGGGGCACCACGCAATTCTGTTGAGACGACACCGTTTAGAGAAACCTAAGTTGTCGTTTCTTAAAAGTTTGGGGCTGCGATGCTTATGTGAAAAAGTTTCAAGCTGATAAGCTCGAACCCAAAGCGGATAAATACATCTTCATAGAAAACCCAAAACAGTTGGGTATACCTCCTATTTCAGATCTGGAAGCAAAAGTAATTGTTTCTAGAAACGAGTCCTTTCTCGAGGAAAAGTTTCTCTCAAAAGATTTGAGTGGGAGGATGGTGGAGACTTGATAAGGTTATTGAACCGTCACTTCAACTAGTGTGTAGCAGGGCACAGGAAGTTGTTCCTGTGGCACCTACACCAATTGAAGTGGAAGCTTATGATAGTGATCATGAAACTTCGGATCAAGTCACTACCAAACCTCGTAGGACGACGAGGATGCGTGCTACTTCAGAGTGGTACGTGATCCTGTCTGAGATATCATGTTGTTGGACAACACTGAACCTACGAGCTATGGAGAAGCGATGGTGGGCCCATATTCCGACAAATGGTTACAAGCCATGAAATCCGAGATAAATGGATCTTTAAGAAGAAGACGGACGTGAACGGTAATGTTACCGTCTATGAAGCTCGACTTGTGGCAAAGAGTATTTTCACAAGTTCAAGGAGTTGACTACGATGAGATTTTCTCATCCGTAGCGATGCTTAAGTCCGTCGGAATCATGTTAGCATTAGCTGCATTTATGAAATCTGGCAGATGGATGTCAAAAACAAGTTTCCTTACCAGTTTTCGTAAGGAAAGGTTGTATGTGATACAATCAGAAAGGTTTTGTCGATCCTAAGGATGCTAAAAGGTATGCTAGCTCCAGCGATCCTTCCATGGATTAGAGCAAG
Organism: Triticum aestivum; assembly: GCF_018294505.1. Lineage (NCBI taxonomy): Eukaryota > Viridiplantae > Streptophyta > Magnoliopsida > Poales > Poaceae > Triticum > Triticum aestivum. The sequence continues at coordinate 146,409,091 of NC_057811.1, forward strand.
CATCTCGGAGTCAGAATATACGCTTTGATGGAGTGATCAAAGTTTTTGGGTTTATACAAAGTTTGTTAGAAACTTGTATTTACAATAAAGTGAGTGGGAGCGCTACAACATTTCTGATAAGTATATGTGAATGACATATTGTTGATCCGAAATGATGTAAAATTTCTGGAAAGCATAAAGGGTTGTTTGAAAGGAGTTTTTCAAAGGAAGACCTGGATAAAGCTGCTTACATATTGGCATCAAGATCTATAGAGATAGATCAAGACGCCCGATGATACTTTCAAAGAACGCACACCTTGACATGATTTTGAAAGAGTTCAAAATAGATCAGCAAAGAAGGAGTTCTTGGCTGTGTTACAAGGTGTGAGTATTGAGTAAGACTCAAGACCTGACCACAGCAGAAGAGAGAGAAAGGACGAAGGTCGTCCCCTATGCTTTAGACGTAGGCTCTACAGTATGCTATGCTGTGTACCGCACATGAAGTGTGCCTTGCCATGAGTTGGTCAAGGGGTACAATAGTGATCCGGGAATGGATCACATGACAGCGGTCGAACTTATCCTTAGTATCTAGTGGACTAAGGAATTTTCTCGATTATGGAGGTGAAAAGGAGTTCGTCGTAAAGGGTTACGTCGATGCGAACTTTGACACTAATCCGGATGACTCTGAGTAGTAAACCGGATTCGTATAGTAGAGCAGTTATTTGAAATGGCTCCAAGTAGCCGTGGTAGCATCCACAAGATGACATAGATATTCGTAAAGCACACACGGATCTGAAAGGTTCAGACCCGTTGACTAATAACCTCTCTCACAAGCATAACATGATCAAACCAGAACTCATTGAGTGTTAATCACATAGTGATGTGAACTAGATTGTTGACTCTAGTAACTCTTTGGATGTTGGTCACATGGTGATGTGACCTATGAGTGTTAATCACATGGTGATGTGGACTAGATTATTGACTCTAGTGCAAGTGGGAGACTGTTGGAAATATGCCCTAGAGGCAATAATAAATAGGTTATTATTATATTTCCTTGTTCATGATAATCGTTTATTATCCATGCTAGAATTGTATTGATAGGAAACTCAGATACATGTGTGGATACATAGACAACACCATGTCCCTAGTAAGCCTCTAGTTGACTAGCTCGTTGATCAATAGATGGTTATGGTTTCCTGACCATGGACATTGGATGTCGTTGATAACGGGATCACATCATTAGGAGAATGATGTGATGGACAAGACCCAATCCTAAGCCTAGCACAAGATCGTGTAGTTCGTTTGCTCAGAGCTTTTCTAATGTCAAGTATCATTTCCTTAGACCATGATATTGTGCAACTCCCGGATACCGTAGGAATGCTTTGGGTGTACCAAACGTCACAACGTAACTGGGTGGCTATAAAGGTGCACTACAGGTATCTTCGAAAGTGTCTGTTGGGTTGGCACGAATCAAGACTGGGATTTGTCACTCCGTGTAAACGGAGAGGTATCTCTGGGCCCACTCGGTAGGACATCATCATAATGTGCACAATGTGACCAAGGAGTTGATCACGGGATGATGTGAGTTACGGAACGAGTAAAGAGACTTGCCGGTAACGAGATTGAACAAGGTATCGGGATACCGACGATCGAATCCCGGGCAAGTAACATACCGATAGACAAAGGGAATTGCATACGGGATTGATTGAATCCCCGACATCGTGGTTCATCCGATGAGATCATCGTGGAACATGTGGGAGCCAATATGGGTATCCAGATCCCGCTGTTGGTTATTGACCGGAGAACGTCTCGGTCATGTCTGCATGGTTCCCGAACCCGTAGGGTCTACACACTTAAGGTTCGATGACGCTAGGGTTATAGGGAAAGTATGTACGTGGTTACCGAATGTTGTTCGGAGTCCCGGATGAGATCCCGGATGTCACGAGGAGTTCCGGAATGGTCCGGAGGTAAAGATTTATATATGGGAAGTCCTGTTTTGGTCACCGGAAAAGTTTCGGGTGTTATCGGTAATGTACCGGGACCACCGGGAGGGTCCCGGGGGTCCACCAAGTGGGGCCACCAGCCCCAGAAGGCTGCGTGGACCAAGTGTGGGAGGGGACCAGCCCCAGGTGGGCTGGTGCGCCCCCCACCAAGGCCCAAGCGCATGGGAGAGTGGGAGGGGGCAAACCCTAGGTCCAGATGGGCCTTAAGGCCCACCCTAGTGGCGCCCCCCCCCCCCTCTCCTCCCCTTGGCCGCCCCCCTTAGATGGGATCTAGGGCTGGCCGCCAGCCCTTGGGGTGGAAACCCTAGATGGGGCCCAGCCCCCACCCCCCCCATATATAGTTGAGGTTTGGGGCTGCCCAAGACACGAGAACGCCTCTCTTTCGGCGCAGCCCTACCCCTCTCCCTCCTCCTCCTCTCCCGCGGTGCTTGGCGAAACCCTGCAGGATTGCCACGCTCCTCCACCACCACCACGCCATCGTGCTGCTGCTGGACGGAGTCTTCCTCAACCTCTCCCTCTCTCCTTGCTGGATCAAGGCGTGGGAGACGTCACCGGGCTGCACGTGTGTTGAACGCGGAGGCACCGTTCTTCGGTACTTAGATCGGAAACAACCGCGATCTGAATCGCTACGAGTACGACTCCTTCATCCGCGTTCTTGCAACGCTTCCGCATCGCGATCTACAATGGTATGTAGATGCACTCCCCTTCCCCTTGTTGCTAGATTACTGCATAGATTGATCTTGGTGATGCGTAGAAAATTTTGAATTTCTGCTACGTTACCCAACACTCGCAATCATAGAAGATGTCCAAGATAGTATATTTATATGTGAAATCTCTCTTCCTTCAATATTCTTTCATGAATTGTTCAAGTGACCAATGTTGTGTTTGCTAACTTTCAATAATTTTTACCACATATACTTCTTATATGTGAAGTCATTACTCCCCATGAGATAAGCATATGAAACATATATGATTTCAGATTTACGATATTCGATTCATTCAACCATTTACTCATAGGATATAAGTGAAGCACGAGAGCAAATGACAAAACTACTCCAAAAAGATGTAAGTGAAGATCAATGAGTAGACAAATAGTTAAATAGCCATGGGAGGACTCTCTCTCTCTCTCTCATTAAAGATTTCGGGTCCAATGATTTTATTCAAACAACTAGTAAAATGAAAATACGCTCCAAGCAAAACACATATCATGTGATGAATAAAAATATAGCTCCAAGTAAGGTATACCGATAGTGTTGATGATGAAAGAGGGGATGCCTTCCGTGGCATTCCCAAGCTTAGTTGCTTGTGTCTTCCTTGAATATTACCTTGGGGTGCCTTGGGCATCCCCAATCTTAGTGTCTTTCCACTCCTTATTCTCCTCATATCGATATCTCACCCAAAACTTCAAAACCTCAATCACACAAAACTTGACGGAACTTCGTGAGATAGGTTAGTATGATAAAGGGCAAACCATTCACTTTGGTACTGTCAAAGACAAGATTCATAATTGTTCTCACACAATGCCTACTGTACCATATCATTTCTAAAATTTATATAGAGCAATATAAGCCATAGAAACTAGAAAACAAGCAAACCATGCATTGAAAACAGAATCTGTCAAAAACAGAACAGTCTGTAATGATCTGAACATTAACCATACTTCTGTAAATCCAAAAATTCTGAAACATTAGGATAATGTGGGAAATTTGTATATCAATCTTGTGTAAAAATTCAGAATTTTATCGCGTTCCAGTGAATTTAAACTATTCTGTGACTGGAAGCAAAAGTTTATGTTTTTGCACAGAATCAAGTCAACTATCATCCACACTACCCCAAAGGCTTTACTTGGCACTTTATTGAAACAAAAACTATAAAACATGATTACTACAGTATCTTAATCATGTGAGCACACAAAAACAGTAGGGGTGAATATTGGGTTGTCTCCCAACAAGCGATTTTCTTTAATGCCTTTTTAGCTAGGCGTGACATTTTAATGATACTCTTCCAAGCCCAATTCCGATGATAATTTTATTCATACTCTAAAAGATATAAGTGAAGTTCATAGAGCATTATAGAATTAATATAGATTGACTAATATCCGAACTCAAAATATATAAGTGAAGCACACGAAGCATTCTATAAAGCCATACTCAAAAGATTTAAGTGAAGCACAGAGAGCATTCTATAAAGCCATACTCAAAAGATTTAAGTGAAGCACATGAAGCATTCTATAAATCAATGAAGGACTATCTCATAATATCATGGTGCATAAAGTAAAAGAAAAGTAAAGTAAGCACAAAAGACGCATATCATGTGAACAAAACAAAAACCGAGGTATACCGATAAGTGTTGAAGAAGAAAGATGGGATGCCAACCGGGGCATCCCCAAGCTTAGATGCTTGAGTATCCTTGAAATATTTACTTGGGATGCCTTGGGCATCCCCAAGCTTAAACTCTTGCCTCTCCTTATTCTTCTCATATCGATAACACCTCGATCTTCGAACACTTCATCCACACAAAACTTAACAAAAAACCTTGTGAGATCCATTAATATAATAAAGCAAATCACTACTTTTAGGTACTGTTGTAAACTCATTATAATTTTATATTAGCATTATATCTACCATATTCCAACTTCACCATGGTTCATACTCCCCGATACAACCCATAGATTCATCAAAATAAACGAACAACACATAGAAAACAGAATATGTCAAAACAGGATAGTATGTAGCAATGTGGAAATTTTGCATACTTTTGTAACTCCAAAAATTCTACAAAATTAGGACAAAATAAAAAATTTGCAGGAAATACTGTGTAAAAATTTCAAGATTTTATCATGCTCCAGTAAAAAATATAGATTCAATTACTCCAGCAAAAGTTTTTGTTTTTTCTGCTAAACACACCAAACAAGCAATTTAAACATCCTAAATCCAAAACTTGGCACATTCTTTTTATAATACAATGGATATATACAAGAGGATAATTATTTTTGAGAAACTTCCATGAAAAATTCTACATTGTTTCCATGAGCATGAACACAAGTGTTCAAGGTCGACCCTCACTTCTCCAATGCATAACCTTCCAATCACTTCTTTTTTTGAAAAAGTCTTTAGGCATAAGAGGCAAGTAATATTTTTGGTATTTTGCATTCTTTTAATTTTTTTATTTGTTTCACCCACAACTAAAGAAAACAAAAGGGAAAACAAAATCTACTTAGTGAAGAAAGCAAACAAGCAAACAAGCAAACAAGCACACACGAGTATGGAGTGTCGAACCCACAAGGAGCTAAAGGTAAGATCAATATTCTCTCCAGTCCTATCTGCCACTGATACGACTCTACGTACACCGAACGTTTGCTTCCATCTAGAAACGAGAAATAAAACTACGTTGTGGGTATGAAGAGGATAGCTTTGCATGATATCAGAGAACTAAAATATAAAAATAGATGTTGTTAACATAAAGTTAGAATATATTACTATATATTACAAATAGCGAGTGTGGAATAATGATGGATCGGTGTGGGGAGTTGTCCTAGGCAATTGTTAACAAGATCGGTAGTTGTCATTGCAATTTTGTATGAGGGAGAGGCATAAGCTAACATACTTTCTCTCCTTGGATCATATGCACTTATGATTGGTACTCTAGCTAGCATCCGCAACTACTAAAGATCATTAAGGTAAAACCCAACCGTAGCATTAAAGTATCAAGTCCCCTTTATCCCATAGGCAACAACCCCCTTACTCGGGTTTAAACTTCTGTCACTCTAGCAACCCACTATAAGCGAATCATGAACGTATTGCAACACCCTACAGCAGGAATCCTTCATGTGTGCACGGCACGGAAGGCACCATAGGACAACACAAAATAAAATATACAACTCAAACCAATCTAGAGCATCAATCAACCCAAAAGACAAAAGAAATCTACTCAAACAGCATAGGACGGCAACACATCATTGGATCATAATATGGGGCATAAAGCACCATGTTCAAGTAGGGGATTACAGTGGGGTGCGGTAGAGTGGACCGCTTAAAAAAGATGAGGAAGGTGATGTTGATGAAGACAATCACCGCGACGATGGTTCCCCCGGCGGCACTCCGGCGCCACCGAGAGAGAAAGGGGGAGAGGGTCTACCCCTTGTGATTCCTCCTCCATGGACTCCCCCTAGATGAGGAAAGTTTCTCCCTCTGGTCCTTGGGCTCCATGGTGATGATGGCCCCTTCCGGCTCCCTCCTCCATGGCCTCTGGTGATGATGGCCCCCTCCGGCAGGGTGCCGGAGAGGGCCTAGATTGATTTTTTGTGGCTACAGAGTCTTGCGGCGGCGGAACTTCTGATCTAGGATTCTTTTCGGAGGTTTGGGTATTTATAAAAAAAATTGGCGTCGGCCTCATGTCAAGGGGGTGCCCGAGGTGCCCACAAGCCGTAGGGGCGCGCCCTACCCACCAGGGCGCGCCCTGGCGGTTTGTGGCCACCTCCGTCACTTCCTGGACCAACTTCGGTGCTTCGGGGCTCTCTTTTGGTCCATAAAAAATTCACCGTAAATTTTCAGCCCATTCCGAGAACTTTTATTTCTGCACAAAAAAGCACCACGGTAGTTCTGCTGAAAACAACATCAGTCTCGGTTTGTTCTAATCAAATCATACCAAAATCATAGAAAATTGTTGTAAACATGGCATGAATACTTAATAAATTATAGATACGTTGGAGACGTATCATGACTTATAAGAAACTTGTTGCTACACCCCCGCCTAGTAGTTATATGTTATTGATATTATGGCATGTTTGATCGAGAAGAATGCTAGGTCAAAAGCATCTTTGGTTGAATGTCATGCTAGGAGAGACACGGAGTACCTAATCTTGGGCACAAATGCACATGCATGAACGGTAAATTCTCAAAAAAATAGTAAACAAATAAAATATCTTTTTTTGTATGAACATCAACAAAAGTTCTAGCATCCTGCAAAAATTTCACTTTGAAAGACATCATTGGAGACCTGTACAAAAAAACGAAATTGACTCGAAAAAGACGCATTTTAGAGCACTTCTTTTTGTTTCTTTTGCGCACACCTCTACGGATGTCTTTTCGCGGCTAATTTTTGTAGTATGTTAAAAAACTTGTTGGTGTTCATCCACAGAAAAATTCGGACTTTTTAATTTTTATTTTTTACTATTTTCTAAAATTTACTATTCATACGCGTACATTTGTGCTCGAGATTAGAGCAACACTTTCGTGTTAGGAGCGCCTTAATTTGAGCAATGCACATATTAACCAGACACACCGCAGTTGTCGCAAAAAAAAAGGAAGAGATGAAAGGGTTCACATGTACTCTATGCTGAGCATATACTTGTTGTACTCCCTTCGTTCTAAAATATAGTGTGTTCTCGGTTTCCGCGCTTTAACATTGACCATAAATTTAACCAATGAGACCAACTACGGCGGGAGAAAAATTATACCAGTGAATTCAAGAAGTTTTCAATTATATAATTTTTGCTCCCGCTGCAGTCGGTTTTGTTGGTTAAATTTATGGTCAAAGTTGAACCTCGAAAAGCGCAGGCATACTATATTTTGGAACGGAGGGAGTATCGACTTGCGAGGATTTTCAACTAATTTTGCTTTTACTATGGTGTTTTGTACACATTTTAGTTTGATTAATTTTTTGTATGACTCATTTTCAATGAAAATATCCCTTCACACACAAATACATTTTCGGCATGAAACTAGTACTGACATCTGCTTTCTATTTTAGAACATGTGCAGTGATTGATGAGACAATCTTATCTTAAATTTGCATGTAATTTAAAGCATGCCTACAGTAGGTTATATCTTATCATTATTTTCCATAACTAGCTATTACTAAAAACATGGTGATACATATATTGTGCTAAGAGATTATCTATGAAGATTTCTTATGATTTCTCTTTCCTTCATTTTAACATTTATCTTACTCCCTTTATCTTAAAATAAGTTTTATATTAAAACTAATACAAAGTTGAGACACTTATTTTGGGACAGAATGAACTTATAACATGCCCTCATATAAGGAAAAGAAAGAAGGGGAAGAAAAAACAAGCTCTCTCCACATCTTTCCTAGCCGCCGCCTGAGCATTGTGGAAATCAAGATTTTTCTTACCTTTCGGTTTTTCAACGGCTTCACGAATGTTTGCCACTTTGGGTAGATGTCATCCGCAAGATAGTAGCCATAGTTGTATGTATGACCATTTGCTACAAACTGCACCGGTGACAGTTGACCATTTGCAATCCTATTCATGAGTGGTGACCGATTAAGAACGTTGATGTCATTCAAAGATCCAGGCATTCCAAAAAAAGCATGCCAAATCTAAGTCTCTTGATCGGCCATTGCTTTAAGGATTATAGTGGAACCCTTTTTCTGGCCGTGGGATTGTCCATGCTATGTCTTAGGACAGTTCTTCCAACTCCAATGCATGCAATCTACTGAGCCAAGCATACTTGGGAACCCGCGAGCTTTGTTCATCTCCAAAAGCCTTGCGGCGTCTTCAGCATTGGGAGCTCTCAAATACTCCAGACCAAACACTTGCACAATTCCTACCGTGAAGCACTTGACACACATGATGGCTTGACTCCGATGGCCAAGTGGTTATCAACTAGATCAGCCGAAATATCGTATGCCAACATACGCAAAGCGGCTATCACCTTTTGAAAGGTGATATGCCCGAGTTCTTCGACGACATTCCTCCTTTGTTGAAAAAACTAATCATGGCTCGTCAGTTTCTCTGCAATGCGTTAGAACAACTCGGTGCTCATCCTAAAACGATGCCGAAAGTACGACTCGGGGTATGTAGGATTCTCCACAAAACAGTGCCTCATCAATCTGTTGTCGGCATTGACCTTATCCCTCCAAATTTTCTGACGACCCATAATCGAACCACCGTGCTTCGACCTTTTATTGACGTGCATAGCTAGGATCATTGCAAGGTCCTCCTCCTCTTGAATATCAAATTCTTCGTCGGAAGAATCATATGACGAACTCATCTACAATATTAAAATTAAACTAGTCTATAAAATTACAAACAACATGTACCAAATTCATCTATAAAATGTAAAGTTGAAGCAATGCATACCTTGCAGGCGTTTTGTCAAACACCTTGTGGGAATGGCGCGCTCGAGGGGCGGCGGCGACGAGAGAAGGTGGAGGAAGCAGCAGCGGCGCACGGGGATAGGCCGGGGAAGCGCCGTCAGGTCGCCCGAGTAAATGGGGAGGTGCGGGCGGCGGCGCCAGTGGCTGGATCCAGCGGTTGGTGGGAGTCGCACGCGAGTCGCCGCAGTCCAGCGCGCGGGAGCGGGCACACAAAGTAAGTTGCGCCGATGCCGTTTTGCTTCGCGCGTTGAACCAACTATAGCGCGCGCGGTTTTGCGCGTCCCCTGAAGCACTAGAAACGGCTGCGTAAAAAGGGAGACGCGTGCGTAAAAAGGGAGATTTTTTCCAGCGCGGCGCTAAAATCACGCGTGTGTTGGAGACGCTGTAAGAGCAACTCTAGCAGACCCCGCATCCCGCCGGCCCGCAAAACGCGTTTGCAGTTCGCGCAAAACTGTTTTTGCGGGCCGGCGTGGACGGCCACACATGCAGACCCCTCAAACGGACCCGTAAAAAAGCATATTCCCGAAATATGCTTTTTTACGGGTCCGTTTGAGGGGTCTGCTCTTTGCGCCGCTGCATCCCGCATCTCATCGCCCCGCAAATATCAAATCCAACATAATTAAACAATCGAAAGCAAAACTAAATTATTCAAATCAAACATAATACAATAATCATCCACATTACAAATAATTATTCAAATCACCGTAGCAAACTTAAATAATGCAACACAAAACTTGTCATGAATACAAATACAAATGAATACAAAAATGAGTCACTGTCCAGCCCTTTGCCAATGGTGCTCAATGAGATCCTTCTGAAGTTGAAAGTGGGTGTTTGCATTTTCAATCTCCTTGTATGTTTGAAGAAAAACTCTAATGCGGTTAGGGTCTCTAGCTAGTTTGGCACGACTACCCACATTGTCATAGAAGAATTCCAAGTTAATTCGTCTCTCATCTTCAAGAATCATATTGTGCAGGATAACACAGCATGTCATGATATTTTTTAAGGTTTTCTTATCCCAAAAAGAGCAGGACCACGGACAATGGCAAACCTAGATTGCAAAACACCGAATGTTCTTTCAATGTCTTTTCGGGCTGCCTCTTGCACCCTTGCAAATTCACATTGCTTTTTAGTTTTGGGTTCTTTGATACTTTTGACAAATGTGCGCCAAGGAGGGTATATACCATCTGCAAGATAGTACCCCTTTGTGTATTCATGCCCATTGATAGTATAGTTGCAAGCAGGAGCATCATCACTAGCAAGCCTAGCAAACAAATGAGACCGTTGCAACACATTGATATCATTGAGAGTGCCCGGCATACCAAAAAAGTAATGCCAAATCCATAAATCCTCGGATGCTGCGGCCTCTAGCACAATTGTTGCATCACGAGACTTGCCACAATACATTCCTTGCCATGCCTTGGGGCAATTTTTCCAAGTCCAATGCATACAATCAATGCTACCTAGCATGCCAGGCCAACCTCTCCTCTCATTAGTTGCCATCAATTTCTTTGTGTCATCTTCGTTGGGTGCCCGAAGATACTCAGGACCAAAGACACGGATGATCACCTTTGCAAATCTATGCACAAACTCAATTGTAGTATCTTCACCAATGCGAAGGTACTCATCGGCATAGTCAGCCGGAACACCATATGCAATCACCCGCATTGCCGTCGAGATTTTTTGATATGCACTAAATCCCTTTAAGCCCGCAGCATTTCTTCTTTGAGTAAAATACCGGCAATTTGCCTCGCAAGCTTGAACAATTTTGACAAAGAGGGATCGGCGCATTCAGTACCTTCTCCGGAAGAGGTGCGGTGGATATGTAGGATTCTCCGTGAAGTAGTCTTGCATCAACATCTCGTTCCCAAGATGACGATTCCGGGGAATGCAAAGACGCCCGACGGTCGATCCTCGCCTCCTCTTCCGGTTCTCGTCTTCGTGCTCCTTCACGGCAAGTGCCATGACCAATGTTTGCTGCCGAAAGTTCGCAAGCATGATCTCAACATCCGAGTCATCCGAATCGGACGAATCGGAGAGCAAGGACTTCTCGCACGGGCTCAACTCCATCTACATGTGTACCGGCGCGTCAAATTAATTATACCGCTCGGAAAAAAAACAAAAAACGCTCTAACCGGTGGCGGACGCGGCGGGTGATCCCGGGCGGCGACAAGGAGGCGGGCCCGACAGTGGTCGATCCCCGGCGGCGGCAGCGACGAGGGCGGCTCTTCTCGCCGGATCCGAGGGGGCTGGTGCAGCGTCTCGGCGCGGGAGGGTGTGGGGCAGCCCCGCGGACTGATTTCGCCCGCAGATTTGGCCGGAATCGCCGGCGGCAGGCGAGTAGAAGCAAGGGCGGTCGGCGGCGGAAGGAGGGGAGAAAGCGCGCGGGCTGAAATGTCCCTCCCGCCAACTGCTTCTCTGTAATGCAGGGCACCGCAGCCGCGAGGGGAAAACCCGCGTATTCCCGGGTTGGGGTCGGGATTTTGCCGCGCCCCTCACTTTAAAATTTTCTACGGGCCGGAACAAAATACGGGGTCTGATCGGGCAGGTTTTTTCGCCTCTACCCGCATTTTGGCGGTTATTTTACGGGTCGGGGCGGATGCGGGGTGTGCCAGAGTTGCTCTAAGATCCAAATATCCAATCCTCCGAAAAGGAACACAGCAACACGACCCCTCGCAATCACGCAGACCGTCCACCCCTTGTCGTCTCCGATCGCCGCCGCCGAACCCTACAACCGACCCGCCATGGCTGATCCGCCATCCCTAGCCTCCACCGCAACGCCGCAGCCCGACCAGCTCGCCACATCTGCTTCCATCCCGCAGAACGCCAACCCCCAAATCCCCCTGCCCCCCATCGTTTCCTCCGCGCAGGTCAACCCGGCCTCGGCTGCTACGGGAGGCAGATCCACGGACCCGCCGCAGTTGCAGGCGCCTTCTCGCGCGCAGGCGGCTGAAGGCGCCGGAGGATTCGGTGCGATCCACCGCTCAGGCCCGGCCTCCCTCGCCCCCGCCGTCGGCCAGCCTCCACGGTACGCGACAGCCGGCACGACATATGGCACGCAGATAGCCTTCCCGGGCGGCGGGGGGCAGTTGGGCCAGCAGCCGGGGCTGCGCGCGGCCATGTTTGGGCAGGGGCAGCCGAGGATGCTTCAAGGGCAGGGCAACGCAGCCTCCGCGGCGCAGTACGGGCTCCAGTTCCAGCCAACGATGATGGCGCAGCCAGGGCAGAGGGGCGTGGTACAAGGCGTGCAATTCAACACTCCCTCTGCACAAGCACAATCCATGGGTGCTTCCCTGATGAACCAGATGAGGCCTAATGGAATTACTACCCCATATGGTGCTCAAAGTCAGCAACGTTCTGCCTATCATGCACAAATGAGGCCACAACAACAACCTGGATCATCACAAAATGGTCCTGTGGTGCAGATGTTACCAACGCATCAGATGCAATCGGCAATGGCCTCGCCTGTTTCTCCACATCAACGCCAGCAAGAACAAATGATGCAACTGATACAACAACTTCAGCAGAGAGGATTGAATCGCCAGCAGATTGCGCAGGCGCTGCAGCGACTTCCCCATCTTAATGCCCAACATCTGAACCAGCAGCAACGGCAACAACAGCAAGCATCTCCAAGGATGCCAGCATCTGCAGCAGGGAAGCCCGCAAACACGGCAGGATCGCAGCCGGCGACACCTTCCTCAGGCGGAACCGCGGCGGGTGCAAATGCGCCGCATCAAGGAGGGGGAAATTGCAGCCAACTTATTGGGAAGAGAAAGATACATGATTTGGTGGCGCAGGTGGATCCACAGTGCGAGGTTGATCCAGAGGTGGAAGATTTGATTCTGGAGATTGCCGACGACTTCATTAACACAGCGGCTGATTTTGCGTGCAGGCTTGCAAAGCACAGGAAATCGTCGGTTGTGGAAGCCAAGGATGTGCTACTGCACCTGCAGAAGAATTGTCACCTGTCCGCTCCTGGTTTCTCACAGGAGAGGATGTGAATGAATCTGCAGAGAAATTCAGTGTAGGCTTTGGTAGAATTGTGGCATTTACTTTGAAAAGCGTGAATTGTATTTGAGATAGATACTTATACCATTATAGGTAAATGAGAACTGCTATACGGACGACACATTATGCCCGATTTTGAGACGATGCTGTGGATCCAGCCATGCATGGTTAGAAGCAAGTCTCGCACAGCCAATGGAGTATCGTCTAAGAATCGGCCATGAAATGTCGGGCATAGAGTAGTTTCGTAGGTAAATTGCTGAAAAAGATAGATCGATATACCTCCCATTAGTCATTGTACGTGTTTGTGCGTAGATGGACCACATGTATATACAGTCCCACGTAAACCTAAAAAAAATGTATAGTCCCACGTACATACAATATGTACATTGCCATCTGACATTTTGTACACCATAGAAAGCCAGCCGTTCCACCCAGTAATGCGTGGCTCTTCAGCGGGGAAATGTTTTGTTAACTCGTCTCTTTCAAACAGGGACGAAAGCTAGACGAGAATACGCTGGGGTCACCTTCCACCGGTGCTTGTTCCTCTGGTTGAGTTGCGAATTCAAGTGCGATGATAGTTTGCACTATTCTGTTTGTCCCCTCAGCTGTGATGATAATTTGTGTTTGAGTGGGGGTGCAAGTTCTCGTGATGTCCAAGCTCATGCCAGATGATTGTGGCTGCAAATTTCTCTGAGACGCATGCCTTTCTCACACATGTGTGGAACTGATATGACCTATTTTGAAGAAGTTTTCTTCTTCTTCTGAAATTGTAGTTCATTTGAAATGACTTGGAGCAAATTGCATCTTCAAGCTCATCAGATCCGTTGTGTCCCCCGCCAGAAAGAAAGATTTGTTGTGTCATATGAATTATTGGCTCAGAAGGATCTTGTTGTAAAAACTAGGGTTGGCTGCGTTAAGCGCGTTGCCTCCTAGCATGGACGCCTTCGTGTTAATATAGACAAAGCGATTACATGATCAGGCGCAGGTGGATAGTTGGTTATCAACTTGTCCTCTACTCCAAGCTATACATGAGATAGAGGATATCCTAGCCAACAACCTGCGCCTCAATTCTAACGAATACAATCACGTTACAATGTCACGATACAACTACGGTCCTACACTTTTAACATCCTCCCTCAATCTTAACATATCAAGGTTCAGATTGTGCTTGAAGGCCTGTAGTTGCTTGACTTGTAACGGTTTTGTGAACCCATCTGCAACTTGATCTCCTGTTGGAATGAACTGAATATCTAGCAACTTTTGTGCAACTCTCTCTCGTACAAAATGGTAATCAATCTCTATGTGTTTCGTTCGTGCATGAAACACTGGATTTGCAGACAAATACGTTGCTCCAAGATTGTCACACCATAAACATGACACACCTGTTCTTCCAATGCCAAGTTCATCAAGTAAAGTTTCAATCCGCATTACCTCAGCTGTTGCATTTGCCAAAGATTTATATTCTGCCTCAGTGCTCGAGCGTGACACTGTAGCCTGCTTCTTCGCACTCCAGGATATCAGATTCGACCCAAGAAAGATTGCAAATCCCCCTGTAGATCTTCTATCATCAGGACATCCAGCCCAGTCTGCATCAGAAAATGCACTTACTGTGGTTGAAGAAGATTTACACAATTTCAGCCCTGTGTTGGCACTCCCTTCAAGATACCTCAATATCCTCTTTACAGCTGTCCAATGTACAGAGGTAGGAGCATGTAAAAATTGACAAACTTTATTAACAGCAAAAGATATATCAGGTCTTGTTAGTGCCAAGTACTGGAGAGCACCAACTATACTTCTGTACTTAGTTCCTTCTTCTGGGCTTAGTAATTCTCCTTCATATAATGACAACTTATCAGTGATAGCCATAGGTGTACTGGAGGGTTTGCAATCCTTCATACCTACACGTCTGATTACATCTTTGGCATATTTTTCCTGAGTTAGCATAATACCATCATGCAACTTTTTTACCTCAATACCTAGGAAGTAGTGTAACTCTCCTAGATCTTTAAGAGCAAACTCATTTTTCAAATTTGATAGCAATGCTGTGGTAGCTTCCTGTGAAGAGCTGGCAACAATTATGTCATCAACATAAATTAACATAAATATAATCACCTTCCCTTTCTTGAAGAAGAAAAGAGAAGTGTCACCCCTTGAAGGCTTGAAACCAAGTTGTTGAAGCTTTGCACTTAATCTTGAATACCAGGCTCTAGGTGCCTGCTTTAGGCCATATAAGGCCTTGTCCAACTTGCACACATGATGTGGCTTGGAACCATTTTCAAACCCGGGTGGTTGTCTCATATAGACCTCCTCCTCGAAAACGCCATGCAAGAACGCATTCTGAACATCCAATTGGCGAAGACTCCATCCCCTGGAGACAACAATAGATAGAACAAGTCTAATAGTAGCAGCTTTAACTACGGGACTAAAAGTATCCTCATAATCAATACCATAGCGTTGTTTGAAGCCCTTAGCTACTAGTCTAGCCTTATATCTATCTATTGTGCCATCAGGTCTCTTTTTAATTTTATATACCCATTTACAATCAATAATATTCCTCCCTCGCTTAGGAGGAACCAAACGCCAAGTTTGGTTTTTCATAAGTGCATAATACTCTACATTCATGGCATTTTTCCAATTGTCATTTTCTAGAGCTTCGGTCAAAGTTTGGGGCTCACCAGTAGCAGCAAAATTTACAAATTTGAAGTGCTTATCATACCTGAGTGTCCCATCTTTGTAAACTGTGGGTTTTGAAATACCTCGTTGTGCTCGTGTAGTCATCCGAGGAGTTGTGCTGGAGCGTACGGGTGTGGTAGCCGCAGAAGATCCCGATCCCGCCACAGCAGACCCAACGTCGTCTGTCGCGCGGTCGGACAATGTTGGATCGCGCGCTGGTGGAGCAGGAGAATCCAGCCTCGACGAGTCAGCGGGCGCCACGTGACCACGGGCCAGCGCGCGGTCGCGCCCGCCATCATTGTGCCGCGCAGCGGGGGACAGGCGACCAGGTTCAGGCCCACCCGCCTCGTGACGACTGGGGCGCGGAGACAGGGGGGCCCACCCGACCGGCCTGGAGACCTGTGCCAGGCGTCACCCGGGGAGTGGATGGCCCCGGATTCTGGCGGGGGCGGCGTCGGAGGATCCGCCTGGGGCGTCAGAGGATCCGCCTGGGAATCTGTTCCCGCGTCAGCTCCAGAATCGGCGCGTCCAGGCAAATCTGCCTCGTGTCCACCGCCAGGTGTTTCTTGCTGCTGTTGCATACAATCACAAGCATTTGGAGTGCAGTTTTTTTCACAGCTATCTCCGTCAGAAGTAGGGCTATGTAACAAATGATCATCAGCATAATGTTCGTCCCCATGATCGGTTGGGTTTAGTAACTCCGGACTCAAAAGAAGAATTTCTGCCCGAAGCCGTGCACTGGCATTTGGGTGTAGTGTAGCGAAGGGAAATACATTTTCATCGAAAATAACATCCCTGGAGATATACACTCGTCCTGTTGAAATATCAAGGCATTTAAAACCTTTGTGAAGGTTGCTATATCCAAGAAAAGTGCATTGTTTGGAACGGAACTGAAGTTTGTGCTTGTTATAGGGCCGGAGGTTAGGCCAACAAGCACACCTAAAAATCCTAAGTGCGGAGTAATTGGGTTTTTCATGGAACAATCGCTCAAGAGGGGTCTCAAGCTTGATAACTTTGCTAGGAAGGCGATTGATCAGAAAGGTAGCAGCAATAAACGCCTCATCCCAAAATTTTAAGGGCATAGAGGCTTGGGCAAGAAGAGACAAGCCCACTTCGACTATATGTTGATGTTTTCTCTCTGCTGATCCGTTCTGTTGATGCGCATGGGGAAAAAATACATGATGAGATATTCCTATCTTGGTGAAGAAGGAGTTGAGTTTTTCATACTCCCCTCCCCAATCTGTCTGAAGAGCAAGAATTTTACGATTAAACTATCGTTCAACAAGGTGCTGAAAGTCATGAAATTTTTGAAAAACTTCAGACTTGTGTTTGATCAAATAGATCCATGTGAATTTACTGAAGTCATCGATAAAACTCACATAATATTTCTTTCTGCCTACTGTTTCAACAGCAGGTCCCCAAACATCAGAGAAAATGAGCTCTAAAGGAAACTTGGATTCACTTATTGATTTTGGATAAGGTAACTGGTGACTTTTTCCCTTTTGACAGGCGTCACAAACAGAATCACTATTGGAAAAACTAGCACAAGGGAGTTTATTCTGACTAAGAATTCTCCTGACAACTAGAGGAGATGGGTGACCTAAACGTCGGTGCCATCTATCCGAAGATATCTTGGTGGCACCGAGCATCTGCTTCTGGATGTTGGATCCCTTGTGCTTGACGGGGTATAGACCACATCTACCCCTGCCTCGAAGAAGAACCTTCCTTGTTCCCCATT
This sequence comes from Triticum aestivum, assembly GCF_018294505.1. Lineage (NCBI taxonomy): Eukaryota > Viridiplantae > Streptophyta > Magnoliopsida > Poales > Poaceae > Triticum > Triticum aestivum. The sequence continues at coordinate 146,426,614 of NC_057811.1, forward strand.
CCTTAACAAGAAAAGAATGGGGGTGAATTTCACAGAATGTATCATTGTCAAGTGCAAGACGACTAGCAGAGATTAGGCTCTTGCTAGCTTCTGGAACATGAAGAATATTATTTAGGTAGAGATCACGATCAGGGGTACGAATAGCTGAGTGACCAATATGTTCTATAGCCATACCTGACCCACTAGCAGTGTGGATTTGCTCGTTCCCGGTGTAGCGGTCGCGGACAGTCAGCTTCTCAAGGTCTCCTGTGATGTGATCGGTGGCGCCGCTGTCAAGGTACCAGTTGGTGTCCACCCCATACTGAGGTGCTGCCAGGTTCGCCGTCCTCTCTTCTCCTCCTTGGTAGGCTTCATCGTAGCGCTTCCAGCACTTCCACACTGGATGGCCCAGTTTGCCACAGATCTGGCACTGGATCCTAGGTGCAGGGGCATTGTTGTTGTAGTTGCCCCCGCCACCGTTGTTGTTGTAGTGGCCGCCTCCTCCTTGTCCACCGCGGCCGCCAGGCTTGATGTAGGGGCGACCACGGTCACCGCAGTTGTTGTCGTTTCCGCCGCGGCCACGGTCACCACCGCGCCCGCGACCTCTGGTGGCAGCGTTAGCGGAGGACTGCGACACTCCGCTGCGAAGCTTCATCCTCATCTCGAAGCTGATGAGCTGAGAGAACAGCTCAGGCACGGTGATCGGCTCCACTCTGGAGCACATAGCAGAGACCACCGGATCAAATTCCTCGTCCAGACCAGCGAGGATGTGAGAGACGATGTCATCATCGTCGATCTTCTTCCCTGCTGCGATGAGTTCATCGCACAGAGACTTGACTTTCCCAACGTAGTCGGTGATGGAGGAGTTCCCCTTCTGCAGGTTGGCGAGGGTGATGCGCACGTTGACAGTCTGGGCACGAGTGTGAGACGCAAGCATCTCTGCAATCGTGTTCCAGAGCTCCGTCGACGTATGACAGGTAGCGAACTGGACGGCCATCTCACGGGACAGAGTTGTCAGAAGGTAAGAAAAGACTTGCTGATCTTGAGCGTACCAGGTCTGGAACTCCGGGTTGGGCTTCTTTGTCTTGGTTTTGCCATCAGATGTGGCCTCTTCAAGGTGCATGGGTTGCACCGGGTGATCGACGTCGAGGTACTGCTCCATGCGGGCACCTCTGATCACCGACAGAACCGTCGGCCGCCATAGGGCTTGGTTGTTCTTGCTGAGCTTCTCGGAGATGGCGTGCACAAACGGAGAGGATGGGAAGGAGTTTGAAGGTGTCGCCATGGATGATCTCGAGAAGTGCTCTGATGACCATGTAAAAACTAGGGTTGGCTGCGTTAAGCGTGTTGCCTCCTGGCAGGGACGCCTTCGTGTTAATATAGACAGAGCGATTACATGATCAGGCGCAGGTGGTTAGTTGGTTATCAACTTGTCCTCTACTCCAAGCTATACATGAGATAGAGGATATCCTAGCCAACAACGTGCGCCTCAATTCTAACGAATACAATCACGTTACAATGTCACGATACAACTACGGTCCTACACTTTTAACACTTGTTTGTTGAGAAGGATAAAATGAATCGGTTTGTTACGTTATGTTGATTGTTTTTTAGATAACTAAGTGCTCATGTCAAGCAGTGGTTTGTTACTTTATGGGTACGGGAAAAAATCGAAATGAACACGGGAATAGACCTGGATAGATCAAAACAAGATCTAATGTATTTTGGTCTTTGCACATCAACCTCCCCACTATCTTAAGTTGGAGTTTTTTTTGGGAAAGCCATCTGGCGCATTTTATTGATTATGAATCAAAGATACATCGGATACGAGCCAGGGCAAGATAAAATTAGGGGGTTCATTGACCCGGGTACAAGCTTCAGAAAGTAAAGACACAGACCGAGCTACCTCATGCGCCACCATATTGGTTTCCCTTGGATAGTGCACAAACTTCACTTCATCAAAACTACTCGCCCTTAGATTGGAATCGTGGAAAATTGATGAGCTGGTTGTTGCTTAAAACCCTCCTTCATTCATATCTTGAACTACCACCTGATTATCTGACTGAATAATAATCCTATTCAGGCCCATATGTTCAGCGAACCATAATCAACCTCTAGTTGCCATTCCTTCATCCATTTAAACAACTGCTTTGTCGATTTGGAAACTTCTCACAGCAACAAAACCACCCGTGGTGTCCCTAATAACAATCCATGTAAACCTTGTTTTGTATCGGGATTAAAGGCTGCATCCACATTGACTACATAAACCCCTTAAGGAGGACGACGCCAGGTAGAAACTGTCTTTTTATCTGCCCTTGTGAAGTTCAGAGCTAGAGCAAAGATCAGCATCATCGATCTACCAATTTATGGTATTCGCTCTCCATGTGTTACTTGCCACCGCTGCCACCACAAAAACCAGCTTGCGGTAAGAACAAGATCAAATATTTGTATTTGGGGAACTAAGACTGAGTACTGATTTGTTCCAATCATCTCATCCAGCGCCATCGATCCCAAGCGATCAAGAAAGAGGGGTTGATCCAACAGATCTTTTAGGCCTAGTTCCTTCCACACTTGACTTGCTCTTTCATATTGAAAGATCATGTGCTTCAAATCTTCATAGCCCACTTTGCACAGTGGACATTGTCCACTTGTTTTAATATGTCTACTCGCCAAGATTCCCAAATAAGTAACAATGCCATGAAGAGTCCATCGTCCGAAGATCTTTACTTTTGTTGGACATTTGATTTTCATAATACATACCATATCTTATTTACTATGCTTCCGACAATATGCAAAGTAGTTGCAAGGGTACTGTATTTATGCTCCCATTCACCAAAGTAAGATGATTTGACTGAGAAATACCCATCCCTAGAATTGTGCCAGACAACGGAATCTTCTCTATTCGTGACAAGGTGAATAGATAGTATAGCTTCCGCATCAACCGGCCAAAAAACAGAGCGAAACAAATCCTCGTCCCAATTGCTTGCCACTGGATGAATGAGGTCTGAAACATTTTGCAGCATTATACCTCCTTGAGGTCTTCTCACCACCAAATTTGGGCTCGAAGGAACCCAATTATCATTCCATATATCTGAAGCTAGAGTTAGTTATGCCCCCAAATAGTTTATTCCAACCTCCCATAGTTTATAGGTGGAGTAGAGCTCTCCCAAACTCCAGCCTAATATTGTGAACGATTTCTCATCTTTCATTGGCATCAACTGACATGGTTGTTCTATTCTAGGTTCGTCCCGACTTTTAGACGATTTTTTTTGCGAAAGGGCCTAAGACCATATATTATGCATCACATGTCCTTACAAACACATTCATACAAAAAATTAAAATTACATTCATATTCTTGGGGTGCCGAAGTCTTCTTCCTTTTGCATCCATTGGCAGTGTGTCGTGAGCATAGCTCGATGCCACCTCTAAGCCTCCGCCTTGGCAGAGCAAACATTTTTAGACCCAGAAGCTTGTAGAAGCAGCGGCCGAAAAGTCGTCGATGTGTAGACCAGGAGACCTTTGGGCCGCCTCCTTGCGGATCAATTTTGTTAAACCTAGGAGCCTGTAGAAGAAGTAGACGAAAAAGTCGTCGATGCAGACCACGAGACACCGGCAGCCGCGATCTGCAAAGCAATGGCCGCCTTGGAGAAGAAACACCAATAAGGGTATGAAGAAGCTCCCAAGACCATGAAAGCTAGCCGAATCTTGACTGATCCACCGGAAACCTAAATTGATCGGATCACGAAAGACACACCAGAGACATGGCTCCACGCGTCCTCCGTTGGCGATAAGCACCAACAAAGCGTAGAAAGAGCGGGGAGACATTATTCCTACACTGAAACAATGTCGCCTTGTCGCCCGAAACCAAACTCGAAGGCTTTCTAAAGAAAATCTAAAAGGAAAAAAACACCCATTGTTGGGGATATAACTATTAGGTATGACCCGCCCAGGAGGGGCCAGGTTATACCAATGGTGGTTCATTGTCACGAAGCCCATGAAGGAACTGAAGATGGCGGTTTATGAGGATGACTTATGAAGAGCCCAAGGCCCAAAGGCGGCTTAAGGCTCGCAGGTGTAAACCACCATATATGCATGACTTTGTATCGTAAGGCAAGTGTAATTATTCACCAGGCTAGACACGCTTATGAGCCGGCCGGGACTCTGTAAGCCGCAGGGCGTCAACCTGTGTATATAAAGGGACGACCCGGCGGCGTTTTAGGGAGAGAAAAAAGAATAGATCGAAAGCTAGGTCAAGCGTATACGCTCCCTGGTAATCGAGGCATAAGCAATACCACCTCAAACTGGATTAGGCCTTTACCTTCACCGCAAGGGGCCGAACCAGTATAAACTCATGTGTCCTTTGTCCCGTTTAACCCCTTTAAGCTAACCTAGTGCGATGGCTCCACGACTAAGTCCTTTCGCTAGGACATCTGCCGTGACAATTCCACGACAGTTGGCGCCCACCGTGGGGCCAGCGCATGGTGGTTTTGAGTTCTTACAGGGCAACTTTGAAGGGATCAAAGGATACGCTGTGGGCCGGATGACCAAGAGTCATCGCGGAAAGCTCTACATCGACGACGCAGGCTGGGGCCCCGAGGCCGGCTCAATCGAGTATGGGTACCGGGTCCCCTTCGACGGAATTCACGTCTTCATCGGCAAGATAGGCGAACCGGGCCCTGAGCCGGACACCTGCACCGACATCATCGAGACGGCTCAGTGTGCATGACCCGCCCGGGTTCAACCCGCCGTGAAGCGTGCCTTCGTTGGATTCATCCATGGGGGAGAATTTGAGGAAGGATCCATGTCTGCTAGTGAGACGGCCATTTATTCTGATGGTGAGTCGTCCACGGGTGAGACTACTTCATTGTATCAGCTGCAGGATGGCAGGCTTGGGGGCTGTTCCGATGGCGACAGTATTCCGGACCCCTATGAGCCGCCGAACCGGGTCGCGATTTTCATGGCCGGTACGCAGTCAGTACAGAATTCTTCGACTGCAGCGGCAATGGTTTCCGGGTCAGCAACGGTGACGGCGGCCGGGGCAGGAGGCCCTGCGCGCCCGCTGGCTCAGGTCTTGTCCGACTTATTGGACACTTTAACAACATTGTTGACAGCAGAGGTTAACCCGGCAAATCAAACTCAGCATAATGCGGAAGTTGCAAACTACGAGATGAGATAGCTCAGGCCAAGGAAGATCTGGCAGCGGAGGATGCGAGGATGACTACGGAACGAGCCGCTTTGGATGCTCAGGCACAAAGAATCTAGGCTGATTCCTTCCGGCTCTCGTTGGATCAGAACGCTTCAAATGAAGTTTTGAGGAGAAGGCACCAAAGTCGTCTACCTCCGGTTTACGAGGCGAGGAACCTCTTCAACACACCTGGTGCAGGGACCAGTGACCCGCCAGGGGTAAACCGGGCAGTAGCCGTGCCTGGGACTGGAGCGCCGGCTCAACCACGCACGACGGACCCACCCCGTCAGAATAATATCCCATCACAACATGTGCCGACACCACTGGGTCATTATTCTAACCCTTTGGATAACATGATCGCTGCGGCGTCGCGATTGTCGGCTCTCCCAGTTGAAGGCGAGTCTCCAGCTGCGATTGAAACACGGAGGGCTAGAAAGCTTCTTCAGACAGCATTGGTGCAGCAGGAAGCTTATTCTTACAGTCATGAGAGGATCCATTCAACCCCCCGCCCAAGCCGGAGTTATAGCAGACATATGGACTCCCCGGCGGTGTCAAGCAGTGAGCAGCGTTGTAACCCGCCCCGTAGACATGACCCGCCCCGTAATACTCAGGCCCTGATGGATCAGGATAGAGCACGTTGGGAGGCTGAGCTGGCGGCTCAGTACGCGGCTCATCAACCATCTCCGGTTTATCCGACAACTTCGGTGGAGGCAGGCGTGACCTCTAGAAGCACGGGTGTACCATGTTTAGTGTCAGCTCTACGTAATCAGCGTCTGCCCAAGGATTTCAAAGGACCTCGTAAGGTGCCCAACTACACAGCCGACTTACCCCCTGAGGCGTGGATTGAGAGTTACGAGATTGCCATGGAGCTGTTGGAGGTCATCGATGCCGCGTGTGCTAAATATTTCACCATGATGCTGGATGGGACGGCCCATACTTGGCTAAAGGGATTGCCTGCCAATTCAATTGGATCGTGGGCTGAGTTGAAGGCCCGGTTCATCCAGAATTTTAAAGATACGTGCAAACAGCCCATGTCGATTGTGGATTTAGATGCCTGTGCCCAAGAGGAGGGCGAGTCAATGACCCATTGGGTGCGCCGGGTCAAAGCCATCCTACATTCATCGGACAACATCAATGCCGACTCAGCGGTCCTCATGTTAGAGAAGAATTGCCGTTTTTTGCCTCTTAAACAGAAGTTAGGGCGGCTCTAGCGCCACTGCAATGATATGGGGGAGCTGATGGCGGCTCTAATTAAATATGCTGACTCTGATAGTACCAAGGACCCCGAGTCTGATGATGAAAAGCCGAGAAAGGGAAAGAAGAGTGGCAACACTAAGGGCCAGCATCATAACCCGGCGAGTCAGGGGGGCAACGGTAAACGCAAGGCTGATAATAATTTACATTTTGTGGCCAATACCAACACGCAGAACAATGGTCAGCGTCGTAAAGGAAAGCCACCTCCTCGGGCAGGAGGGTCAGGTATAAATCTGGAGCAGATGTTGAATCAGCCTTGCCCAAAGCATGGTACGCGGGAAAGGCCATCCACGCACCTTTGGAAGGACTGCTACATTATGAAGGAGTTCAAAAATTCCAACTTGTTCGAGAACAATCATGGGCCAGGCGGAGGCTCAGGTTCCGGCTCTTATGGTCCGGGTCACGGTGGCGGTTGTTCTAATTCCGGCTTCCAAGGCAATTAAGGAAATCAAAGCAACCAGGGAGGTTTTCATCAACAGTCTGGTCAGGGGAATCAGCAGCAACAATCTGGGTATCAGAGTAACCCGAAACAGTTGAATAATGGGCAGTACCATGTCTTCACCACAAGTTTATGCAAGCGGGATCAGAAGCTCCATAAAAGGGCAGTGAACTCCGTTGAGCCGGCGGTTCCCCGTTACTTGCGAGGGTCTGAGCAGCCCATTGTGTGGAGTCGTGAGGATCACCCGCCTTGGGTTGATAATCTGGGCCACTTGGCGTTGGTGGTGGCGCCTCAGGTTGGAGGATATAAATTCACCAAGGTACTCATGGACGGAGGTAGCAGTATCAATATCCTTTATTATGAAACTTTCCATCGCATGGGATTGACTGATAAAAATCTTAAGCCGTCGAACATTGTCTTCCATGGTGTGGTGCCTGGTAAGTCGGCATACCCGGTTGGTAAGATAGACCTAGAGGTTGCTTTTGGAGATGATTATGATTCCAGATCTGAGACGTTGACCTTTGAAGTAGTCAAGATTCACAGTCCGTATCACGCTCTGTTTGGACGGCCGGCTTATGCCAAGTTCATGGCACGGCCTTGTTATGTTTATCTGCAGCTCAAAATGTCGGGTCACAAGGGGACTATCACAGTGCATGGAAGCCGGGGGATAGCTTTGGAGTGTGAAGAAGGTGATGCGGCTTATGCTGAGTCTGTCTGTGCAACAGAGGAATTAAAGTTTTACAAAGATAATGTTGACCCGGCCGATATGACATCTTTGAAGAAGCCAACTACGGAGCATGATCCGGTCTTGAAGTTTAAGTCGGCGGATGACACCAAGCTATTTGATTTCGTTCCTAGCGATTCATCCAAGCAGTTCAGCATCAGTGCTAATCTGGATCCGAAATAGGAAAGCGCGCTCATCGAATTCATCCGTGAGAACCGAGACATCTTTGCATGGAAACCTTCTGACATGCCAGGTGTACCGAGGGAACTCGCTGAGCACACTCTTAATATTGATCCGAAGTTTAAGTCGGTCAAGCAGTTTCTTCGTCGTTTTAATGAAGAGAGGCGTAAAGCCATTGGTGAAGAAGTGGCCCGGCTCTTGGCGGCTGGGTTCATCGTTGAAGTTTTTCATCCTGAGTGGTTGGCTAACCCGGTGCTAGTACTTAAGAAGAATGGCACTTGGCGTATGTGTGTGGATTACACAGATCTAAACAAGGCTTGTCCGGCTGATCCCTTTGCTCTCCCCCGTATTGATCAAATTATTGATGCCACGGTGGGTTGTGAGCGTTTGAGTTTTTTGGATGCTTATTCTGGTTACCATCAGATCAAAATGGCAGTTAAGGACCAGGAGAAGACAGCTTTCATTACTCCGTTTGGAGCCTTCTGCTATGTGTCCATGCCTTTCGGGCTCAAGAGTGCCCAGGCGACTTACCAACGGTGTGTGCAAAATTGCCTTCATGATCAAATCGGGCATAATGTTCATGCTTATGTGGATGACATTGTGGTGAAATCCAGAAAGAAGGAAACCCTGATTGATGATTTGAAGGAGACCTTTGATAATCTCTGGGCTTATAAGATGATGCTTAACCCGGCCAAATGCATTTTTGGTGTACCAGCTGGTAAGCTTTTGGGTTTTCTGGTTTCCAACAGAGGCATTGAAGCTAACCCGGAAAAGATAAAAGCCATCACCTCTCTGGCTAAGCCGGCACATATTAATGATGTTTAGCGTCTGGCGGGTTGTAGTGCGGCCTTAAGCTGGTTCATAAGCCGGTTGGGTGAGAAGGCCATCCCTCTTTACCAGATGATGAAGAAGACATATCACTTTGTTTGGAGTGATGCTGCTAATCAAGCGTTTGAGGATTTGAAGAGACAGTTGGCTGAGCCGCCCGTTCTTGCTGCTCCCATTGACAAAGAGCCTTTATTGTTGTATGTGGCTGCCAATAGCCGAGCTGTCAGTGTAGAAATTGTGGTGGAAAGGAAGGAGGCAGGCAAGGAATTTCCGGTTCAACGACCGGTTTACTACATTAGTGAGGTCCTTATTGAGTCCAAACAGAGGTATCCACATTGGCAGAAGCTAGTGTATGGGGTTTTTATGGCTAGCCGGAAGCTTAAGCAGTATTTTCTGGGTCATCCTATCACTGTGGTTAGTTCTGCCCCCTTAGGGGATATCATTCAAAACAGAGAAGCCACAGGTCGGGTAGCCAAGTGGGCCATTGAGCTTGGGCCTCATGGTTTAAAGTATGTGCCCCGTACAGCCATCAAGTCTCAAGCACTTGTGGATTTTATCAATGATTGGACAGACTTACAGATGCCTGAGGAGAAGCCGGATAACACGTATTGGACTATTCACTTTGATGGATCCAGGCAGTTGGAAGGCTCAGGGGCTGGAGTTGTATTAACTTCCCCACGAGGTGATAAATTTTCTTATGTTCTCCGGCTGATGTTCCCTTGTACTAACAATGCAGCTGAGTATGAGGCCTTGCTCCATGGTCTTCGGATGGCTAAGGAGATGAGCTTAAGCTGGGTGAGGTGTTTCAGCGACTCAGATCTGGTGGCTCAGCAAGTTTCTGGCACTTGGGATTCTAAGGATCCACTCATGGCGGCTTACCGTCGAGAGGTTGATGCTATTGTGGGTCACTTTAAGGGTTATCAAGTTGAACATGTTGATCGCGGGAAAAATGAGGCGGCTGATGCTTTAAGCCGGTTAGGGTCTCAGCGTAAGCCGGTGCCACCTAACACTTTCCTGGATATTCTGCATAACCCTTCTGTTAAATTGCCTACAGAGGAAGATCTGGCTATTCCTGACCCGGAAGCACAATTGGTGGCGGCTCTTCATGCGATTCCTGATTGGACAGTTCCATATTTGGCTTATATGACCCGGGGTGAGTTACCTGAGGATGAAACTTTGGCCAGGCAGATAATCCGGCGGTCCAAGTCAATGACTATCGTTCATGGAGAGTTGCATCACCGCAGTGTCACACGGGCGTTTCAACGTTGTGTTTCTCCAGAGGAGGGCCGTGAGATTCTGCGTGAGATTCATAAAGGTGATTGTGGCCATCATGTCGGTTCTAAGTCGCTTGTAGCCAAGGCTTTCCGTCATGGGTTTTATTGGTTGACGGCTCACGCCGATGCTGAGGATCTAGTCAGTAAATGTGATGGGTGTCAGAAGTTTTCACGCTGAGCTCATGTGTCGGCTCAATAATTGAGGATGATTCCAATTACTTGGCCGTTTGCAGTCTGGGGGCTGATATGGTTGTGCCTTTCAAAAGGTCCAAGGATAAAAAGACACACCTCCTGGTGGCAGTTGACAAATTTACAAAGTGGGTTGAGGCAGAGCCGGTCAGTAAATGTGACGCAGCGACGGCGGTTCAATTTATCAAAAAGGTGATTTTTCGTTTTGGCTGTCCCCATAGTATCATAACTGATAATGGCACTAATCTATCCAAGGGTGCTATGAAAGAGTTTTGTCAACGTGAGCATATTCGACTTCATGTATCATCCGTGGCTCACCCCCAATCCAATGGTCAAGCTGAGAGAGGCAATCAAGAAATTTTGAGAGGCATCAAGCCCCGGCTTATTGTTCCTCTACAGAGGACGCCGAGTTGTTGGGTGGAGGAGTTACCTTCCGTGTTATGGAGTATCAATACTACCCCCAAAAGATCTACGGGTTACACGCCCTTCTTCATGGTTTACGGAGTAGAGGCGGTTCTCCCTAGTGACATCCGTCATGATTCGCCCCGTGTGGCGGCTTATGTTGAAGCTGACAATGAAAAAGCACGTCAGGATGCACTTGACATGTTAGATGAGGAGCGTGACATCGCGGTGGCTCATTCAGCGATTTACCAGCAAGATTTGCTCCATTATCACAGCCGCCGGGTTAAAACCAGAACTTTTCAAGAAGGTGACCTGGTGCTCCAGCTCATCCAGGATCAAACTGACATGCATAAGTTATCCCCACCTTGGGAAGGACCCTTTGTGGTCAGTAAAAATCTGAACAACGGATCGTACTACCTTATCGACATTCGAGAACACAAGGATTCACGTAAGTCGGAGGAGGAGACCCACCAGCCGTGGAACATTGCTCATCTTTGGCCTTACTATACTTGAGCCACCAGCTCTTACAATGTACATATTTTGATAATGTATATATTATGATGATTATAATAAAGCCGACATCCCTGATAAAGCAGGGCCTCTATCGTTTCATTTCCAAGAATAATGAGTCTTTTTATTACAAAAAGGTCACTTGGGGGTTTCCTGCTCATTGAGCATAGCTGTGAATATCCCTCTTGATTTGGCGCAACGCCGTTCTTACAAATCACTTGGGGCTTCCTGTTCAAACATAGGAGTATTCACCAAAGAGAACATAGCGTTACTACCCTCTTGATCCGGCTATCAAGCCAATATGATAATTTCATAAGAGCACAGCTCTGATTACCTTGGTAATTCGGTTATCAAGCCAATATGATAATTTCATAAGAGCACAGCTCTGATTACCTTGGTAATTCGGCTATCAAGCCAATATGATAATTTCATAAGAGCACAGCTCTGATTACCTTGGTAATTTAGCTATCAAGCCAATATGATAATTTCATAAGAGCACAGCTCTGATTACCTTGGGATTTTGGCTATCAAGCCAGTATTATAACTTCATATGAGTATAGCTCTGACCTACTTGGAGGCTTAATGACCGGGTTACAAAGACCAAAGAGAGTCTGTTGCACAATACAGCTCAAACATAGTTATATGATGAACCGGCAGCATATGATGATATTAAGTACTTGGTGTTGGGGAACGTAGTAATTTCAAAAAAAATCCTACGCACACGCAAGATCATGGTGATGCATAGCAACGAGAGGGGAGAGTGTTGTCCACGTACCCTCGTAGACCGATAGCGGAAGCGTTTAACACAACGCGGTTGTGTAGTCGTACGTCTTCACGATCTGACCGATCAAGTACCGAACGCACGACACCTCCGAGTTCAGCACACGTTCAGCTCGATAACGTCCCTCGAACTCTGATCCAGCCGAGTGTTGAGGGAGAGTTTCGTCAGCACGACGGCGTGGTGATGATGATGATGTTCTACCGACGCAGGGCTTCGCCTAAGCACCGCTATGATATTATCGAGGTGTAATATGGTGGAGGGGGGCACCGCACACGGCTAAAAGATTGTTGATCAATTGTGTGTCGAGAGGTGCCCCCTGCCCCCGTATATAAAGGAGCAAGGGGGAGGCCGCCGGCTAAGGGAGGAGAGGCGCACCAGGAGGAGTCCTACTCCTACCGGGAGTAGGACTCCCCCCTTTCCATGTTGGACTAGGAGAGGAAGGGGGAAAAGGTGGAGGGGAGGAAGGAAGGGGGGGCGCCGCCCCCCTCTCCTTGTCCTATTCGGACTGGGGGGAGGGGCGCGCGGCCCTGCCCTGGCCTCCTCTCCTCTCTTCCACCTAGGCCCAATAAGGCCCATTAAGTTACCGGGGGGTTCCGGTAACCTCCCGGTACTCCGGAAAAATCCCGATTTTACCCGGAACACTTCCGATGTCCAAACATAGGCTTCCAATATATCAATCTTTATGTCTCAACCATTTCGAGACTCCTCGTCATGTTCGTGATCACATCCGGGACTCCGAACAACCTTCGGTACATCAAAACATATAAACTCATAATATAACTGTCATCGTAACGTTAAGCGTGCGGACCCTACGGGTTCGAGAACTATGTAGACATGACCGAGACACCTCTCTGGTCAATAACCAATAGCGGAACCTGGATGCTCATATTGGTTCCCACATATTCTACAAAGATCTTTATCGGTCAGACCGCATAACAACATATGTTGTTCCCTTTGTCATCGGTATGTTACTTGCCCGAGATTCGATCGTCGGTATCTCGATACCTAGTTCAATCTCGTTACCGGCAAGTCTCTTTACTCGTTCCGTAATACATCATCCCGCAACTAACTCATTAGTCACAATGCTTGCAAGGCTTATAGTGATGTGTATTACTGAGTGGGCCCAGAGATACCTCTCCGACAATCGAAGTGACAAATCCTAATCTCGAAATACGCCAACCCAACAAGTACCTTTGGAGACACCTGTAGAGCACCTTTATAATCACCCAGTTACATTGTGACGTTTGGTAGCACACAATGTGTTCCTCCGGTAAACGGGAGTTGCATAATCTCATAGTCATAGGAACATGTATAAGTCATGAAGAAAGCAATAGCAACATACTAAACGATCGAGTGCTAAGCTAACGGAATGGGTCAAGTCAATCACATCATTCTCCTAATGATGTGATCCCATTAATCAAATGACAACTCATGTCTATGGCTAGGAAACATAACCATCTTTGATCAACGAGCTAGTCAAGTAGAGGCATACTAGTGACACTCTGTTTGTCTATGTATTCACACATGTATTATGTTTCCGGTTAATACAATTCTAGCATGAATAATAAACATTTATCATGATATAAGGAAATAAATAATAACTTTATTATTGCCTCTAGGGCATATTTCCTTCAGTCTCCCACTTGCACTAGAGTCAATAATCTAGATTACACAATAATGATTCTTACACCCATGGAGTCTTGGTGCTGATCATGTTTTGCTTGTGGAAGAGGCTTAGTCAACGGGTCTGCAACATTCAGATCCGTATGTATCTTGCAAATTTCTATGTCTCCCACCTGGACTAAATCCCGGATGGAATTGAAGCGTCTTTTGATGTGCTTGGTTCTCTTGTGAAATCTGGATTTCTTTGCTAAGGCAATTGCACCAGTATTGTCACAAAAGATTTTCATTGGTCCCGATGCACTAGGTATGACACCTAGATCGGATATGAACTCCTTCATCCAGACTCCTTCATTTGCTGCTTCCGAAGCAGCTATGTACTCCGCTTCACACGTAGATCTCGCCACGACACTTGCTTAGAACTGCACCAACTGACAGCTCCACCGTTCAATGGAAATACGTATCCGGTTTGCGATTTAGAATCGTCCGGATCAGTGTCAAAGCTTGCATCAACGTAACCATTTACGATGAGCTCTTTGTCATCTCCATAAACGAGAAACATATCCTTAGTCCTTTTCAGGTATTTCAGGATGTTCTTGACCGCTGTCCAGTGACCCACTCCTGGATTACTTTGGTACCTCCCTGCTAAACTTATAGCAAGGCACACATCAGGTCTGGTACACAGCATTGCATACATGATAGAGCCTATGGCTGAAGCATAGGGAACATCTTTCATCTTCTCTCTATCTTCTGCAGTGGTCGGGCATTGAGTCTTACTCAATCTCACACCTTGTAGTACAGGCAAGAACCCCTTCTTTGCTTGATCCATTTTGAACTTCTTCAAAACTTTGTCAAGGTATGTGCTTTGTGAAAGTCCAATTAATCGTCTTGATCTATCTCTATAGATCTTGATGCCCAATATATATGCATCTTCACCGAGGTCTTTCATTGAAAAACTCTTATTCAAGTATCCCTTTATGCTATCCAGAAATTCTATATCATTTCCAATTAGCAATATGTCATCCACATATAATATCAGAAATACTACTGAGCTCCCACTCACTTTCTTGTAAATACAGGCTTCTCCAAAAGTCTGTATAAAACCAAATGCTTTGATCACACTATCAAAGCGTTTATTCCAACTCCGAGAGGCTTGCACCAGTCCATAAATGGATCGCTGGAGCTTGCACACTTTGTTAGCTCCCTTTGGATCGACAAAACCTTCCGGTTGCATCATATACAACTCTTCTTCCAGAAATCCATTCAGGAATGCAGTTTTGACATCCATTTGCCAAATTTCATAATCATAAAATGCGGCAATTGCTAACATGATTCGGACAGACTTAAGCATCGCTACGGGTGAGAAGGTCTCATCGTAGTCAATCCCTTGAACTTGTCGAAAACCTTTCGCAACAAGTCGAGCTTTGTAGACAGTAACATTACCGTCAGCGTCAGTCTTCTTCTTGAAGATCCATTTATTTTCAATGGCTTGTCGATCATCGGGCAAGTCAACCAAAGTCCATACTTTGTTCTCATACATGGATCCCATCTCGGATTTCATGGCCTCAAGCCATTTTGCGGAATCTGGGCTCACCATCGCTTCTTCATAGTTCGTAGGTTCGTCATGGTCTAGCAACATAACCTCCAGAACAGGATTACCGTACCACTCTGGTGCGGATCTTAATCTGGTTGACCTACGAGGTTCAGTAATAACTTGATCTAAAGTTTCATGATCATTATCATTAACTTCCTCACTAATTGGTGTAGGTGTCGCAGAAACTGGTTTCTGCGATGATCTACTTTCCAATAAGGGAGCAGGTACAGTTACCTCATCAAGTTCTACTTTCCTCCCACTCACTTCTTTCGAGAGAAACTCCTTCTCTAGAAAGGATCCATTCTTAGAAACGAATGTCTTGCCTTCGGATCTGTGATAGAAGGTGTACCCAACAGTCTCCTTTGGGTATCCTATGAAGACACATTTCTCCGATTTAGGTTCGAGCTTATCAGGTTGAAGTTTCTTCACATAAGCATCGCAACCCCAAACTTTAAGATACGACAACTTTGGTTTCTTGCCAAACCATAGTTCATAAGGCGTCGTCTCAACGGATTTCGATGGTGTCCTATTTAGAGTGAATGCAGCCGTCTCTAAAGCATAACCCCAAAACGATAGCGGTAAATCAGTAAGAGACATCATAGATCGCACCATATCTAGTAAAGTACGATTATGACGTTCGGACACACCATTACGTTGTGGTGTTCCGGGTGGCGTGAGTTGCGAAACTATTCCGCATTGTTTCAAATGTAGGCCAAACTCGTAACTCAAATATTCTCCTCCACGATCTGATCGTAGAAACTTTATTTTCTTGTTACGATGATTTTCAACTTTGCTCTGAAATTCTTTGAACTTTTCAAATGTTTCAGACCCATATCTGCTCAAATCATCTGTGAAGGTGAGAAAATAACGATATCCGCCACGAGCCTCAATATTCATCGGACCACATGCATCTGTATGTATGATTTCCAACAAATCAGTTTCTCTCTCCATAGTACCAGAGAACGGTGTTTTAGTCATCTTGCCCATGAGACACGGTTCGCAAGTACCAAGTGATTCATAATCAAGTGATTCCAAAAGTCCGTCATTATGGAGTTTCTTCATGCGCTTTACACCGATATGACCTAAACGGCAGTGCCACAAATAAGTTGCACTATCATTATCAACTCTGCATCTTTTGGCTTCAATATTATGAATATGTGTATCACTACTATCGAGATTCAACAAAAATAGACCACTCTTCAAGGGTGCATGACCATAAAAGATATTATTCATATAAATAGAACAACCATTATTCTCTGATTTAAATGAATAACCGTCTCGCATCAAACAAGATCCAGATATAATGTTCATGCTTAACGCTGGCACCAAATAACAATTATTTAGGTCTAAAACTAATCACGAAGGTAGATGTAGAGGTAGCGTGCCGACCGCGATCACATCGACTTTGGAAACATTTCCCACGTGCATCGTCACCTCGTCCTTAGCCAATCTTCACTTAATCCGTAGCCCCTGTTTCGAGTTGCAAATATTAGCAACAGAACCAGTATCAAATACCCAGGTGCTATTGCGAGCATTAGTAAGGTACACATCAATAACATGTATATCACATATACCTTTATTAACCTTGCCATCCTTCTTATCCGCCAAATACTTGGGGCAGTTCTGCTTCCAGTGACCAGTCTGCTTGCAGTAGAAGCACTCAGTTTCAGGCTTAGGTCCAGACTTGGGTTTCTTCTCCTGAATAGCAACTTGCTTGCTGTTCTTCTTGAAGTTCCCCTTCTTCTTCCCTTTGCCCTTTTTCTTGAAACTAGTGGTCTTATTGACCATCAACACTTGATGCTCCTTTTTGATTTCTACCTCCGCTGCCTTTAGCATTGCGAAGAGCTCGGGAATTGTCTTATTCATCCCTTGCATGTTATAGTTCATCACGAAGCTCTTGTAGCTTGGTGGCAGTGATTGAAGAATTCTGTCAATGACACTATCATCCGGAAGATTAACTCCCAGTTGAATCAAGTGATTATTATACCCAGACATTTTGAGTATATGCTCATTGACAGAACTATTCTCTTCCATCTTGCAGCTGTAGAACTTATTGGAGACTTCATATCTCTCAATCCGGGCATTTGCTTGAAATATTAACTTCAACTCTTGGAACATCTCATATTCTCCATGACGTTCAAAACGTCGTTGAAGACCCGGTTCTAAGCCGTAAAGCATGGCACACTGAACTATCGAGTAGTCATCAGCTTTGCTCTGCCAGACGTTCATAACTTCTGGTGTTGCTCTTGCAGGAGGCCTGGCACCTAGCGGTGCTTCCAGGACGTAATTCTTCTGTGCAGCAATGAGGATAATCCTCAAGTTACGGACCCAGTCCGTGTAATTGCTACCATCATCTTTCAACTTTGCTTTCTCAAGGAACGCATTAAAATTCAACAGAACAACAGCACGGGCCATTTATCTACAATTAACATAGACAAGCAAGATACTATCTGTTGGGGATCGTAGCAGAATTTTAAAAAAATCCTACGCAACACCAAGATCCATCTATGGAGTATACTAGCAACGAGGGGAAAGGAGTGCATCTACATACCCTTGTAGATCGCGAGCGGAAGCGTTCCAATGAACGGGGTTGATGGAGTCGTACTCGCCGTGATCCAAATCACCGATGACCGAGTGCCGAACGAACGGCACCTCTGCGTTCAACACACGTACGGAGCAGCGACGTCTCCTCCTTCTTGATCCAGCAAGGGGGAAGGAGAGGTTGATGGAGATCCAGCAGCACGACGGCGTGGTGGTGGAAGTAGCGGGATCCCGGCAGGGCTTCGCCAAGCACAAGCGGGACGGAGAGGTGTTGCAGGGGGGAGAGGGAGGCGCCAGGGGCTGTGGTCCTGCTGCCCACCCTCCCCCCACTATATATAGGCCCCCTGGAGGGGGGGCACCGGCCCTGGAACCCATCTAAAAGGGGGGCGGCGGCCAGGGGGGGAAACTTCCCCCCAAGTCAAGTGGGGCGCCCCCCACCCCCAGGGTTTCCAACCCTAGGCGCAGGGGGAGGCCCATGGGGTGCGCCCCAGCCCACTAAGGGCTGGTTCCCTTCCCACTTCAGCCCATGGGGCCCTCCGGGATAGGTTGACCCCCGGGACCCTTCCGGTGGTCCCGGTACAATACCGATAACCCTCGAAACTTTCCCGGTGGCCGAAACTGGACTTCCTATATATAATTCTTCACATCCGGACCATTCCGGAACTCCTCGTCACGTCTGGGATCTCATCCGGGACTCCGAACAACTTTCGGGTATCCGCATACTAATATCTCTACAACCCTAGCGTCACCGAACCTTAAGTGTGTAGACCCTACGGGTTCGGGAGACACGCAGACATGACCGAGATGCCTCTCCGGTCAATAACCAACAGCGGGATCTGGATACCCATGTTGGCTCCCACATGTTCCACGATGATCTCATCGGATGAACCACGATGTCGAGGATTCAATCAATCCCGTATACAATTCCCTTTGTCAATCGGTACGTTACTTGCCCGAGACTCGATCGTCGGTATCCCAATACCTTGTTCAATCTCGTTACCGGCAAGTCACTTTACTCGCACCGTAATGCATGATCCCGTGGCTAACTCCTTAGTCACATTGAGCTCATTATGATGATGCATTACCGAGTGGGCCCAGAGATACCTCTCCGTCATACGGAGTGACAAATCCAAGTCTCGATCCGTGCCAACTCAACAGACACTTTCAGAGATACCCGTAGTGTACCTTTATAGTCACCCAGTTACGTTGTGACGTTTGGCACACCCAAAGCACTCCTACGGTATCCGGGAGTTGCACGATCTCATGGTCTAAGGAAATGATACTTGACATTGGAAAAGCTCTAGCAAACGAACTACACGATCTTTTGTGCTATGCTTAGGATTGGGTCTTGTCCATCACATCATTCTCCTAATGATGTGATCCCGTTATCAATGACATCCAATGTCCATAGTCAGGAAACCAAGACTATCTGTTGATCAACGAGCTAGTCAACTAGAGGCTTACTAGGGACACGTTGTGGTCTATGTATTCACACATGTATTACGATTTCCGGATAACACAATTATAGCATGAACAATAGACAATTATCATGAACAAAGAAATATAATAATAACCATTTATTATTGCCTCTAGGGAATATTTCCAACAGTCTCCCACTTGCACTAGAGTCAATAATCTAGTTACATTGTGATGAATCGAACACCCATAGCGTTCTGGTGTTGATCATGTTTTGCTCTAGGGAGAGGTTTAGTCAACGGATCTGCTACATTCAGGTCCGTATGTACTTTACAAATATCTATGTCTCCATTTTGAACACTTTCACGAATGGAGTTGAAGCGACGCTTGATATGCCTGGTCTTCCTGTGAAACCTGGGCTCCTTGGCAAGGGCAATAGCTCCAATGTTGTCACAGAAGAGAGTCATCGGGCCCAACGCATTGGGAATCACCCCTAGGTCGATAATGAACTCCTTCATCCAGATTGCTTCTTGCGCTGCCTCTGAGGCTGCCATGTACTCCGCTTCACATGTAGATCCCGCCACGACGCTTTGCTTGCAACTGCACCAGCTTACCACCCCTCCATTCAAAATATACACGTATCCGGTTTGTGACTTCGAGTCATCCAGATCTGTGTCGAAGCTAGCGTCGACGTAACCCTTTACGACGAGCTCTTCGTCACCTCCATAAATGAGAAACATATCCTTAGTCCTCTTCAGGTACTTCAGGATATTCTTGACCGCTGTCCAGTGTTCCATGCCGGGATTACTTTGGTACCTTCCTACCAAACTTACGGCAAGGTTTACATCAGGTCTGGTACACAGCATGGCATACATAATAGACCCTATGGCCGAGGCATAGGGGATGACACTCATCTCTTCTATATCTTATGCCGTGGTCGGGCATTGAGCCGTGCTCAATTGCACACCTTGCAATACAGGCAAGAACCCCTTCTTGGACTGATCCATATTGAACTTCTTCAATATCTTGTCAAGGTACGTACTCTGTGAAAGACCAATGAGGCGTCTTGATCTATCTCTATAGATCTTGATGCCTAATATATAAGCAGCTTCTCCAAGGTCCTTCATTCAAAAACACTTATTCAAATAGGCCTTTATACTTTCCAAGAATTCTATATCATTTCCCATCAATACTATGTCATCCACATATAATAAGAGAAATGCTACAGAGCTCCCACTCACTTTCTTGTAAACACAGGCTTCTCCATAAGTCTGTGTAAACCCAAACGCTTTGATCATCTCATCAAAACGAATGTTCCAACTCCGAGATGCTTGCACCAGTCCATAGATGGAGCGCTGGAGCTTGCATACCTTGTTAGCATTCTTAGGATCGACAAAACCTTCCGGCTGCATCATATACAATTCTTCCTTAAGAAAGCCGTTAAGGAATGCTGTTTTGACGTCCATTTGCCATATCTCATAATCATATAATGCGGCAATTGCTAACATGATTCGGACGGACTTCAGCTTCGCTACGGGTGAGAAAGTCTCATCGTAGTCAACCCCTTGAACTTGTCGATAACCCTTAGCGACAAGTCAAGCCTTATAGATGGTCACATTACCATCCGCGTCTGTCTTCGTCTTAAAGATCCATTTATTTTCTATGGCTCGCCGATCATCGGGCAAGTCAGTCAAAGTCCATACTTCGTTTTCATACATGGATCCTATCTCAGATTTCATGGCTTCTAGCCATTTGTCGGAATCCGGGCCCGCCATCGCTTCTTCATAGTTCGTAGGTTCACCGTTGTCCAACAACATGATTTCCAGGATAGGGTTGCTGTACCACTCTGGTGCGGAACGTGTCCTTGTGGACCTACGAAGTTTAGCAGTAACTTGATCTAAAGCTTCATGATCATCATCATTAACTTCCTCCCCAGTCGGTGTAGGCACCACAGGAACATCTTCCCGCGTTGCGCTACTTTCCGGTTCGGAAGGGGTGACTATCACCTCATCAAGTTCCACTTTCCTCCCACTTAATTCTTTCGAGAGAAACTCTTTCTCCAGAAAGGACCCATTCTTGGCAACAAAGATCTTGCCTTCGGATCTGAGGTAGAAGGTATACCCAATGGTTTCCTTAGGGTATCCTTTGAAGACGCATTTTTCCGACTTGGGTTCGAGCTTTTCAGGTTGAAGTTTCTTGACATAATCATTGCATCCCCAAACTTTTAGAAACGACAGCTTAGGTTTCTTCCCAAACCATAATTCATACGGTGTCGTCTCAACGGATTTCGACGGAACCCTATTTAAAGTGAATGCGGCAGTCTCTAAAGCATAGCCCCAAAATGAGAGCGGTAGATCGGTAAGAGACATCATAGATCGCACCGTATCCAATAGAGTGCGATTACGACGTTCGGACACACCATTTCGCTGAGGTGTTCCAGGCGGCGTGAGTTGTGAAACGATTCCACATTTCTTTAAGTGCGTACCAAATTCGTGACTTCAATATTCTCCACCACGATCTGATCGTAAGAACTTTATTTTCCTGTCACGTTGATTCTCAACCTCACTCTGAAATTCCTTGAACCTTTCAAAGGTTTCAGACTTGTGTTTCATTAGTAGACATACCCATATCTACTTAAGTCATCAGTGAGAGTGAGAACATAACGATATCCTCTGCGAGCCTCAACACTCATTGGACCGCACACATCGGTATGTATGATTTCCAATAAGTTGGTTGCTCGCTCCATTGTTCCGGAGAACAGAGTCTTGGTCATCTTACCCATGAGGCATGGTTCGCACGTGTCAAATGATTCGTAATCAAGAGACTCCAAATGTCCATCTGCATGGAGCTTCTTCATGCGCTTGACACCAATGTGACCAAGGCGGCAGTGCCACAAGTATGTGGGACTATCGTTATCAACTTTACATCTTTTGGTATTCACACTATGAATATGTGTAACATCACGTTCGAGATTCATCAAGAATAAACCATTGACCAGCGGGGCATGACCATAAAACATATCTCTCATATAAATAGAACAACCATTATTCTCGGATTTAAATGAGTAGCCATCTCAAATTAAACGAGATCCAGATACAATGTTCATGCTCAAAGCTGGCACTAAATAACAATTATTGAGGTTTAAAACTAATCCCGTAGGTAAATGTAGAGGCAGCGTGCCGACGGCGATCACATCGACCTTGGAACCATTCCCGACGCGCATCGTCACCTCGTCCTTTGCCAGTCTCCGCTTATTCCGCAGTTCCTATTTTGAGTTACAAATATGAGCAACCGCACCGGTATCAAATACCCAGGAGCTACTACGAGTACTGGTAAGGTTCACATCAATTACATGTATATCACATATACCTTTGGTGTTGCCGGCCTTCTTGTCCGCTAAGTATTTGGGGCAGTTCCGCTTCCAGTGACCACTTCCCTTGCAATAAAAGCACTCAGTCTTAGGCTTGGGTCCATTCTTTGACTTCTTCCCGGCAACTGGCTTACCGGGCGCGGCAACTCCCTTGTCGTCCTTCTTGAAGTTCTTCTTACCCTTGCCTTTCTTGAACTTAGTGGTTTTATTCACCATCAACACTTGATGTTCCTTTCTGATCTCCACCTCCGCTGATTTCAGCATTGAATATACCTCAGGAATGGTCTTTTCCATCCCCTGCATATTGAAGTTCATCACAAAGCTCTTGTAGCTCGGTGGAAGCGACTGAAGGATTCTGTCAATGACCGCGTCATCCGGGAGATTAACTCCCAGCTGAGACAAGCGGTTGTGTAACCCAGACATTCTGAGTATGTGCTCACTAACAGAACTATTTTCCTCCATTTTACACCTGAGGAACTTGTCGGAGACTTCATATCTCTCGACCCGGGCATGAGCTTGGAAAACCATTTTCAGCTCTTCGAACATCTCATATGCTCCATGTTTCTCAAAACACTTTTGGAGACCCGGTTCTAAGCTGTAAAGCATGTCGCACTGAACGAGGGAGTAATCATCAGCACGTGATTGCCAAGCGTTCATAACGTCTTGGTTCTCTGGGATTGGTGCTTCACCTAGCGGTGCTTCTAGGACATAATCTTTCTTGGCAGCTATGAGGATGATCCTCAGGTTCCGGACCCAGTCCGTATAGTTGCTGCCATCATCTTTCAGCTTGGTTTTCTCTAGGAACGCGTTGAAGTTGAGGACAACGTGGGCCATTTGATCTACAAGACATATTGTAAAGATTTTAGACTAAGTTCATGATAATTAAGTTCATATAATCAAATTATTCAATGAACTCCCACTCAGATAGACATCCCTCTAGTCATCTAAGTGAAACATGATCCGAGTTAACTAGGCCGTGTCCGATCATCACGTGAGATGGACTAGTCAAGATCGGTGAACATCTCCATGTTGATCGTATCTTCTATACGACTCATGCTTGACCTTTTGGTCCTCCGTGTTCCGAGGCCATGTCTGTACATGCTAGGCTCGTCAAGTCAACCTAAGTGTATTGCGTGTGTTCCGAGGCCATGTCTGTACATGCTAGGCTCGTCAACACCCGTTGTATGCGAACGTTAGAATCTATCACACCCGATCATCACGTGGTGCTTCGAAACAACGAACCTTCCCAACGGTGCACAGTTAGGGGGAACACTTTCTTGAAATTATTATAAGGGATCATCTTACTTACTACCGTCGTTCTAAGCAAATAAGATGCAAAACATGATAAACATCACATGCAATCAAATAGTGACATGATATGGCCAATATCATTTTGCTCCTTTGATCTCCATCTTCGGGGCACCATGATCATCTTCGTCACCGGCATGACACCATGATCTCCATCAGCATGATCTCCATCATTGTGTCTTCATGAATTTTTCATGCCAACGATTACTTCTACTTCTATGGCTAACGCGTTTAGCAATAAAGTAAAGTAATTTACATGGCGTTATTCAATGACACGCAGGTCATACAAAAAATAAAGACAACTCCTATGGCTCCTGCCGGTTGTCATACTCATCGACATGCAAGTCGTGATTCCTATTACAAGAATATGATCAATCTCATACATCACATATATCATTCATCACATCTTCTGGCCATATCACATCACAAGGCACATGCTGCAAAAACAAGTTAGACGTCCTCTAATTGTTGTTGCAAGTTTTATGTGGCTTGTATAGGTTTCTAGCAAGAACATTTCTTACCTACGTAAAACCACAACGTGATATGCCAATTTCTATTTACCCTTCATAAGGAACCTTTTCATCGAATCCGTTCCGACTAAAGTGGGAGAGACAGACACCCGCTAGCCACCTTATGCAACTAGTGCATGTCAGTCGGTGGAACCTGTCTCACGTGAGCGTACGTGTAAGGTCGGTCCGGGCCGCTTCATCCCACAATACCGCCGAAACAAGATAAGACTAGTAGCGGCAAGAAGAATTAGCAACATCTACGCCCACAACTGCTTTGTGTTCTACTCGTGCATAGTAACTACGCATAGGCCTGGCTCATGATGCCACTGTTGGGGATCGTAGCAGAATTTAAAAAAAATTCCTACGCATCACCAAGATCCATCTATGGAGTATACTAGCAACGAGGGGAAAGGAGTGCATCTACATACCCTTGTAGATCGCGAGCGGAAGCGTTCCAATGAACGGGGTTGATGGAGTCGTACTCGCCGTGATCCAAATCACCGATGACCGAGTGCCGAACGGACGGCACCTCCGCGTTCAACACACGTACGGAGCAGCGACGTCTCCTCCTTCTTGATCCAGCAAGGGGGGAGGAGAGGTTGATGGAGATCCAGCAGCACGACGGCGTGGTGGTGGAAGTAGCAGGATCCCGGCAGGGCTTCGCCAAGCACAAGCGGGACGGAGAGGTGTTGCAGGGGGAGAGGGAGGCACCAGCGGCTGTGGTCCTGCTGCCCTCCCTCCCCCCACTATATATAGGCCCCCTGGAGGGGGGCGCCGGCCCTGGAACCCATCTAAAAGGGGGGCGGCGGCCAGGGGGGAAACTTCCCCCCCAAGTCAAGTGGGGCGCCCCCCCACCCCCAGGGTTTCCAACCCTAGGCACAGGGGGAGGCCCATGAGGGGCGCCCCAGCCCACTAAGGGCTGGTTCCCTTCCCACTTCAGCCCATGGGGCCCTCTGGGATAGGTGGACCCCCGGGACCCTTCCGGTGGTCCCGGTACAATACCGATAACCCCCGAAACTTTCCCGGTGGCCGAAACTGGACTTCCTATATATAATTCTTCACCTCCGGACCATTCCGGAACTCCTCGTGACATCCGGGATCTTATCCGGGACTCCGAACAACTTTTGGGTATCCGCATGCTAATATCTCTACAACCCTAGCGTCACCGAACCTTAAGTGTGTAGACCCTACGGGTTCGGGAGACACGCAGACATGACCGAGACGCCTCTCCGGTCAATAACCAACAGCGCGATCTGGATACCCATGTTGGCTCCCACATGTTCCACGATGATCTCATCGGATGAACCACGATGTCGAGGATTCAATCAATCCCGTATACAATTCCCTTTGTCAATCGGTACGTTACTTGCCCGAGACTCGATCGTCGGTATCCCAATACCTTGTTCAATCTCGTTACCGGCAAGTCACTTTACTCGCACCGTAATGCATGATCCCGTGGCTAACTCCTTAGTCACATTGAGCTCATTATGATGATGCATTACCGAGTGGGCCCAGAGATACCTCTCCGTCATACGGAGTGACAAATCCCAGTCTCGATCCGTGCCAACTCAACAGACACTTTCGGAGATACCCGTAGTGTACCTTTATAGTCACCCAGTTACGTTGTGACGTTTGGCACACCCAAAGCACTCCTATGGTATCCGGGAGTTGCACGATCTAATGGTCTAAGGAAATGATACTTGACATTGGAAAAGCTCTAGCAAACGAACTACACGATCTTTTGTGCTATGCTTAGGATTGGGTCTTGTCCATCACTTCATTCTCCTAATGATGTGATCCTGTTATCAATGACATCCAATGTCCATAGTCAGGAAACCATGACTATCTGTTGATCAACGAGCTAGTCAACTAGAGGCTTACTAGGGACACGTTGTGGTCTATGTATTCACACATGTATTACGATTTCTGGATAACACAATTATAGCTTGAACAATAGACAATTATCATGAACAAAGAAATATAATAATAACCATTTATTATTGCCTCTAGGGCATATTTCCAACACTATCAGGTACTAAGTTCATGATAAATTCAAGTTCAATTAATCATATTACTTAAGAACTCCCACTTAGATGGACATCCCTCTAATCCTCTAAGTGATCACGTGATCCATATCAACTAAACCATGTCCGATCATCACGTGAGATGGAGTAGTTTCAATGGTGAACATCACTATGTTGATCATATCTACTATATGATTCACGCTCGACCTTTCGGTCTCCGTGTTCCGAGGCCATATCTGCATATGCTAGGCTCGTCAAGTTTAACCTGAGTATTCCGCGTGTGCAACTGTTTTGCACCCGTTGTATTTGAACGTAGAGCCTATCACACCCGATCATCACGTGGTGTCTCAGCACAAAGAACTTTCGCAACGGTGCATACTCAGGGAGAACACTTTTATCTTGAAATTTTAGTGAGAGATCATCTTATAATGCTACCGTCAATCAAAGCAAGATAAGATGCATAAAAGATAAACATCACATGCAATCAATATAAGTGATATGATATGGCCATCATCATCTTGTGCTTGTGATCTCCATCTCCGAAGCACCGTCATGATCACCATCGTCACCGGCGCGACACCTTGATCTCCATCGTAGCATCGTTGTCGTCTCGCCAACTATTGCTTTTACGACTATCGCTACCGCTTAGTGATAAAGTAAAACAGTTACATGGCGATTGCATTTCATACAATAAAGCGACAACCATATGGCTCCTGCCAGTTGCCGATTACTCGGTTACAAAACATGATCGTCTCATACAATAAAATATAGCATCATGTCTTGACCATATCACATCACAACATGCCCTGCAAAAACAAGTTAGACGTCCTCTACTTTGTTGTTGCAAGTTTTACGTGGCTGCTACGGGCTTATCAAGAACCGTTCTTACATACGTATCAAAACCACAACGATAGTTTGTCAAGTTGGTGCTGTTTTAACCTTCGCAAGGACCGGCCGTAGCCACACTCGGTTCAACTAAAGTGAGAGAGACAGACACCCGCCAGTCACCTTTAAGCAACGAGTGCTCGCAACGGTGAAACCAGTCTCGCGTAAGCGTACGCGTAATGTCGGTCCGGGCCGCTTCATCTCACAACACCGCCGAACCAAAGTATGACATGCTGGTAAGCAGTATGACTTATATCGCCCACAACTCACTTGTGTTCTACTCGTGCATATAACATCAACGCATAAAACCAGGCTCGGATGCCACTGTTGGGGAACGTAGTAATTTCAAAACAAAATCTACGCACACGCAAGATCATGGTGATGCATAGCAACGAGAGGGGAGAGTGTTGTCCACGTACCCTCGTAGACCGATAGCGGATGCGTTTAACACAACGCGGTTGATGTAGTCGTACGCCTTCACGATCCGACCGATCAAGTACCAAACGCACGGCACCTCCGAGTTCAGCACACGTTCAGCTCGATAACGTCCCTCGAACTCCGATCCAGCCGAGTGTTGAGGGAGAGTTTCGTCAGCACGATGGCGTGGTGATGATGTTCTACCGACGCAGGGCTTCGCCTAAGCATCGCTACGATATTATCGAGGTGTAATATGGTGGAGGGGGGCACCGCACACGGCTAAAAGATCGTTGATCAATTGTGTGTCGAGAGGTGCCCCCCTGCCCCCGTATATAAAGGAGCAAGGGGGAGGCCGCCGGCTAAGGGAGGAGAGGCGCGCCACGAGGAGTCCTACTCCTACCGGGAGTAGGACTCCCCCCCTTTCCATGTTGGACTAGGAGAGGAAGGGGAAAAGGTGGAGGGGAGGAAGGAAGGGGGCGCCGCCCCCCTCTCCTTGTCCTATTCGGACTGGGGGGGAGGGGCGCGCGGCCCTGCCCTGGCCTCCTCTCCTCTCTTCCACCTAGGCCCAATAAGGCCCATTAAGTTACCGGGGGGATCCGGTAACCTCCCGGTACTCCGGAAAAATCCCGATTTTACCCGGAACACTTCCGATGTCCAAACATAGGCTTCCAATATATCAATCTTTATGTCTCGACCATTTCGAGACTCCTCGTCATGTCCGTGATCACATCCGGGACTCCGAACAACCTTCGGTACATCAAAACATATAAACTCATAATATAACTGTCATCGTAACGTTAAGCGTGCGGACCCTACGGGTTCGAGAACTATGTAGACATGACCGAGACACCTCTCCGGTCAATAACCAATAGCGGAACCTGGATGCTCATATTGGTTCCCACATATTCTACGAAGATCTTTATCGGTCAGACCGCATAACAACATACGTTGTTCCCTTTGTCATCGGTATGTTACTTGCCCGAGATTCGATCGTCGGTATCTCGATACCTAGTTCAATCTCGTTACCGGCAAGTCTCTTTACTCGTTCCGTAATACATCATCCCGCAACTAACTCATTAGTCACAATGCTTGCAAGGCTTATAGTGATGTGTATTACTGAGTGGGCCCAGAGATACCTCTCCGACAATCGGAGTGACAAATCCTAATCTCGAAATACGCCAACCCAACAAGTACCTTTGGAGACACCTGTAGAGCACCTTTATAATCACCCAGTTACGTTGTGACGTTTGGTAGCACACAAAGTGTTCCTCCGGTAAACGGGAGTTGCATAATCTCATAGTCATAGGAACATGTATAAGTCATGAAGAACGCAATAGCAACATACTAAACGATCGAGTGCTAAGCTAACGGAATGGGTCAAGTCAATCACATCATTCTCCTAATGATGTGATCCCGTTAATCAAATGACAACTCATGTCTATGGCTAGGAAACATAACCATCTTTGATCAACGAGCTAGTCAAGTAGAGGCATACTAGTGACACTGTTTGTCTATGTATTCACACATGTATTATGTTTCCGGTTAATACAATTCTAGCATGAATAATAAACATTTATCATGATATAAGGAAATAAATAATAACTTTATTATTGCCTCTAGGGCATATTTCCTTCACTTGGAAGTATTGTCTTCTAAGTTTTGGGTTATCACCCTAACTGCTTTGGTATGGTAAGCCGGCAGTTTAATCATATACCACAGGTATGATATTTTTGATTATATCTGAACCAACTCTGGTTATGCATTGTTTTAGTCACCAGTGCTTTTATATGGGGTATTATGACCTGTCATGCGACAAACCGCCAGGGCATTTGTGATTTACTTGTGTGCAGGGTAATGCCTAACTCATCTGCATAAGTCGCCGTCATCGTAAGCATAAAATGATAGCTCTTCAAAAGGCGGGTCAAACAGTGTTGTGCAAACCAAAAACGTGCACGATGGCATGACAGATCAAAGTCTCACTAGCCTATTACATGACTCGGTGAGCCAATAAAGATCAAGTGTTTTCAAAGGATCAAATATGTAAACCGCCCGGCGGATCACTCTTCTTGGCCTTGATGACTTGAGGCTTCTGGATCATCCTTCTCCAGTTCTTCGTCCTCCTCCGCCGTTTGGAAATTTGGTGATGACCAATCGATGCCACATAAGGCTTGAAACTCAGCTTCATCATCTATAAGCTCGGACGGTTCAACTTCAGGGGCAAAAGTATGCTTACGGGTTGGGGGGATTAGAGCCACTTTATAAGCCGGCGTGGGCATCTTCTGATTCTCCATGTTGTAGGCCGGGTGGTATTTTGACAGATCCGTTTCATTGGCAACCAGACTGGCCAGAGGACGTATTTCTTTCACACAGGCAGCGAAGTCCTTTTGGTCAAATGAAGTGCCATCCTCTTTCAAGCTTGGATATACAGTAGCTACCTCAGCCGAGTCTAGCTCTGGTAACCATGCCTTGGCCTGGCTTAAAGCTGTCACAACACCGGCTCTTGCAGATGACCACTTCATCTCGTCCATCCTAGCAGGCAACACATAAAGTTTTTTCAAGACGTCAATCAAGAGAGTAGGTGCTTGATTAGTCGGAGAAATTGTGGCCAGTGCACGCTGAGCTCCAGTATATAGTTGTTCAACCAGTGTGTAAACAGCCTTGAGCTTCACAAGCATATCTTGGTTAAGATTGCTGCTCCTGGGACCTGAGTAATAGTCATAGATTGGTTAGAGGCGGTTTATACCATCAAGGAAGAGATTCAATTTTGATGTTAGCAAGGCGACTTACCAAAGATAGCAGAAACCATCTGGGATACACGGTGTTTAAACCGGTGAGCTCAGTGGTCACCTCTTGAAGAGCCGCCTCCGCTTTTTCAGCTCGTTGTGTCAAAGAAGTTTTCTCTTCAGCCCAGGTGTTTTTTCAGCCTCAAAGCTGGTCTTCAGTTTTTTTGTTTCACCCACGCTAAATTGGACTTTTGAATCAACTTTCCGGGTCTCAGACTCTTGATTCTCCAGCCGGGTCTTGGCATCACCTAATTGTGATTGAAGTTCAGCAGTGGCGTCCTGTACAAGCACAGAGTTGCAAACACATTCATATCCGGGTTAAAGGAATATAAGTCCCAAGCATTTTGCAAGCAACAACACTTGGCACTTTGGGGCTAATGCCTGCCGAATTTTTTTTCATACAACGGCTCATGTGAATAAGCCCCAAGCACTTTGCAAGCAAGAGTACTTGGCACTTGGGGGCTAATGCATATCGCTGGCGTCTCTTTACTGCTTTATGATGGCCCGGTTGTGCCGTAAACTATCACAGCCGGTTCATGGGGGCTATACAGGTAAGCTCTCTTTTATGAACAATGGTGAACAGGACCGGCTCATTCATGTTGATTAAACCGGCCCTTGGGGACTACGGATGCAAGGTTAATTGTTTAAAATCCGGTTCAACTATAAATGTGAAAGCCGGCCTTGGAAGGATTCTACAAAAGATGTTCATGGTTATTCTAAAGTCTACAACATATTCAATCTTATCATACCCAGTAGACTTGGGGGCTGGTAGGATATACATAACTTATTTAAGCAGGAATTCATACCTCATATTTTTGATGCATCTGCTTCACCATATCGATTTCAAGATCGCGGCTGGTGTGTACTTGGTTGAGGTAGCCAGAGAGTACTTCACTACTGCTCAATTGAGAATAGTAGGTGACATCAAATCTCACTTTCCGCTTTTCAGTGAACTCCTGTTTAGCGGAGTGTTTGGCCAAGACAGTTGGATTTCCCGGTTCTGTAGAGCCGGTGCCAGTGATCATAACATCGTCGGCATGTGTCCCGGACGGTTTAAGTGGGCTTGATGATTCAGTAGTCAAAGGATTGAGTTTTGTCTGGTCGCCGGAGAGGTCAGGAATCTCTGGTGGGACATCAAGGACATGTTCTTCTGGTTGTTTTTCAGAAGCGCCTGATGCTGGGACTTGTTGCTCCGGTTCATGGACTTTAGGATCTTCAGCCGGCTTGGTCACCTTCCCCTTCTTACTAGGTTTTGCTTGTCCACTGCACGGGTTATGACAAGTTAGTACAAGTATAAGAACATAAGGAGGTAGAGAATAAAAGAACTTGTTATTACCTAGGAGCAGTCTTGAAAGCCGACAACTGGGTTTGCGATGAGTCGCCGGAGGAAGAGGGAGAAGCCTCCTAGTAGTTTGAATCGGAAGAATCAAGTGGCTGGCGAATGAGACCCGCCAGTGGGTAAAAAGAGTTTAAGTTCGGAAGGACCTCGTTTCCGCGTTTCCGCGGAACTGGAGTGTTCGGTAAGCCGGAGGATAATTCTTCACCTCCGCTGGTCTGAGTCTGTCGCCGGTTCTCGTGCTGCTGTTGCTTCAAAAGAAAGTGAGGATCCAAATGAGGGGGTGTGAAAACCTTACTTTCCGGGTTACTTGTCGAATTTTCTGTCTTGACAAAGGTGCTGAGCCAGAGGAAATAATAGTTACCTCTTCTTCAACTGCTTGGCTGGCCCCCGTGTCATCCTGATAATAATCAGTGTCAATAAGGTAATTGAAAAAGGAGCCAAGGGAGTCAAGGGCTACCTCCGACTCAGAGCTGTCATTTAGTTCAAACAACTCAGAAGCACTTGATTTCTTCTTAGTTTTCTTGGCGGCTTTCTTGGTAGCCCTAGCCTTTTTGGCAGCTTCATGGTCATATGTCTTTTTCCAAAAATCTGATTCAGCCTGTGAAAGTCATCAAAGTTGAGTTAATAGAACATTTAAATGATGAGGTAAAAGTAAGGGATTTAGAGACTCACATCCGGTGGCGGGTTAAGCTTGCAGAAAGGGTTCAGACCCACTTTGCTGCAGTCTTCCGGATATTCATTCAGAAGAGTCTTTGTCATTTCATTGATGGCCTCATCAGTTAAACGCATAGAACTTTGGCGCAGTGGATCCTTTATACCACCCGTGTAAGTACACATTAAGCTGGGCCGGTGGCTCAAGGGTATGATTCTCCAAGAAACCCAGCACCGAACCAAGTCAATGCCCGTTAACCCATTTCCCAGCAGAGCCTTGACCTTTGCAATGGTGGGGGCAAGCTTTGCACGCTCAGCAGTGGTAAGCTTTTCGGGAAGACGATGCTTTGGGTCAAGACGCTGGACACGATAACCCGGCAATGGATTTTCATCAGCCGGAGAGGTGTCTTTGCAGTAAAACCATGTCTGGTTCCAATCTTTTGGGTGACTTGGCAGGCAGGCATAGGGGAAGATGGCATCTCTTCTTCGTTGAATTGAGATTCCACCAAGTTCCAAGATGGGTCTGTTCGTGAACTCGTTTTGCCGGTTCAAATAAAAATATTCCCTAAAGAGTTCAACACTGGGTTCCTCTTGAAGGTATACTTCGCAGAAAACTTGGAAATTGCAAATGTTTGACATGGAATTGGGTCCGATGTCTTGAGGATGGAGTTGAAAGAAGTGCAGAACGTCTCGGAATTTTTTTGATCCGGGCGGTGAGAAGCCCCGGTTCATGTGATCAGTAAAAACGATGACTTCACCATCCTTTGGGTGAGGTCTTTCTTCACTTGGTTTGGGGGCGCGCCAATGCATGATATCTTTTGCTGGTAAAAAGCCGATTTTGACAAAGTCTTTGAGTGTGTTCTCAGTGACAATGGAGGGAACCCAATTACATGAGGTGGTTGTCTTCGGTGGCATTGGGAAGAAAGAAGCCTAAAGGAAAGAAAAATTATGCCGGTTTAAGTCGATTCAGTAAGCCGGAAGCAAAATGCAACAGTATATATTCAGAGTGGCGGCTTAAATGGGGCCTAATGACATATGGCCAGTAATAACCAGTGATATAAGCTGCCATGACCAGATTGGTATCTATCAAGAGTGAAATCTGCTAAGTGTTGAATAAACAGGTTTTACAGACTGGAGCAGGTGATTTTGATCTAGCGCCGTGTGAAAAAAGAAAATAAATTAAAGCCTAAAATAGTGCGGCAGTGGAAGAACTAGCGCATTGGCAAGATTTCTGCATCTAAGGCGTATGTTCAGTGATTAAGGCAAAGGATAGAAACAGGATCTACATATTCTAAAGGCCAGTTTTGGATCGAAGTAAGGATTAAACAGAAGCATGACGAAGAACGACGATGAACTCATAAGAACTGAAGAAACCCTAATGAAGATCTATGGTGGAGAAGATAAGGTACTTACTGGAACCGCTGAGCAATGGAGAGGCGCCACAGTTTTCTCTGGTCCCGTTCAGGTCGATGCAGCGGCCGAGGTCGAGGACGACGATGAGCTTTGCGGCGCCGGCAGTGCTCAAACGTGCAGATGCGTCGCGGAGAAAGGTGGAAGACGAGAAGGAAAGAGGGGGAAATGGAAAGAGGGCTGCCTGACCCTATTTATAAGGAGAAGAGTAACAGGTGGGCGCGAAAAATGAGGAGGCCAAAGAATGATTATCCAACTAATCGGACGCCTCAATTTTCGGGAGGTTATTAAAAGATAAGGATCTTTTAAAGATATGTTGGGTATTGTGCGAAATTAACGACAGATGACGTCATGGCGGTTTTCCGTAGTCCCAGGAGATGACGTCATGGAGGGTTACAATATCTTGTGAAAACAGGTGAAGAAGGATTTCTCTTAAGTGTTCAAGATTGACATGAACAAGTTCAAATCAACCTGGGGCCTAATGTTGGGGATATAACTATTAGGTATGACCCGCCCAGGAGGGGCCGAGTTATACCAATGGCGGTTCATTGTCACGAAGCCCATGAAGGAATTGAAGATGGCGGTTTATGAGGATGACTTATGAAGAGCCCAAGGCCCAAAGGCGGCTTAAGGCCCGCAGGTGTAAACTGCCATATGTGCATGACTTGTATCATAAGGAAAGTGTAATTAGTCACCAGGCCGGACACATTTATGAGCCGGCCGGGACTCTGTAAGCCACAGGGCGTCAACCTGTGTATATAAAGGGACGACCCGGCGGCGGTTTAGGGAGAGAAAAAATAACAGATCGAAAGCTAGGTCAAGCGTATACGCTCCCAGCTGGTAATCGAGGCATAAGCAATACCACCTCAAACTGGATTAGGCCTTTACCTTCACTGCAAGGGGCCGAACTAGTATAAACTCCTGTGTCCTTTGTCCCGTTTAACCCCTTTAAGCTAACCTAGTGTGATGGCTCCACGACTAAGTCCTTTCGCTAGGACATCTATCGTGACAATTCCACGACACCCATGTCGTTGTTGACAAGCACGGGTCTGATGCCGAGCTCGCCGCGGTCAGGACGATGCACCAACTCCTTCTCTAGCCAAGGGGGCCACCTTAAATATTGCTGCTCTGGATCATCAACGTCGCCGTCGTTCACCGCCTAACAAAAAACTAATACTCGAGCATACATCTCCTTCGCCATCCCGCGACAGCCCTCCAACTCCTCCACAAGCAGGCCAGCCACGATCAGGACCTCCCCGCTACCGTTAGCGTCGCACGGACTTTGCCCACGCGGCACGCACAGGCAGCGACGAGAAGGGAAGACGGCTAGTGTTTTGGTCGTAGCCTTGGAGTAGGTGAAAAGAAAGAACGTAGGAAACAAACTTTTTCGCAAACCGCTTTTGGATGATCTTATGTTACATGAAAAATAGTATCTCTAAAATATATACTACTCGGTCTTGTGAGGGTAGAAGATGGTGTTCCCACTTAGGTCAATAGAGCAGGAATGAAGGTGACATGCTAATTAGGTTTTGTTTGGTTAAAGTGGGCTAGTCATTGACTTTCTATTTTTTACAACTATATTACTAAGGAGCTTTGCAATTAAATGCAGCAAATCACAATTTTAGGCAATAGACCATCCACAAAATGAGTTACTCTACTTCCTCCTTTTCGGTTTACAGGGCTGAAATCTGAAATCTCATCAACTAACGCAGGTGGTGAGTGGAGGAATGTATCATGTACTTTACAAATCTACCCAAATTAAACTGATGCATTAATTTGGATTAATTATAGTGCATGCATGCTTGGCCACTAGATGAGTAGGAATATTACATGCACTCGTGGGTTCGTTTTTAATTCTTGCGTGCAAAGATTTAATGCGTCTCTGAAATCTCAAAATGAGATGGAGATGAGGCTTTTAAATCAAGAAACAAAAAAAAAAAGATAAGCCCTCTAGGCCCAAAAGAAAAGAATATCCTATTATTATCTTGCTGGCAGGCGGGCCAGGGCTCACCCAAAGTCCAACCTGAACAGACGCATGGGCCCTCTTCAGATCGTAGCCCGGAAGGCCGTGTGCCAGCTCATCGCGGATCCATTCAAGGCCGCGCCCGAGGAACTAGCCGTTACAACACCCCACTTTCCCCACTATCTCGCCCATCATCGTCCCCACCTAGGATTCTTCCTCTACTACTACCATATCACACGCCCCTCCTCCCCTCCCTGCAATCCTCCCAAATCCCCAAACCCAAGCCAATTTTTCCAGTCGGCAAATTCCCCAATCCGCGGCGACATCGATCCCCAAATCCTCGCTCCTTGGCCGCGATGATGTTCACGGAGGGCCTCGATGAGTCGGCCATCAGCTGGATCAAGCAGGGCACGGACACTCCCCCGGCCGCGGCGAGGTCCCCGCTGGCGGAGCGGCTGCCTCTGGGCCAGATCTCGGCGGACGCGGCGGCGCCGAGGAGCCCCGCGCTGTACAACAGGGCGTGCGTCGGCCTCTTCTCCCCCAAGAGCCTGCCGCCGCCGGTGCGAACCGCCACGCGCCACTCGGGGCTCCTCGGCCGCCACTCCGTGCTCCTCGCCGCGGACTCCGAGGAGGAGGAGGAGGGGGAGGAGAGCGTCGCGTCCTGGGGGCTGACCGAGGACTGCGGCTACGGCTACTTCTCTGACCACACGGCCGAGGAGGACGGGGTGTGCTCCAGCGACTCCAGCCTGTTCCGGAGGGCGAGGGACCTGTACGGTAATGGCGTCGAGGACGAGGTCACGTCGCAGTTCAGCCGGAGGGGCGGCGGGCTTGCCCGGGGCCAGTCCAAGGAGAACCTTCGGGTCGAGGTGCGAGCCGCGGCCGCGGCCGCGTTTGCCGGGAAAAGCTCCCGTGGTCAGGATCAGGTGGACCGCACCTCGCATGTAAGGATGCTGCTCCAGCTTGCTTGATATTTTCCACTGTACAATTAGCGATTACTGAATCCTGTTGGTTAACAGTTCCGTCCATGCTTGTTTATGCTTCCTAATTAGAGTTTGCATGGGTGCACAATTGTGCTGGCAAAAGTAGGAAGCAACTCTAATTATTATTTTTATCCAGGAGCGCTACGCTGATGTGCAGAAATTCCAGGATTTCGGGCCACCGAGTGCTCCCCCAATTGCTGCACGAGTTGGGGAGGTGGATGGCATTCTCGATGCAATTGGTGAGAGCAACGATCACTACTTATTGCAATTTGCAAACATAGTTTGTTTGTATTTCCGTTTGCCTGGAAAAGATAATTAGACCATTACTTGATGTGCAAATAGCTGACGAGAGCGGAGGCTTTGAGAAGACTGAGATCTCCTCAGTGGCGGATATACTGGCTCAAGATGTTCATGAGCTTCCTACGAGGTACAGTAGATCATAATTTACATTTTGGAGTAGTTCAGGCACATGATTGCTTTTTTTCCCGCCTAACCAAAAAAATGCAATTCAGATCAACTGCTCAGGCTGATGGTGTTCAGATGCCGTACATCGAGAACAATTTATTAGCTCAGATACCCAGCTTCACAACCAAGTGCGTTATTATTTATTTACTTGGTACCCATTTGTAGACGTTTCATCTGTTTTTTGTTCTTATTGACCACTTTTTTACTTGACAGTGTCCAAAATGCATGGCAATCATTTGTTGCATATGATGCATGCTTTCGGCTTTGTCTGAATGCATGGGCAAAAAATTGCATGGAGGCTCCAGAATTCCTCCGCGATGAGTGCATGGTACTTAGAAGCGCCTTTGGGTATGCAACAACTCATGCACGAATTAATGTTATGGGTAATCTAGCTTTATGTCATTTGACCTTAATTTGCCTTTGGGCTCACAGCTTATGAACTCTTTATGATGAATAGAATACAGAAATTTTTGCTTCATCCAAAGCATAAGAATCAAGATGATGGAAAACATACCTATGATAAGGATGAAAGTTGTAGCATGAAGACAAGGAAACTTGTTAAACGGATTGAGATCGAAGGTATGACTCAGAACCACAGAACATCATCTATATAGATTTCAACTTCAGTTTTTCTTAAACTGGAAATAATATCATTGAGCAAACTCTTTTTGGAATGAGAAGTTAACAATCAACGCATTGCAGAATGCAAGTGTACAGGTTACTTTGTGTGTGCTTTCAGAAAAAATAATGGTTTGTTCTCATATTCTTATTGTTTGCTAACAGTAAGAAAGATACGTGTTGTACCGCAAAGACCAAAGCTTCGCGCGACATCATCCTTTAGAAATCTCTACATGCAAGCTGGTAGCGAGTATGTCAGACAGATTTCTAAAATTCTGAAGAGCCAGGTCACTATGCTGACATCCACATCATCTACATCTTTGCCAGAAGGTTAAGAGGGTGCAAATGTTTTTATGGCTTATACCTGACAGAGTTCATTTCTGTATTTAGTAACACAATATCATACCTGCAGAAATGTTTACATGCACACTAGAATTAAAAAGCTCCCTCAAAGGTCAACAAAGAGATTCCATTTCTCTGCAATATTTGAAGCCGGGGACTGGTGAATCTCAACTCTTGTAAGTTCTATCCTACTCTCCCTCTATTCCAAATTATCTGAACTTCTAGCTTTGTCCTAAGTCAAACTTCTTTAAGTTTGATCACGTCTATAGGAAAATATATTAACATCTACAACACCAAATTAGTTTCATTGGATTCATCATAACATATATTTCCATACTATATATATTTGATGTTCTATATATATTTGATGTTGTAGATATTGACATATTTTTCTATAGAGTTGGTCAAACATAGAGAAGTTTAACTTAGAACAATACTAGAACTACAAATAATTGGGAAAAATAGCTATGATTATGTTATACACTTGCATATTCGTTCTATCAATGCAATCAAAAGATTTGCTCAGATAATGTTCTTGAACCATATAATAACAGATATACTTAGCATATTTGATGTTGTCAATATTAGCATATTTTTCTATAGAGTTGTTAAACATAAAGAAGTTTGACTTGGGAACAAAACTAGAACTTCAAATAATTGGGAACAGAGAAAATAGCTATGATTGTGTTATACACTTACATATTCATTCTACCAATGGAATTAAAATATTTGCTCAGATAATGTTCTTGAACCATCTACTAACAGTTAATACTTATGCTTCAGTTAATTATCTAGAGGTTTGACTTAGCTATGATTGATGTTGTAAATAACAGATATACTTAGCATATTTGATGTTGTAAATATTAGCATATTTTTCTATAGAGTTGTCAAACATAAAGAAGTTTGACTTAGAACAAAACTAAAACTTCAAATAATTGGGAACGGAGAAAATAGCTATGATTGTGTTATACACTTCATATTCGTTCTACCAATGGAATATTTGCTCAGACAATGTTCTTGAACCATCTACTAACAGTTAATACTTATGCTTCAGTTATCTAGAGGGCCAGGGAGACGTTATTCTTGTTGAAGTACAAGATAACAATAGAGTTGTCATAGGCCGTGCAGAAATTCAAGTTTCATCATTCAGTGATGCCCACGTATGTATTCTCAGTGCTCACACCTTCATTGTTCAGTTGATTCATGACTGTACTAAAATCCATTTCTCAATTGTACAAATTTGGAAACAGCAGGAGGAATTCACCAGATGGTGGCCTCTATACCTTGAGGATCAAGAATGTGTGGGCAAAATTCAACTTTGTCTGAACTTGTCCATGCCTGCGGACAATTATGGATCTGCAAAGGTCTGCTCTTTTATTCTCCTACTTATTATAAGTGTGCAAACATTAAATATCTATCTTAATCTTAGATGGCATTGTAAAAATAGATGCTGCAAGGTGGTCTGGCTGTCGATACAATTATATATGACATGGTTCTGGAAGCAGCAATGAGAGCTCAAAATTTCAACAGCAAAATGTTGCACATCAGTGGTTCGTGGAAATGGCTGTTGGATGAATTTTCTGATTACTATGGGTTATCAGACGCATATAGAAAATTGAGGTGATATATTATTTGGTTGTGTACGTTCAATGATGGCTAGTAAATATAGCAAAACGTGATATTGGTATCTATGACATTTTACAGGTACCTTTGTTACATTATGAATGTGGCAACGCCAACAAAGGATTGCTTGGAACTTACATATGAGCTGCTTCTCCCTGTCATAAAAGCACGGGACGACAGAACTTTAACAAGACAAGAGGTAATCTTTACATTAGGCTACTTCCAGTGGGTTGTCTCTTGTTGCATCATGGGTGTTTACATACAATTTCCACATTGCGTAGTATCTTAAAGTGTTGTATCTTAAGCTCTTTCGTGGACCATTCGAGCATTTGTATGACTCCACCACAGATTGTTTCCAGCGCAATCTCTCTCGTCATTAACTAGGATGTCACCATGCATTTTGGCCTATTTGCACCTTGGAGCACTGGGAGAGGCCCTAAAAAGGTCATGTTACAACATGAACACATGGCCAATAATTCATAGAAGTTTAACATGTCCCTAGGGAACACAATGTGTACTAATTTGTGTACTAACACCCCTGGTTTTTCTTTAAGTGGAAAGGTGGTCATTAGCTTCCACTAGACATACCCTGGTTTTGTAC
The DNA here is from genome assembly GCF_018294505.1 of Triticum aestivum. Classification (NCBI taxonomy): domain Eukaryota; kingdom Viridiplantae; phylum Streptophyta; class Magnoliopsida; order Poales; family Poaceae; genus Triticum; species Triticum aestivum. The sequence goes on from NC_057811.1 coordinate 146,466,818, forward strand.
ATGAAAAAGGCTCCATGCAAATACTGCCAGACGACAAGAATACATAGGCCAATACTTTTAAGATGTCCTAGCGAACACAATGTGTACTAAATTCTAGACTACTAGCACCCCCAGTTTTTTCTTAAGAGGAAGGTGGTCGTTAGCTTTCACGAGACAAGAGGTCTTTACATTAAAAAGGTTCCATGCAAATACTGCCAGATGACATGAATACATAGGCCAATAATTCACATAGATGTAAGAAGTCCAAAATGTCCAAGTGAACACAGCATGTACTAAAATAGGCATGTGTGCCAAAGGTACAGCCACCCAGTGATCCTCTCTTTTCATCACTTATGCCAAGTATAAACAGAATTATTAAGGGACTCAATTCTTAAGGCTGGGCAAGCACCTCCTCTCTAAAAAACTCTCTAAAAAAAACAGAATTATGGCAGAAATTGGATAACATTTTACGGAGCCATGATTATTTTGTATGTGTGTGCAGAGAAGTATACTGCTTGACTGTGAAGATAGGATCAATGTTCTTCTTGCGATTGTGTTCGAAAATTATAAATCACTGGATGAGCATTCTATTACGGGCTTATCGGAGCTATTTGGCCCGATATCAGATTGTGCTGCACCAGCTTTGGCACCTGCAGTTCAGATATTCAGTGTACTGCATGATATACTCTCTAATGAAGCACAGAGCATACTCAGGAGCTATCTGCAGGTCAGACATCCGGAATGCATACTCTGACGAAGTATTTTTCATTCAGATGCCATTTTTTTCTCAGAGCGACGAGTCGCACATGTCTAACTTATATAAGGGATGATCAAGGCATTTATATTTCCAATTTTATAGCTCAAATATATGTGATAGTTAGTACTTATTCTATGCTTGATTGTTCAAACACAGTACAGGCTAATGAGTTTATCATTATGATTATTTCCAACATTAGCTAAAGATTTCATAACATTTAATAGTCCAGTTTGGAGACTTGCATATTTAATAGTCCAAGTTTGGAGACAAGTGAATTAGGAATGTCCAAGTTTGAGACAAGTGGATTAGGAATGAATTGGAAAACATGCTTCATTGATTCGCATAATATTTAATAGTCCAGTTTATCATTATGATTATTTCCAACATTAGCTAAAGATTTCATAATATTTAATAGTCCAGTTTGGAGACTTGCATATTTAATAGTCCAAGTTTGGGGACAAGTGAATTAGGAATGTCCAAGTTTGGAGACAAGTGGATTAGGAATGAATTGGAAAACATGCTTCATTGATTCTCATAATATTTAATAGTCCAGTTTATCATTATGATTATTTCCAACATTAGCTAAAGATTTCATAATATTTAATAGTCCAGTTTGGAGACTTGCATATTTAATAGTCCAAGTTTGGAGACAAGTGAATTAGGAATGTCCAAGTTTGGAGACAAGTGGATTAGGAATGAATTGGAAAACATGCTTCATTGATTCGCATATGGTGCAGCTTACTCCCGCTGTCCACAAATGTAAGACGTTTTTGGCAGTTTAAATTAAACTGCCAAAACATCTTACATTTGTGGACAGGGGGAGTACCATAGATGGATTAAAGTTTCACCTATGATGCAACTTGCACTTAAACTAGCATAAATAAAGGGTCTATACGTATGATAGTATACGCCTTTTGTTGATTATTTATATAACCATAGGTGAACAAATAAATCTCCCTTTTTGCAGGCTGCTGCAGCAAAGAGGTGCAGGAGGCATATGATTGAGACAGACGAGTTCATGTCAAGCAATAATGACAATCTTCTTACAGACGACATGACTATTTCTGCTGCCTATCTCAAAATGAAGACATTATGCATTAACATAAGTCTTGAGATTCAAGCAGACATCAAGATTCACGATCAGAATATACTCCCAAGGTTGCAAATATATGCTTGCTCTAGTAAAAGTATTTTTGTTTGCTTAGATACTACTCAGAACTCCCCTCACATTTTTCCCCTTTAGTTCGATAGATCTTCCAAACATAGCAGCATCTCTCTATAGTACGGAACTATGCAAACGGTTGAAGGGTTTTCTCTCTGCAAGTCCCCCATCAAGACCCTTACAACATGTTGCTGAACTGCTCATCGCGACTGCTAATTTTGAGAGGGATCTTGACTCCTGGCAAGTCAGGTAAGATACAAACAACTAATAGATCATACAGTTGATATACTTTTACTGTATTCTCCAATTGATATGTGTGTCTCCAAATGCCCAAACCGCAGATTCTTTTCAGCTGATTCGTTTTGTTTCATTTATACAATTGTAGACCTGTTCATGGGGGTGTACTTTCAAGGGAGTTGTTTCATGATTACATTATGGTGTGGATTGAAGATACCCGGTTGCACTTGCTTGATTATTGCAAAGCTGAGAAGGTAACCATAAACACATATCGTAGATAAAAACAGGTTGCTTGTCTGACCTTGGCAGTTGGACTTCCTTGCATAAACCACCTTGCCCTTTTGCAGTTATCCTATCCTGCAGCATCTACAACTTCACCATTTGTCGAGCAAATATATGAGCAAATAAGAGAAAGCATAAATGAGTATGGAGTAGTTATCAACAGATGGCCTCAATATCTAATGAGTTTGGAGAGTGTATGTGCCACCACCTTGAATCAGTTTCCCACATTTTTCATGTAATGCACTCGACTGATATTCCTTTTCTCTTATTTAGGCTATTGCTGATGTCGAAAGAGAAGTTATGAAGGCACTGGAGAAGCAATACATGGAGACTCTAATGCCTCTGAGAGACGGCATACCAAAAATTCTTGAGAAGCATGTTCAAAGACTGACAAGAAGACAATCGGTAGCTCCATATGTTGTGCCAAATCAGGTATATAAGCTTGCATCATACCATGTGGTTTGTTCAGTGGGTCGTTCACTAATGACCAGCTGATTGTTCTTCATCACAGTTAGGAACATTCATGAATACAGTTAAAAGAATGCTAGATGTGTTACACTGCCGGGTTGAGGATATTCTCAAATCATGGGCATCATATCTAACCATAGCAAACGGGACCACACTTTTTGGAGAGCAAATGAACTCCATCACAGTCATGTTGAGAAAGAAGTACAAGAAATACCTGCAGGCAATAGTGGAGAAGATTGTTAGTGAAGTGAGGATTATTCTGACACATTCTTAATGATAATACAGTTCTTCATCAGATTTAGATAAGACATATTACATATATAGAGGTCATAATTTTGATTGTTGATTTCAGACACAAGCTAATCGGACTACAAGGCTAAAACGAATTCTTGAAGAAACAAAAGAGACTGAAGGTGAAAGTGAAATGCGTGAAAGGATGCAGGCTCTCCGTGCGCAACTCTCTGATTCCATACACAACCTCCACGGGGTCTTTTCCTGCAGAATATTTGTCGCTATTTGCCGAGGTTTCTGGGATAGGTTGGGCCAGGTAAATACAAGGAGAAAAAACTTGTCCAAATGCTGCCATGACAATTTATGCTTACTTTATTAACTTCATTTTGGCAGATTGTGTTGAGGTTTCTCGAGAGCAGAAAGGAGAACAGGATTTGGTACCGTGGATCCGATTACGCATTAGGGGTAAGCCCACACTCATCATCAATATTCATCTGGAAATCAGCTCTAAGAAATGAAAGCTGTTATTGGAAATAGTAAGTTAGATGTCCTACAGTGTTTTATCTTATGTTAGGGAAGCAGCTCTAAGTAAACTGTTATTAGGACGCAGCTCTTATATTTATGTAAGCTCACACTCATCAACATTTATGTTATATTATTAGGGAAGCAGCTCTAAGAAATTAAAACTGTTACTAGAAAATAGTAATATGGAATAATAGCACGGGCAATAGTACACCGAGATAAACTTGGTCTACCTGCAGTGTTTATCTTATATTCCCTCCGTCCCATAAATATAAGACGTTATACATCCAATATACTCACATAATTATGGGACGGAGGGAGTATTAGGGAAGCAGCTCTATGTAATGAAAACTGATATTGGAAAATAATAATGGATGACAACACAGTAGCACGCATCGAGATATAAGATAATATGTTGGGTATAATTATGGTGCTCCTCACAAAAAAAGAAGTTACTACTCCCTCCGTCTAGGTGAATAAGTCATCTTAGGTTGTGCACCGTGACCAAGGAGGAGGGGAAAACGAGAGAACTTAATGTTTATTTGCTAATTAATAGCATTGCATGCAATGAACTAACCACTGCATGTCGTGTTTGGTAGTCTCGAGTCATTAAAAGCATGCACACCCACCTCTCTTATTGGTTGATATGTCAAGAAACAAGAAACGAGGTAAAAGTTAATGCACCGTGCCTAAATGTTTTGGGATTATTTGATTTTCGTAAGATGACTTACACACCTAGACGGAGGGAGTATTATTGTGCTTATAAAGTTCGTGTCACTTCATAGAGAACCCTGGACTACATTTCCAGTGGGTGGTTCCATGCATTATCAAGGAACGACCAAGTTCCATATGAAACTACAGATCACAGTGCAACATCTCGACAACAATAAGCAAGTAGATCCTTAGGATGACGGAGCTAGTAATATGGTGTAGTTTATAAATCTATTAATCCTGACGAGATACCCTGTGCAGATCCTGGATGACGTCTTCGCATCAGAGATGCAAAAGCTGCTGGGCAACGCTCTCCAGGATAAGGACCTGGATCCACCGCAATCGGTGATTGACGCTCGCTCTATCCTCTGTTGAGGGCGGCGTGGGAGAAGAACCATGTAACATTCAGATGGATCTCTGCTGAGAAGATGTGAAATATGTCCGAGGTGAAAGTTCGGTTTTGCTTTATTTTAGTGTGCAGAATATATGTATACAGGTAGAGATGGCTCCATTCTTTTCTGTTCATAGTGGGTTGGTAATTGTTTCAGAAAGTGAAGAGGGAAGTTGTGCGTGGGAGAAGAACCATGTAACATTAAGATGGATCTCTGCTGAGAAGATGTGAAATATGTCCGAGGTGAAAGTTCGGTTTTGCTTTATTTTAGTGTGCAGAATATATGTATACAGGTAGAGATGGCTCCATTCTTTTCTGTTCATAGTGGGTTGGTAATTGTTTCAGAAAGTGAAGAGGGAAGTTGTGTAATTGATTAGTGGCAAGCAAGATTTGCTTTCCAAAGAGTATATGTGTAATCGGTGATTGACGGCGTGGGAGAAGAACTGTGTAACATTCAGATGGATCTCTGCTGAGAATATCTGAAATATGTCCGAGGTGAAAGATTGGCTTTGCTTTGTTTTAGTGTGCAGAATATATGTATACAGGTAGAGATGGCTCCATTCTTAATGTTCATAGTGGGCTGGTAATTGTTTCATAGTGGCAAGCAAGATTTGCTTTCCAAAGAAAGAGTATATTTGGAATTTCTTGAAAAAAGAGAGAGTATATCTGGCAGCTGAACTTCTCTGGAGAGTTCAGTTATGTGATTACATGTTAGATGTCAGCCAATGAAATCAGAAATTTGGCTGTCACAGGATTTGTCTTCGGGGTGGTCGTTTTCTAGTTGTTAAATCGAATAAACTATCCCTAGGCAGATCTCTTTGTTAAGTGAACCACAAACCTCCGGTGAATTTCTATACCTACTATTAAAGGGAGGTAATATTTTTGGTTTCGTCCCACTTCGTTTGGTCTCGTTTCAATTAGTTTCACATATGCTATTTGGTTTCATTACTTGCCACTTGTTTTCGTCCAACGGAGGAAGCCCATCTGGCGGCACACTATAGCCCAGGTCCGGAGAGCTAGCAAAAATGTCCAACTAACCCAGCTAGAGATATGAGAGGATTTTTATTTCTCCCGTCGCAACGCACGGGCCTTTTTGCTAGTAATATAAAGCTGAGATAGTAGGGAACAATTAGGAAAGCTCAAGCCAACATTTTGTAGGGGTTGATGAGTCAAATGCGTGTTTACCCTGTTAATTATATATGCATGATGTTGGAGAAGAAATGAGTGTTCAGATAGTAGAAAGAAAGTGTGTTCCAAGAATAAGAAGGAAAAAAACTAAAGCAACCAAGTGATCCATGATGTTGGAGAAGAAATGAGTGTTCCAAAAAATAAAGAGAAAAATTAAAGAAAGAGTATTCTACTACCTCCGTTTGGGTTTACTAGCACAAATGCCCGTGCGTTGCAACGGGCGAAAAATATCGTAAAACTTACTCATGGTGGACGTAATAAGCTTATACTGCTGTCGCTTTTTGAAATATGAAGTGTGGACGTAAATAAGCCACCCTGACATCCTTCATCTGATGGAAGAGTAGTGGTGCATAGAATAGTCTTGTAATAGGTTTTGTATTTTATATTTCAGAAAAACACAAATATTTCTTCCTTTTAAAATAATTAAACAATTTTGAATTATTCGAATTGAAACATGTTTTGAAAATGAACATTTTTTCACACATGTTTTTTTTCTTGAAAGAGAATTTTTAAAATTTTGTGATCAATTTTAAACGATTTTTCTAAAAAGAGTTTGATTTTTTTTGGTAATTTTGAGTATTTTTTAAAAGTGTGAACATATTCAAAAGAATGTTTTTTTGAGCAAGAACAATTTGAAGCACTCTTTGTCTTAAAACAAATCAGACATACTCGGTGTTTGCAATTAAAAATAGGATTATTGGTGTACATACCGTGTAATATAAAGTTGAGAAAGTCATAGGATGTCCTTTGATGGCGCCTCCTTCAGCTTAATACTATCATCGGGTGGAAGAGAAATGGTGTAACCGTTTTTAGTAGGATATACCGACGGTGAAATTGTCGTATACTATTCGAGAGTTTAATAACTAATCCAAAAGTTTTTATGTTCCCCATCACAGGTAAATTTCTGGTGGATTGTAAAAAAAGAGAGGTAAATTTCAAGATGCAGCGTTGTCAGTTGTCACATTCTCTCTACTCTTTAGTAGAATTTTTTTTTCAATATTTCACTCACTTTTACTCATTGTATTGACGATGTAGAACTATATAGTAACAATAAAACAACATCAGGTAATTATATCGGTGCTCATTAAAAAAAAAATCGCAATCGGTGCTAGCATGGCAACTTCCAGCAGCGTCTGGCAGGTGCAGCCATTAAAAAAAAGCAAAATCTATAGCAATAATCCCCACCGAGACCACTACTACTGCGTGGAGCCGTGGAGCAATAATCCCCACCGAGACCACTACTACTGCATGGAGCCGTGAACATCTGCTCCTCTCCTTCCTCTCTTTATCCATCCATCCAGCGCCCTCCCACCTATCAGCGCTGCTCTTTTTCAAAAGTGGATCCTCTAACATCCTCAAAGGATGTCACGAAGCTGCAGTGAAATGCGTCTGCAAAATAAAGAACGGATGTCAGGGTTACTGTAGCAACCACTGTGCGGATTTACTGTAGCATGTACAAAAATAAATCAAATTTTTTTATTGCACCATACTTTTGTTTGTATGTAATTTTTGTAAATGTATACAGTAAATTTGCAATTTGCAAATTAATTATAATCATTTTAGGCTTAACCATATGAATGTGAAGGAGGGATGTCACGGTTATTGTAGCTTACGTGACATCCTTGAGGATGTTAGAGGATCCGGTTCCCTCTTCTTCCTGCTCTTCTTTCTATCCGTGGCCCCAGCACACACCACGAGCCCTTCTGATCCACCCCCTCCCTCCCAGCCCATGGCGTTCGTTCCGTTCACCCCATCTCTCTCTTCTCCTTCATCGATGTGACCGCCCCCAATCTGCAGCAGCTGGACGATTCGATTTCCCAGGCCGTCTCGCCCGTGAGCTGCTTCGCGTTCGTCGGCCGGTTGCGGCACGGCTGCACATGGGCTCCTGGTGGCCGTGCTTGCGCGCGGGGGAGGGGGGTTGGCTGAGCCTATGGTGGAGCCGCGGAAGCGGTGGCCTGCTACAGGGTCGAGCTCGGCGGCAGCTTGACGGGGCTGCGTGGATCTGCGTCGGGGCTTCGGGCTCTGGATCGGTGTGGTCGTGTCCAGCTCACCCTCCTCCGACGGTGCCTTGCTGCGGCGTTTCGGGCCAGATCTTGGATGTGCGTGCGCCCGGCTTGAGGGGCGGCTTGGATCGTGGCCTCTGCAGTGCATCTGTCCTGTGAGCCCCCAGTTTTCTCATCGCGAGAGGACGAGCTGAGGCAGAACGGTGGCATGGGGGTCTGCAATCCCCGGGGTCGGTCGGCAGCCGACACAACACCAGATCGAGCGTCGGGCGGGGTCGGGCGCCGCTCCTCCAGGCGGCGGGGTCGTGGCAGACCTTTAGCTGGATCTGCACCTCGTACAGCTTGCATGCCAGCGTCCTCTTCCACTCCTTCCCCTTCGACGGCGACCCCTCAGGTTCTCCGACGAGATCCGCGTGTGCACTCGCGGCGCGATGGAGACGTCGACATCAGGGGTCTCTCCCTCCCGTCCGCATCAAGGCCGGAGGGGACTGCCAGTGGTGGACTGCAAGTTAGAGAGAAGAGAGGCGCTGTAAAACTGTTGTATTCATCTCACAAGTGTTACACTGGTTACATATAGGAGAGAGCTCCCAAGAGAAGCGGCACGCAGGCCATGCACAGAGGAGTGCGGGTGAGATCCTAGAGAATAGGACTACGTTACAACAGCTCAATAGTACAAGGGCAGTTATATACGCCGGTCGACCGGCCCAGGCTTCCGTCGGTCGCATGGGTATCGTTTGATTGGAGAACTCGCAACCGTCAGATTAAAACATGTTCCCCCTGTAGATCTCGTTCTCCTATGCGTTGCGCGCCCGCACCACCAGCACGCAGGTCTCCAGCCACGATCGCGGCATCCTCTGCCATGCGCACGCCCCATCGCCTCCATTCGCAACTCCCGTTCATCTCCCGTTGGAAAGCAACTTCTATCCTGAAGGTTGAAGCTTTTTCCCCGACGGATGAAGCTTTGTCCATCGAGGATGGAGCTTTTCCCCGAACGGTTGCAGCATCCATGCGATGGATCATGCCGGTTCCAGTATCCGTCATCGAGGTCGCAGCTCCCTGTCGCCGCACCGCTTGCAGTACGTGGTCACCGCGGTGGCAGCAAAAACAGCACCCGTTGTAGCAAAAAATTCTGGTCACCGTGGTCACCCCATGTCGCCACTCGTCGCACCGCCGCTCGCCGGTTGCAGCAAATTCGGTCACCGGTGGTAGCTTTTTCGCTGCCGGTTGCAACAACTTTGCAGCTCGTCGTCGCCGGCCACACTTCATCATCTTCCTAGTTGTAGCAAATCCGGGAGTCGATGGTAGCTTCCCCCGTTGCCCATTGCAGAAAAAATCATGGCGTTGTCATCGCCGGCCACGCTCGCTGCTGCCTGGTTGTAGCAAAATTCCAGGACGGTTCCAGCTTCTCTGGCGCTGCTTGGAGCTTCCAGCGGTGCCGGTTGCAGCAAAAACGGAAAAAGATGTGCCTGAGTATGTCGCCGTCGTATAGAGAAACCATGTGCTCGATCTGTGGTACGATCGCCGGTGGCAGCAGCCATAGCCTCGGAGTGCAGCGGCACTAGAACGGCTAGGGCCATGGTGTCTGGTGCGAGTGCGATGGGGAAGAAGAATAGGAGAAAATTGCGTTTCGCGAGGAAGAGCGAGCAGATGGGAGCGTCAGTGAATAGATAAGGTAAAGTTGCAGTGCGTGGGCCCCTTCCAGCGCGGGCCTGAGGCACACGATCTGAAGGGATTAGACGGCTCGCACCGAACCGGCGCAATATCGGCCGGTGTGCCGACTCGAAACATTTTCCATAGTACAACAGTACAACGGTACAAAAGTGTACGTTAACACCCCCCCCCCCCCCCGCAGTTGGAACGCCACCTGAATGGACGTTTAAACTGGATCGAAAATCGTCGAAGACAACAGTAGGTTGTCCCTTGGTGAAAAGATCAGCATATTGGGACCCAGAGGGAACATGCAAGACTCGAGTTTCGCCCATGGCGACGCGATCACGAAGTGGAGGTCGATCTCGACATGCTTCGTGTGTTGATGTTGAACAGGGTTGGTGGAGAGGTAAGTCACGCTGATGTTGTCGCGATACACAAGGGTAGCTTGAGAGGGAGGGCGGCGGAGTTCCTGTAGCAGCTGGCGCAGCCAAGTGGTCTCGGCGACACAGTTTGCCACCGCACGATACTCTGCTTCTGCACTTGAGCAAGATACGGTGTTCTGGCGCTTAGATGACCAGGAGACCAAGTTCGAGCCAAGAAACACACAAAACCCAGAAGTGGACTTCCTGGTGTCGGGGCAACCAACCCAATCAGCATCGGAGTAAGCAATAAGGTCATGTGCGGTGGAGCGGAAGAGCTGCAGCCCGAAGTGAGAGGTGCCCTTAAGATACCGGAGAATGCGTTTGAGGGACTGGTAGTGAGAGGTATGGGGAGCGTGCATGAAGAGGCAAGCTTGCTGAACGGCATAGGAAATGTCAGGCCGTGTAAGGGTGAGGTACTGGAGAGCACCAGCGAGGCTCCGGTAGTGGGTGGGGTTAGGAAGAAGAGCACCATCATGAGCATATAATTTGGCTTTGGTGTCTACAGGAGTAGAGATAGGGTTGCAGTTGGTCATGTTGGCACGCTCCAAAATCTCAAGAACGTATTGTTGTTGAGAGAGAAAGAGGCCAGATGGTGTGCGGGTGACATTGACTCCAAGAAAATGATGTATGTCGCCAGGATCAGTCATGGAAAATGCGGTGTGCAAGGAGGTAATGATGGAAGAGAGGGTGGAAGTGGTGTTGGCAGTGAGGATGATATCATCCACATATAGAAGAAGGTATGCTATAGAGGAGCCACGGTGAAGAATGGAGAGAGATGTGTCACTCTTGGATGCAACAAAGCCCAAGGAAAGAATGAATGCTTGGAAACGCAAGAACCAAGTCCGTGGAGCCTGTTTCAATCCATAGAGTGATTTCTTGAGGAGACATACATGGTTGGGTAGGGAGGGGTCAATGAAGCCGACTGGTTGATGACAATAAACCGTCTCACCGAAATCACCATGCAAGAATGCATTCTTGACGTCGAGCTGGTGGATGGGCCAAGAGTGGGCAGTAGCAATGCTCAAGACAACGTACACGGTGGCCGGCTTGACAACCGGGCTGAAGGTCTCTGTGTAATCAACTCCCTCTTGTTGTGTGAAGCCACGGAGCACCCAACGAGCTTTGTACCGAGCAAGCGAGCCATCGGGGTTGAGCTTGTGCCGGAAGATCCACTTCCTGGCGACCACGTTGACACCTGCAGGCCGAGGAACCAAACTCCAAGTATCGTTCTTTAGTAAAGCATTAAATTCATCAAGCATTGCATTAGACCAATGGGGATCCTTAAGTGCAGATTTATAAGAGGAGGGAAGGGGGAAATAGGGGAAGAAATACTAAGGGAAAAGAGGCGTTTGGGCTGTGCAAAGCCACGTTTGGCCTGGGTCTTCATTGCATGTGTATTGATCAGAGGGGGAACGGGAATAACTGGGCGACATGGCAGAGAGGGTGTGGATGGCGCAGAGTGCGAGGAGGATTCGGTGGTGGGTCCTGTGCCAGAGTCGGAAGTTGAGGGGGGAGCGGGATCCGCGCGTGATCCGAGGGAAGCAGGCGGGGACGATCCGAGGCTAGTGGGGGAGGCGGGGGTGGTGCATGAGCGGGCAGGCGAGTGGGAAGCGGGCGCGTGGTGCGCGACAGACGAGGGCGGGGACCTGGTCGGCTGGGTGGGGGTGTGGGGTTCGACGTGGCGAGCGGTGGATGGGGGTGCGGGGGGCGAGGCGGATCCAGCTGATCCGCTGCCAGCTGAGGCAGGTGCGGCGCTGATCCCGGGGTGGATCGGGCGTGTAGGAGTGGGATCCGGTGCGGAGGTTGGGCGTGTGACCGTAGGTGTGGGAGGTTTGTATGGAAAAGTGGTTTCGTCAAAGATTACGTGGCGAGAGACGATCACTTTGCGGGTGGATAGATCAAAACACCGGTAGCCTTTGTGCTCTAGCGGGTAACCTAGGAAGACACACCGTGTAGAGAGTGGTGCAAGTTTGTGGGGGCTAGTGGCATAGAGGTTAGGTAAACAGAGGCAACCAAACACGCGAAGGTGGTCGTAGCGGGGATGAGCGCCGGTGAGGAGAAAATAGGGTGTGTATGGGGCAATGGTGGAGGAAGGACGCCGATTGAGCAAGTGCGTGGCAGTGTGAAGTGCCTCAACCCAAAAGGGTGGGGGAGATGCGCATGAAGGAGGAGGGTGCGAACGACGTCATTAGTGGTGCGGATCATGCGTTCTGCCCTGCCATTTTGGGGAGAGGTGTGAGGGCACGAGAAGCGATAAACGATGCCATGGGTAGAGAAGAAGGCATGGAGAGAGGTGGTGATGAATTCTCCACCATTGTCACATTGCATGCACTGAATAATAGTGTGAAATTGCGTGTAAATGTAAGTGAAGAAGCGTTGAAGAGTGGGAGAGGTGTCGGATTTGTTGCGTAATGGAAAAAGACCAGGAATAATGGGTAAAATCATCGAGCACAATCAAGTAGTATTGGTAGCCCGAGAAACTCACAACAGGAGCGGTCCAAAGATCACAATGTATTAGTTGGAAAGGAGCACTTGTACAATTATTGGAAGATGAAAATGATAAACGGGGTTGGCGCCCTAATTGGCATGCAGTACAAGGAGAGTGACTATCTTTATTACAATCGGGAAGAAAGGTTTTGGAAGGCGAAGGTAGGAGGCCTTGCCCGGATGGCCAAGACATTGATGCCACAAGTCTCCATGCGTAGTGAGCAAGGCTGTGCCGCCGGTCGAAGTGTTGCCGTAGAAAGGATAGAGTGAACCGATGCTACTGGACGTCGCTAGAAGTGTCCTGGTGGGAAGATCCTTCACAAAGAAACCATGGGGGTTAAATTCAACGGCAGCGTTATTATCAGTGGAAAGCTTACGAACAGAAATAAGATCCTTGACAATATTAGGGCAGACTACGACGTCATTAAGAGAAAGATTAGTGGGAGGGAGGGTGGTGGAGCCAGTGCCTATGATGGGAAGACGATCACCATTGCCAACAATAATGCTTGAGGAAAAATTCTTTGGAAAAGAACGAAACTGAGAGAGATTACCAGGGTTGCCGGTGACGTGAGTGGCCGCACCAGAGTCGAGGATCCAGTCAGCACCATGTTGGGGAAGACCCTGATGGCTGTACGCCTGGTGGTAGAGGGCAGCCTGATCCCAGGAAGGCGCACCGAACGGGTACGACGTGGGTGGCTGGTGTGATGCAGACGGGCCTGAGAGCATCAGTTGGTACGCCTGAGAGTGGACGCCTGGACGAGGGCCGAGCACCCCAGCGGCGTTGGGCGGGACCCAGCCAGGGCGAGGAGCGGGGAGAGCCATGTCGTAGGGGGCGAAGTAGCCTGTCCACGGCGTTGGCGCCCCCCCTCCCACGGCCACCGAAGTCCTGGCGGCCTCGACCGCGCCCACCGTTGCGGCCACGACCACGGCCACGGTCGCCGGCACCGTTGCCGCGATTGCCTCCAGAGCCGCGGCTAGAGGAGGGTGCGCGATCGCCGCGGTCGCCGCGATCCCCGCGATCACCGCGATCACCGTGGTCTTGTGGAGAGGAGGAGCCACCCGAGATGGTGAGGGCGGCGGAACCCGCTTCCGCCGCACGGAGGTTGATGTTGAACTCCGCCAGATCCAGCCGGGAGCGCACGACGTCGAACGGCGGGAGCGGAACCATGTCCCTGAGGATGCTCCTGATGGTGTCGAGGCGGGCGTCGAGCCCGTGGAGGAGTTGCATTGTGAGATCATGGTCGGAGGCGGAGTTGCCCGTGTCAGCGAGGCTGTCCGCGAGGGCCTTGAGCTTGCGGACGTACTCGGAGACCGTGAGGTCCCCTTGCTTCAGGTGGCAGAATTGGCGGGTCAGATGTAGATATTGGGCGCCCTGGTTGGCCTGGAAGTAGGCGCGGATGCGCGACCAGGCAGTGTAGGCATCATTGGCGCCGCCCATGATGAGCTCGAGGAGGGGATCGGCCAGAGTGAAAAGGATCCAGAGGGTGATCTGGTGGTCGACGGCGAGCCAGGAGGCGTCGGGTGCGGCCCGGGGTGAGCGCTGGACGTGATCGATGATGCGATGTTGTTGGAGGACGAAGGTGAAAAACGTGCGCCACTTGATGTAGTTGTGTTCAGCGGAATCGAGCTTGAACTTTATGTGGTTGGAGATGTGATCTTGATGAAAGTTCAGGAGGTATGGATCGGTGGGAGTGGAAAGAGGTGGCGAGACGAAGGTGGACAGGGCAGAGGATGCAGGAGGGAGGCCAGTGGTGAGGGAAGGAGAAGGACCAGGAGCGGAGGGCTGAGGACCAGTGGCGGCGGCCGCGGCGGCCGCGGCTGGAGCAGGGAGATCGCGGAAGATGTCCTTGAAGGCCATGGCTAGCTGATACCAAGTTAGAGAGAAGAGAGGCGCTGTAAAACTGTTATATTCATGTCACAAGTGTTACACTGGTTAGATATAGGAGAGAGCTCCCAAGAGAAGCGACACGCAGGCCATGCACAGAGGAGTGCGGGTGAGATCCTAGAGAATAGGACTACGTTACAACAGCTCAATAGTACAACGGTACAAAAGTGTACGTTAACACTGCGAGCGAGCGAGCGTACAATGGCCGCCGTCGCCGTCGGGATAGCTAGCTGCAGCGGCATCCTCCTCATCCTGATTCTCTCTGCCGGGATGGCCTCGAAGTCCGCGCTAGTGGGCAACAGGTGCGCCGCGGGCTCGCAGTCGCCGGGCGGCGCCCGGATGCGCTGCGCCTCCTGCTCCGCGCTCGCCGGGGCCCCTGCTCCGCCACCTCGTTCGTCGTCGGCACGGCCTCAGGGTCCGCACTGGTGAGCGACAGGTGCGCCGCAGGATCGCAATCGCCATGCGGCGTCGGGATGCGCTGCGCCTGCTGCTGGTGCGCCGTGGGATCGCAGTCGTCGTGTGGCGCCGGGATGCTTTATTATTTATTACTAAAACAGGGACTGCAGGTTGATTTCATGTAAACTGAGGGGCTTTTTTAAAAAATGATCACGATGACGGACGACCAGAAACCCAATTCTCTTTATTATTAGGTAAAGATAAAGATTAGGCCCCTTGCATTTTGGGTCTAAGTTTGACCAAGCATTTGACTAAAAATATATAAAGTATATGCTACACAAAGTATATTGTTAGATTTATATTTGAAAGAAGTTTCCTATGATATAATTCTTGTGACATATAATTTATATTTTGTTAGTTAAATTAATGATCAAACTTTGGCTCAAAATGAAAGGGGGCCTAATAAACCCGGAAGGAGGGAGTAGAAAATAAGTAGGAACGAGAACTAAAGATGGTGAGCTAGGAGGAAGAAGAAGATAAGGCGTCACTGATGGACGCACTGATGTTGACGTGGTGCTGGTTGGCTCCAAGAAACGGGTTGACAAAGGGGCTAGGAGTAGAAGATGTAGGGAAGGACAGCTGGACAGGGAAAGAGAAGAATGGCTATTATTCCTTCTAGCGATGAATGGTATGTGGGCCGGAGGTGGAGCTTATTGGTGACTATGTTCATGTTGCCACTCGCCTCCCACGTCAGTGTGCATTTGCGAAGTTGAATGGACCTTTGAGAATGATTTCTATAGTTATTTTTTGTTTTGTGTCAATAGTATGTGTTAGTTTAATCCACTCTATTAAAATTGTAAATATGAAAAATTTCATCACTATTGAAACGCATGACGAAGATGAGGTGGACGTCATCTGGTTTAAAGGAGGAGGCTTCAGCTAGAAATGTCTCGCTACGATGAAAAACATAGCGGGAAGGGAAGGGTTCAACAGGAAAAGAGAAGGGTGTGTCGCGGGTTCGGTTTTTGTGTTGAGTCCACATGTTGAAGATGGCATGACGGATAGCCCATAGCAACACACGGGCGTTCTACTAGTGTTACTTAGTTATCATGTTATCTTTGGTTCTGTTGTCGCTTTTTCGGTTATGATTACATGCTTACTCAAGTTTCTAGCCACATAAATTAAGTTATTCTTTAGCATTTGCTCAATATTTCTTCATACCGTTGTGTATTGTTCCTGGTAACTCTGTATTTCTTTAAAGAATTAGTTTCTCCAAAGAATTTGGTGTAATCTCTCATTCATCCCTTTTGGTCGATTAACTTAGTCTTAGAAGACATATAGTATTACATCATCAAGCAAGTGTAGTTTTGCAAATCACTTCTTATGAGTGAACGAGCTGCAACCATCATCCAGCTACAATAATAAACAAAGAAGACAATTGCTTGAAAAAAAGAAAACCCACCGCTTCATTATTCATTGATGGTCATTCTATGGCCTCAAACCTACACCATGTAATTCATCGATGCCCGCACATAATTGCTTAAAGAGGTTATCTTTTGCAAAATTAATTTGATCTCTCTATTAGATAATTCAACTTGTCCACTAGACTGATGATTATAAGGCGATTCTACTATATGGTTTACATCATACTTAGCAAGAATTTTTCTAAAAGCACCATAAATAAAATGTGAACCTCCATCACTCATAAGATACATAGGAACTCCAAACC
Source organism: Triticum aestivum (assembly GCF_018294505.1). Taxonomy (NCBI): domain Eukaryota; kingdom Viridiplantae; phylum Streptophyta; class Magnoliopsida; order Poales; family Poaceae; genus Triticum; species Triticum aestivum. Next base: position 146,483,318 of record NC_057811.1, read on the forward strand.
TCAGAAAGATAACCTCTTTAAGCATTTTAATAGAAGTCTTATGATCATCACTTTTAGTTGGAATGGCTTCTACCCACTTAGTGACATAATCAACAACAACTAGAATATGACTGTAATCATGTGAGGTTGGGAAAGGTCTCATATAATCAAAACCCTAGACATCAAAGGTTCGATAACAAGAGAATAGTTCGTAGGCATTTTATAACATCTACTAATATTATTAATTATTTGATATTCATCACAAAAAATATTAAACTTACGAGCATGCTTAAAATGTGTAGGACTAAAAACTATAGTGGATTTAACCTCACTAACTAGTTGTCCAGATGCCAAACAATACGACTCCGACACATGCTTGAGCATTCTTGTATTTTTCGTTTTTTTGTGGGGAGCCTCGGAGGGGAAATGAAAAGACTCATTGGGTGGCTTGGCCAAAAATTCAGAAAGACAAGTTGTGCAGTGGATTAGGCTTCTGCGGCTTCATGGTGTTCAATCAAGCACTACTGGCGAGGCAGACATGGACTTCCAATATAAACCTGATAGTCCTTGTGCGGAGGTTTATCCAGAGGGGCGGCTTGAGGATACGATCTTCTCAGGCAACACATCCGTAACTTGGCAATCCATTCAGTAAGGCTTGGAGCTCTTAAAAAAAGGCCTCAACTCCTAATGGGAAGCGAGACACAAATTCACATTTGGCGGGACTAGTGGCTACCACTGGAGCCGTCGGGCACACTACTCTCGCCGCAAGGCACTTGTAGACTTTGATGGGTCGCCAACCTCCGGGATGCCAACAGAGCCTAGCAATTGGATCTCCTCCGACGGTACTTCTTGCCAATCGACATTAACACGATCGTCCGCATTGAAACGTCACCACGTGTGTACCCGACCACGTGCTCGCATGGGCACTTGAGAAGTCTGGCATCTTCTCTGTACGGTCTGCATACCGCTTTGCCATTGACGAGCACGAGCGTCCTACGACAAGCGCTTCGAGCAGGGCACTAGATGGTCGTCGCACCATCTAGAAGACCATATGGGGGTGCCCTGCTCCCCCAAAGGTATGAGATTTTGCATGGAGACTAGTGACCAATTCGCTTGCAACTTGGGCAAAATAAGTTTTCTCGCAATTTAGAAACTAATGATATTTGCCCGCTCTGTAGTATGGAATGCGAGGACGGTTTCCACCCGATGCACAGATGTCCTCGCGCGAAGGAATTATGGAGGGCCATGGTGCGGGAATGGCCAATCCCAGATGTGGATGAGGTGCGGGACACAGGCACTAGTAGAAAAAGGGTCAAATGTTCAGCTCATTAGTCCCGGTTTGTATTTGAGCCGGCACTAATGTGACCATTAGTGCCGGTTCCAACGGCTAGGCGGGCCGCTCTCATTAGTACCGGTTCGTGCCAAACTTTTAGCACCGGTTCGTGCCACGAGACGGTACTAAAGAGAGTGGTGGCAGGATGTTGTCAGTCTGGGGCCCCTCCAGCACCTTTAGTACTGGTTCGTGCCTCGAACCGGTACTAAAGGTCATCCTATATAAACCCCTCGTCCACTCGCGCTCTGTTCTTCCCCCTTTCCCCTCTCCTCTCTGTTATTCCCTTCTTCCTCGAGCTCATCACACATTTTGCCCAAATTTTGTCAAGATTTGAAGGCCCCCATCCATTCAAATGATCACAAAGGTTAGCAACTTTGTCCTTTCATCTCTCATTGCTAGATTAGCTCTTGCAATGGTTTATATAGTGATTAATTTGGGGGTTTTAGTAATTTGGGAGGAATTATATGTGGTAGTATTTGATTTATATGCAATTTGAGGTCAAAATAACACTTAGTTTGCATATGTAGGTGTGGTTTACTTAGTGCCTTCTAAATCTCCGTCATAACCACCGTCGATCGCCCGCACTGTCCCGTCACCGGCACCACCTTTTGGTGAGCCTCTTGTTCTTATCTTTTTTATATAAAAAATTCATGTTTGTGTGATTTGGATATATAGTTACTCGTATAATTATCTTACCCGTATGTTGTTTGTTATATATAGTGCCATGGTTTTTATATCCGTCCCCGTCGGCCCTCGTCCGTGTTATGATTCGGATGTGGTATATTCTCTTTTAAAACTATTTGTTGCATTTCGTGTTTATGACAAATTATGCCCATCAAGTTGACATAGATATTTTTATCTAGGAGGTATGTGAACCGGAAATTCCAACCGACCCTATTGTCGAGAGGTTAAATTTAGTTGAAAGAGAAAACGAGTATTTGAAAGAAAAATTGAAAAGGATTAAGGGGGAGAAGATGGAATTGGAGTTGCATGTTGCCGATGTCGTTGATGATCACAAGATCAAGATGGAGAAAATGCGCTTGAAGATTAGAAAGATTAGAAAATATGCCATTGATAGTGAGGCTTGTATCATTATGTTGTTGGATCAATTGTTACCTTAGTTGCGATCTTGATCGCATTTGTTGTTGCATTTTAATGCTTTAGCTAGAGAGTTATTTGTTTGTTGCATTTAAGTGTTGTATGAACTTTATGTATGAACTTGTATTAATTTGGTCTTTTCGGTGTTGTGTAATGAAGATGAGCCGACAATGGAAGTACGATGACCGATGCTCTCCCGAGTTCATTAATGGCGTCATACTTTTCTGCTTGCGGCTGAGGCAAACAAGCGGGCGGATGGTTTTATGCCTTGTCCATGTGTTGGCTGTAAGAATGATCACAATTACTCTAACTCAAGAACCATTCACATCCACCTATTTGAGTCCGGTTTCATGCCCCGCTATAATGTTTGGACTAAGCACGGAGAAAGAGGGGTTATGATGGAAGACAATGAAGAAGAAGAGGACGACGACAGCTATCCTAGCCATGGGTTCCCTGAATACAATGATACAACAATGGGGGAAGAAGCTGAGCCGGCAATGGGGGAAGAAGCTGAGCCGGCAATGCGGGAAGAAGCTAAAGAAGAGGCATCAGATGAGCCCGCTGATGATCTAGGTTGGGCCATTGCTGATGCAAAGAGAATCTGCGCAAGTGAAAAGGAGAAGAAGAAGTTGCAGCGCATGTTAGAGGATCACAGGAAATTGTTGTACCCGAATTGCGAAGCTGACAAGAAAAAGTTGGGCACCACACTGGAATTGCTGCAATGGAAGGCAGAGAATGGTGTATCTGACAAGGGATTTGGAAAGTTGCTGGTAATGATAAAGAATATGCTTCCAAAGGACAAGGAATTGCCCGAGAGTACGTACGAAGCAAAGAAGGTTGTCTGCCCTCTAGGGTTAGAGGTGCAGAAGATACATGCATGCCCTAATGACTGCATCCTTTACCGCGGTAAGTACGAGGATTTGAACGCGTGCCCGGTATGCGGTGCATTGCGCTATAAGATCAGCCGCGATGACCCTGGTGATGTCGAGGGCGAGCTCCCCAGGAAAAAGATTCCTGCGAAGGTGATGGTATGCTCCTATAATACCACGGTTGAAATGTTTCTTCCAAAACAAAGAGCATGCCAAGGCGATGCGATGGCATAGAGAAGACCGTAAGAAAGACGGAAAGTTGAGAGTACCCGCTGACTGGTCGCAGTGGAGAAAAATCAAGAGAAAGTACAAGGAGGAGTTTGCAGGTGACGCAAGGGACGTATGGTTTGGTCTAAGCGCAGATGGCATTAATCCTTTTGGGGAGCAAAGCAGCAACCATAGCACATGGCCTGTGACTCTATGTATGTATAACCTTCCTCCTTGGTTGTGCATGAAGCGGAAGTTCATTATGATGCCAGTGCTCATCCAAGGCCCTAAGCAACCCGGCAACGACATTCATGTGTACCTAAGGCCATTAGTTGAAGAAATCTTACAGCTGTGGAATGGAATAGGTGTACGTGCATGGGATGAGCACGGACAGGAAGAATTTGACCTAAAGGCGTTGCTGTTCATGACCATCAATGATTGGCCTGCTCTTAGTAACCTTTTAGGACAGACAAACAAGGGATACTGCGCATGCATGCACTGTTTGGATGATACCGACAGTATATATTTGGATAATTGTAGGAAGAATGTGTACCTGGGACATCGTCGATTTCTTCCGAGCAGGCATCCCATAAGAAAGAAAGGCAAGCATTTCAAAGGTGAGGCGGATCACCGGACAAAGCCTCGCCACCGTACTGGTGCTGATGTACATGATATGGTCAAGGATTTGAAGGTAGTCTTTGGAAAGGGTCCTGGCGGACAACCTGTTCCGAATGACGCTGACGGACGCGCACCCATGTGGAAGAAGAAATCTATATTTTGGGACCTGCCCTATTGGAAATGCCTAGAGGTCCGCTCTGCAATCGACGTGATGCACGTGACGAAGAATCTTTGCATGACCCTGCTTGGCTTCTTGGGCGTGTATGGGAAGACAAAAGATACACCGGAGGCACGGGAGGACCAGCAACGTATGCACGGAAAAGACGGCATACATTAGGGTCATGCCAGCTATGCTCTTACCAAAGAAGAGAAGGAAATCTTCTTTGAATGCCTGCTCAGTATTAAGGTACCATCTGGCTTCTCGTCGAATATAAAGGGAATAATAAATATGGTAGAGAAAAAGTTCCAGAACCTAAAGTCTCATGACTGCCACGTGATTATGACGCAACTGCTTCCGGTTGCATTGAGGGGGCTTCTACCGAAAAACGTTCGATTAGCCATTGTGAAGCTATGTGCATTCCTCAATGCAATCTCTCAGAAGGTAATCGATCCAGAAATCATACCAAGGTTAGAGAATGATTTGGTGCAATGTCTTGTCAGTTTCGAGTTGGTGTTCCCACCATCCTTCTTCAACATCATGACGCACATCCTAGTTCACCTATGCAAACAGATTAACGTTCTTGGTCCTGTATTTCTACACAATATGTTCCCATTTGAGAGGTTCATGGGAGTCTTAAAGAAATATGTTCATAACCGTGCTAGGCCAGAAGGAAGCATCTCCAAGGGCCATGAAAATGAGGAGGTCATTGAGTTTTGTATTGACTTTATTCCTGACCTTAAGCCGATTGGTGTTCCTGAATCGCGGCATAAGGGCAGACTGGATGGAAAAGGCACGCTAGGAGGGGATCAAATAATATGTATGGACAGGCATTCTCTCACTCAAGCACACTACACAGTTCTACAGAATTCCGCCTTGGTGGCTCCGTATATGGACGAACACAAGAATTTTCTACGCTCCAAACACCCAGAGCAGTCTGACGACTGGATTACACGTGAACAAACGGGGACTTTCGCCGGCTGGTTGCAGACACGTGCCATGCATGACGCCGCTATTGAAGATGACATGTACTTGTTATCCCAGTTACCATCTTCGAATATAATGACTTTCAAAGGGTACGAGATAAATGGGAATACATTTTACACGATCGCCCAAGATAAGAAAAGCACCAACCAAAACAGTGGTGTCCGCTTTGATGCAGCAACCAAGACGGGAAAGGAAACATATTATGGTTACATAGAGGACATATGGGAACTTGACTATGGATGTGGTTTGAAGGTCCCTTTGTTTCGGTGTAAATGGGTCAATATGACACGAGGCGGGGTAACGGAAGACCGCAGTATGGAATGACAACAGTGGATCTCAACAATCTTGCGTATGCAGACAAACCATTCGTCCTAGCCAATGATGTGGCACAGGTTTTCTATGTGAAGGACATGTCCACCAAGCCGAGAAAAAGAAAAGATAAGGTAGCGAATGCATCATACGATGAGCCAAAGCGCCACATAGTTCTTTCTGGGAAAAGAAACATCGTGGGAGTGGATGACAAGACAGACATGTCAGAAGATTATGAAAAGTTTGATGAAATTGCTCCATTCACAGTGAATATTGACCCGAGCATCCAGTTAAATGATGAAGATTGTCCATGGTTACGGCGCAAAGGGACACACGCGAAGAAAAAGTTTCACACGGCCCAAAGATCCCACTCTGGGATGTGATCGGCTTCACTGTCATCACTTTCTTCTCTAGTGAGTTTCTAGACTTATATATCTGGAAAGTCCCACTTTGGACAAATCGTAGGGAATCTTTGTAATAGTTAGGGTACTTATGTGTTTTGACATTTGAAACGTGTACTTTTTATGCATTCAGTATGCACCATTCAAAGCCACGTCATCAACTTTCAACCCTTTCTGACATCATTTGCTACTTTTCATGCAATTACTGATTTTTTGAGCTAAATTACCGTGAAATTGAAAAGCACTACAAATGAACTCTGAAAATGTTGAAACTTGGCATGGTATCAACTCAGAAATAAATAAAAGAAATTAAATAAAGTAGAAAAGAGAAAAAAGTAAATTAAAAAATCCCACCTCTTGGCCACAACGGCCTGCATACGACTAGAAACCCAACCTGTAGTTGGGCCAGGATGCAGGCCCGCAAGCCCAATAGGCCCCACAGGGCAGAGTAGGAGAGGTAGGACCAGAAGGCCTGCATTAGAGAGAAGCTCAATGCGGTGCCCGTGTCGGGGCTTATAAACAGGTCTTGGCGCTCCTCAACTAGCGAGGTGGGACTAAACTTGCCGCACCGCACCTGCGCCAGCGCACCCCTTTAGTACCGGGTCGTGGCTCCAACCGGTACTAAAGGGGGGTCTGTTGGGGAACGTAGTAATTTCAAAAAAATTCTACGCACACGCAAGATCATGGTGATGCATAGCAACGAGAGGGGAGAGTGTGTCCACGTACCCTTGTAGACTGAAAGCGGAAGCGTTAGCACAACGCGGTTGATGTAGTCGTACGTCTTCACGATCCGACCGATCAAGTACCGAACGCACGGCACCTCCGAGTTCAGCACACGTTCAACTCGATGACGTCCCTCGAACTCCGATCCAGCCGAGCTTTGAGGGAGAGTTTCGTCAGCATGACGGCGTGGTGACGATGATGATGTTCTACCGACGCAGGGCTTCGCCTAAGCACCGCTACGATATTATCGAGGTGGATTATGGTGGAGGGGGGCATCGCACACGGCTAAGAGATCAAGAGATCAATTGTTGTCTATGGGGTGCCCCCTGCCCCCGTATATAAAGGAGCAAGGGGAAGACGGCCGGCCAAGGAGGAGGGCGCGCCAAGGGGGGAGTCCTACTCCCACCGGGAGTAGGACTCCTCCTTTCCTTGTTGGAGTAGGAGAAGGGAAGGGAGAAGGAGAAGGAAGGAAGGGGGCGCCCCCCCCTCCCTAGTCCAATTCGGACTAGTCCATGGGGAGGGGTGCGGCCACCCTTTGGGGCCTTTCTCTCCTTTCCTGTATGGCCCATTAAGGCCCAATACGAATTCCCGTAACTCTCCGGTACTCCGAAAAATACCCGAATCACTCGGAACCTTTCCGATGTCCGAATATAGTCGTCCAATATATCGATCTTTACGTCTCGACCATTTCGAGACTCCTCGTCATGTCCCTGATCTCATCCGGGACTCCGAACTCCTTCGGTACATCAAAACACATAAACTCATAATATAATCGTCATCTAACTTTAAGCGTGCGGACCCTACGGGTTCGAGAACTATGTAGACATGACCGAGACACGTCTCCGGTCAATAACCAATAGCGGAACCTGGATTCTCATATTGGCTCCCACATATTCTACGAAGATCTTTATCGGTCAAACCGCATAACAACATACGTTGTTCCCTTTGTCATCGGTATGTTACTTGTCCGAGATTCGATCGTCGGTATCTCAATACCTAGTTCAATCTCGTTACCGGCAAGTCTCTTTACTCGTTCCGTAATACATCATCCCGCAACTAGCTCATTAGTTGCAATGCTTGCAAGGCTTATAGTGATGTGCATTACCGAGTGGGCCCAGAGATACCTCTCCGACAATCGGAGTGACAAATCCTAATCTCGAAATACGCCAACCCAACAAGTACCTTCGGAGACACCTGTAGAGCACCTTTACAATCACCCAGTTACGTTGCGACCTTTGGTAGCACACAAAGTGTTCCTCCGGTAAACGGGAGTTGCATAATCTCATAGTCATAGGAACATGTATAAGTCATGAAGAAAGCAATAGCAACATACTAAACGATCGAGTGCTAAGCTAACGGAATGGGTCAAGTCAATCACATCATTCTCCTAATGATGTGATCCCGTTAATCAAATGACAACTCATGTCTATGGCTAGGAAACATAACCATCTTTGATCAACGAGCTAGTCAAGTAGAGGCATACTAGTGACACTCTGTTTGTCTATGTATTCACACATGTATCATGTTTCCGGTTAATACAATTCTAGCATGAATAATAAACATTTATCATGATATAAGGAAATAAATAATAACTTTATTATTGCCTCTAGGGCATATTTCCTTCAGGGTCTTTAGTACCGGTTGGAGCCACGACCCGGTACTAAAGGCCTGCCCTTCCTGCCGCTCCGCCTGGCCAAAATAGACCTTTAGTACTGGTTGGTGGCTCCAACCGGGACTAAAGGTCCCTCCTATATAAACAACACTTGGAAAAATTTCATTCTCCCTCTGTTTCTCCATCGACGACGCACCGCCTGCCCCGCTCGATCGACGCCGTCGCCGCCCCCGTCCCGCGCCATCCCTGTTGCCGCCCCCGGCCCGTCCCCATCGCGCCGTCCCCGCGCCGCCGCCCCCGTCGCGCCCCGGCACATCGCCGCCCCCCGTCTCCACCCCCGTCGTCTCGTCTCGCCGTCGCCCCACTGTGAGCTCTCCCCCTCTCCCTCGCCCCCGGCCACCATGGCCACCCCTCCCCGAGCCCACACACACACACACATGCATGATGAACACACACACACACACATTTTCTTAAGTTAATTAGTATATATGTATTTTTGTATGTTTAATTAGTTTAGATGTTTTAGATTATTATTTTTTCACTAGTATATATGTATGAATGCATGTTAGATGGATATAATTAGTGTTTAATTAGTATGGAATTTTTGTATATAATGTTGTTTTTCTATTTTTTAATGAATGTATAGAAGTTGCTTTTTCTGTTTTTAGTGTTAGATGCTTAATTAGTGTTTTTGTTTCTGTTTTTAATTTTATACAATGTTGTATATCCTAGTATAGAAAAAAATTGCATATAAAAAGTTGAGTAGGAAAAAGTTGACCATATATATATTTGTTAGACGAAGGACTAGGAGAAGTTGCATAGGAAAAAGTTGCTCAAAATTTCCTAATAAAATGTCATTGCATATATAGGAATTTTTTTCATAAGAATTTGTTATCGACGTCAACGATGCCCGGCCCACATCCTCGCCGTCGACCCGTTCGCGACGAGGTCCTGCTTCAGAGGACCCATGTCCGGGACTGGGCTCCGCCAGGCTGGCACCAGGAGGTGCTACCTTCAGGGGCTCGCCGCTTGGTGAGGAACCCGGCCCCAGGTCCCGTCGTCGACCCTGAGCTCCTCTGGTGGCGTTCGTGTGGGCCACGTTCGGTGCAGAGGGAGCCGGCCCACCGGAGGTGGTGCGTCGCCGTGACAGGGAGGAGGACGAGCACGTCCGCCTCTACATGGCTGCTATGGACGTCAGGTTCTCCAATACCTGGCAGGTTCTTGGGGGAGATGACCGGAGCTATGATCCTGTGATGGTTCCTTCTCTTTGGGTGTCCACCGCCCGCGCCTCAGGAACCGTGAGTGGCCTAGATTCTTCTATAGTATTCGATCTTTATTAGCTAGCTAGCTAGTGATGTATTCGATATATATTATTCGAGACGATGTATTCGAGATTATATATATTATTAGAGACGATGTATTCGAGATTATGTACTATGATTCAGTTTTTACTTATTGATTGCATGCATGCATTGTAATTTGAATATCTAAATTGTTTTATATTTCTTCTGGATTAATTAAATAAAAGCTATGGCGGACAATACCGGCAGAGAGGGAGAAGAGGCCCTGTTCGAGATCATACGCTCCCCTCGCGGGCCAGATGATTAGAATGAAGAAGATGACGGCTCCCAATATCTGAACAATGCCGGGGAGGGTGATGATATGATATTCGGTCGCGATGACCGAATTGATGAAGTCATGAACTATGATTATGATGACGCCGAAAATGTTGATCTTGAAATAACAGAGACCGGCGAGGTATATTTATATAAGCAGGCATCTGGTGATCATCACATGTTTTTAATGATTTGAAGATATATTAACGAATCGATCTTTCTTGTTTCAGCCCTCCGGATCCAGCAAATCTTCTATAGGCAGCAGGACAGTGCGAGGCCTGGGCAAAAAGTTGAAGGAGGGCGTAAAGTACAACATCGATGCCATCAAAACTAATGGCAAACCTAGCGCGCCTAAGAACATTGCAAACAAGTTCGTTCGTCTGTGCGGAGTTCTTGTGAGGGACCAACTCCCGATCTCCATTCAAGAATGGAAAGAGCCAGCAAAGAAACATCCAGATCTTACTTGGGTCGACGACAAAGCAAAATCAACGCTTTGGGAATCTCTCATGGAACATTTCACCCTACCAGATCATTTCACTGATGCAGATGAGCAGAAAGTCAAGGACGCTGCTCTTAGGAAGATGGCAATTGCATTCAACACCCACAAGAAAACTATATGGACCAAGTACGTCGAAGGAGGAAAGAAGACTCCAGAATTCAAGGGAACACTGGCCCGCTTTCGTGAAATTCAAGGAATCAGAATTATCTAAGGAACGGTCGAGAAAAAACAAGGCCAATGCCGCAAAAAAGGAGCAGTTCCATAGGCTGGGGCCAGGTGGCTACGCGGTGGCAATGCCTAAGTGGGATAAGTCTGAGCAAGAGATGCAGGCTGCACAGGTCACTCCAGTTACATTGAGCTGGCCCCCTAGGTGTAGAACTTGGTTCTATGCGCATGGGGGGCGTTGGACCCGAAGACAGGCCAGGTTTCGAAGAAGGCATGTCTTAAGGAGCCGAAGATAAGTTAATTGATGCAATAGAAGATGCCCGAAAGGGGGTGTTCACGCCCAACAGAGAGAACGACGAGCTTACGCGCGCCCTGGGAAATCCTGAACACCCGGGAAGAACACGAGGCAAGGGCGTTGTTCCGTGGTATGAGGGCTTTTCAGACTGGAACGCCGACTACAGAAGCCGTGCAAGAAGGAAGAAGCTGGAGGAGGAGCAGAGGAAGCAGGAAGCAGAACGCCTTCAAGGCCTAGAATCAGCGCACGCGAACTTGGCACTCAAATTCCAGCGGCAGCAGCAGCAGATCGACTCACTTAGCCAGGAAAGGGGGTCTCAGCACCGGCAGCAACTAGCGGATGATCCAGCATTGGATAGCACCGTCCCATCCATGCCGAGAAGCAGCGTGGGTTCCGCCCCGGGCGACGCACTGCTGGATAGATACCCTGTGGATGACATCATGGAGAACACTAACTGTGAGCTAAACTTCAAAATGAAGAACATATCCATGAAGGTGACGTCTGCCATTGCTTATACAAATCCCCCTGAATCAACCTTCCATTGCAACTCGATTCCAGCCGGCTATGCTCGTGTCGTGGTTGATGAGGTGGTGGACCAATATTCGGGGCTAGAGCTTGACATTCCTGGAGGTGACGAGGAGCACACACTGGGAGAGAGCAAACATCGTATCATCCTATGGTGAAAGGATTGCATCATCTTTCGAAGGCCACCGACACCGCGTCAGCCAACTACTCCTCGAAGTCCACCACCGCGTCAGCAGACTCCCGCTCCTCCAAGTCCACCAACGCGTCAGGCCACTCCTCCTCCTCCAAGTCCGGCATAGCGTCAGGACACTCCTCCTGCTTCAAGTCCGGCACAGCGTCAGGCCACTCCTCCTACTTCAAGTCTGACACCGCGTCAGGCTGATACGTCTTCGTCGTATCTATAATTTTTTACTGTTCCATGCCAATATTCTACAACTTTTAAATACTTTTGGCAACTTTTTATACTATTTTTGGGACTAACATATTGATCCAGTGCCCAGTGCCAGTTCCTGTTTGTTGCATGTTTTTTGTTTCGCAGAAAATCCATATCAAACGGAGTCCAAACAGGATAAAAACTGACGGAGATTTTTTTTGGAATATATGTGATTTTTGGGAAGAAGAATCAACGCGAAATGATGCCCGAGGGGGCCACGAGGCAGGCGGCGCGCCCCTGACCCTCGTGGCCACCCCGTAAGGCGTTCCCTTCTTTTGCTGCAAGAAAGCCAATATCCGGATAAAAATCGTGTCCAAATTTCAGCCCAATCGGAGTTACGGATCTCCGGGAATATAAGAAACGGTGAAAGGGCAGAATGACGGAGCGCAGAAACAGAGAGAGACAGAGAGACAAATCCAATCTCGGAGGGGCTCTCGCCCCTCCCATGCCATGGAAGCCAAGGACCAGAGGGGAAACCCTTCTCCCATCTAGGGAGAAGGTCAAGGAAGAAGAAGAAGAATGGGGGCTCTCTCCCCTTCTCTTCCGGTGGCGCCGGAACGCCGCCGGGGCCATCATCGTCACCGCAATCTACACCAACACCTCGGTCATCTTCACCAACATCTTCATCACCTTCCCCCATCTATCTACAGCAGTCCACTCTCTCACAACCCGCTGTACCCTCTACTTGAACATGGTGCTTTATGCTTCATATTATTATCCAATGATGTGTTGCCATCCTATGATGTCTGAGTAGATTTTCGTTGTCCTATCGGTAATTGGTGAATTGCTATGCTTGGTTTAATTTGCTTGTGGTTATGTTGCTATCCTTTGGTGCCCATCATATGAGCGCGCGTGTGGATCACACCATAGGGTTAATTGTATGTTGATAGGACTATGTATTGGAGGGCAAGAGTGACAGAAGCTTCAACCTAGCATAGAAATTGATGCATACGGGATTGAAGGGGGACCAATATATCTTAATGCTATGGTTGGGTTTTACCTTAATGAACGTTAGTAGTTGCGGATTCTTGCTAATAGTTCCAACCATAAGTGCATAGAATTCCAAGTCAGGGATGACGTGCTAGCAGTGGCCTCTCCCACATAAAACTTGCTATCGGTCTAGTAAAGTAGTCAATTGCTTAGGGACAATTTCGCAACTCCTACCACCACTTTTCCACACTCGCTATACTAACTTTATTGCTTCTTTATCTAAACAGCCCCTAGTTTTTATTTACGTGCTATTTATATTCTTGCAAACCTATCCCGTTACACCTACAAAGTACTTCTAGTTTTATACTTGTTCTAGGTAAAGCGAACGTTAAGCGTGCGTAGAGTTGTATCGGTGGTCGATAGAACTTGAGGGAATATTTGTTCTACCTTTAGCTCCTCATTGGGTTCGACACTCTTACTTATCGAAAGAGGCTACAATTGATCCCCTATACTTGTGGGTTATCAAGACCTTTTTCTAGCGCCGTTGCCGGGGAGTTATAGCGTGGGGTGAATATTCTCGTGTGTGCTTGTTTGCTTTATCACTAAGTAGTTGTTATTTGTTGTTCTAAGTTGTTCTCTATCTTTAGTTATGGATATGGAACACGAAATACCAAAAAAATTAGGTTTACTTACTACTCATGGAGATGGGGAACCTCCTCAAACCCTCGATGCTCATTATGTGAAAGATATTATGTACTACTTTGATAATCTTGAGAAAACCCATTCAACTTTATAATGGGAGTAACGTTGGATCAACGTGAATACTTTAGAGATTATCACTTGACTCAAAAAGGGAAACTATTATGGGATCAAATTCATATATTGATGTGGTATGCTCGGGAACTATGCTTGAGATATGATTATACTTGTTGCTCTAGGATGAAGGCTCCACACCTTCCCTTTTCATGCAAATTTAATGATGATGAAACCTTGGCTTCTTATGCTAATGGTATATATGATTACTATGATGTGGAATGAATAGAAGAATTCGTTGCTTTTATGGGTGCTTATGAAATTGAATCTTTGTTTAAAGAGTGTGAAAATCTTGATGATGCTGTTTACAGACCTGAAAATTTTGCTATACTTAAATATTGTTATGACAATTATGGATTAAATTCTGATATTGATGATTTTATTGAGAGAGTCTCCGCTGTCCAAGAAGAGATTAATATTTTGCAGGAGTCTATGGAAGAAGGAATTGATGAAACTGTGGGCTCATTGGATGAAAAAGATGATGAGGAAAGCGAAGAACAAAAGGAGGAAGAGCGGATTAGCTACACGTGCCCACCTTCTAATGAGAGTAACTCTTCAACTCATACATTGTTTAATTTCCCTTCGTGCTTACCGAAGGATGATTGCTATGATGATTGTTATGATCCCGTTGATTCTTTTGAAATATCCCTTTTTGATGATGCTTGCTATGCTTGTGGCCAAGATGCTAATATGAATTATGCTTATGGAGATGAACTTGCTATAGTTCCTTATGCTAAACATGAAATTGTTGCTATTGCACCCACGCATGATAGTCCTATTATCTTTTTGAATTCTCCCGACTACACTATATCGGAGAAGTTTGCCCTTATTAAGGATTATATTGATGGGTTGCGTTTCACTACTACACATGATGATTTTTATAGATATAATATGCATGTGCTTGCTGCTCAGACTTGCAATTATTATGAGAGAGGAACTACATCTCCGCCTCTCCATGTTTCCAATATGATAAAACTGCAAGAAACTATTTATACTATGCATTGGCCTTTACTATGTGTGCATGAATTGTTCTTTTATGACATGCCGATGCATAGGAAGATAGTTAGACTTCGTTGTTGCATGATATATGTTACTTTGTGCTCACTGCTACCTCTTGAGCACTGCGTTGGTTTTCCCTTGAAGAGGAAAGGGTGATGCAGCAAAGTAGCGTAAGTATTTCCCTCAGTTTTTGAGAACCAAGGTATCAATCCAGTAGTAGACTACACGCAAGTCGCCTCGTACCTACACAAACAAATAAGAACCTTGCAACCAACGCGATAAAGGGGTTGTCAATCCCTTCACGGCCACTTGCAAAAGTGAGATCTGATAGGTATTTTTTATGATATAGATTGAAAGTAAAGATTGCAAAGTAAAATAGATTGGAAGCTTATATGATGGAAAATAGACCAGGGGGCCATAGATTTCACTAGTGGCTTCTCTCAAAATAGCATAAGTATTACGGTGGGTGAACAAATTACTGTCGAGCAATTGATAGAAAAGTGCATAGTTATGAGAATATCTAGGCATGATCATGTATATAGGCATCACGTCCGCGAAAAGTAGATCGAAACGATTCTGCATCTACTACTATTACTCCACACATTGACCGCTATCTAGCATGCATCTAGAGTATTAAGTTCATAAGAACAGAGTAACGCATTAGGCAAGATGACATGATGTAGAGGGATAAACTCAAGCAACATGATATAAACCCCATCTTTTTATCCTCGATGGCAACAATACAATGCGTGCCTTGCTGCCCCTGCTGTCACTGGGAAAGGACACCGCAAGATTGAACCCAAAGCTAAGCACTTCTCCCATTTCAAGACGGATCAATCTAGTAGGCCAAACCAAACTGATAATTCGAAGAGACTTGCAAAGATAACAAATCATACATAAAATAATTCAGAGGAGATTCAAATATTGTTCATAGATAATCTTGATCAAAAACCCACAATTCATCGGATCTCGACAAACACACCACAAAAAGAATTACATCGAATAGATCTCCAAGAGAATCAAGGAGAACTTTGTATTGAGATCCAAAGAGAGAGAAGAAGCCATCTAGCTAATAACTATGGACCCGAAGGTCTGTGGTAAACTACTCACACATCATCGGAGAGGCTATGGTGTTGATGTAGAAGCCCTCCATGATCGATTCCCCCTTCGGCGGAGCGCCGGAAAAGGCCGCAAGATGGGATCTCACGGGTATAGAAGGTTGCGGTGGTGGAAATAGGGTTTCGTGGTGCTCTCGGATGTTTTCGGGGTATATGAGTATATATAGGCGAAAGAAGTCGATCAGGGGAGCCACGAGGGGCCCACGAGGGTGGGGGCGCGCCCTCCTGCCTCGTGGCCTCCTCGTTTCTTTCTTGACGTCCACTCCAAGTCTCCTGGATTGCGTTTGTTCCAAAAATAACTCTCCCGAAGGTTTCATTCCGTTTGGATTCCGTTTGATATTCCTTTTCTGCGGAACACTAAAATAGGCAAAAAAAACAGCAATTTGCACTGGGCCTTTGGTTAGTAGGTTAGTCCCAAAAATAATATTAAAGTGTATAATAAAGCCCATTAAACATCCAAAACAGATAATATAATAGCATGGAACAATAAAAAATTATAGATACATTGGAGACGTATCACTCACTACTAAATCACAAATCATTGTTAATTAAAATTGGCTTTGATAGACCTTGGGATCCGGGTGGATCCATTACTTGAGCACTATATGCCTAGCTTAATGGCTTTAAAGAATGCGTTGTCAGGGAGACAACCCGGAAGTTTTAGAGAGTCATTTATTTCTGTGGTGTGCTTTTATAAAGTTTAAAAACAAAAATAATGTGCCAAGATTTGCCTTTAGGATGTTTACATTGCTTGTTGGTTTGTGCGGTGCAAAACAGAAACTTTGGCTGTAGTGCGCTATTTTACATTTTTTACTGGAACATCAAACGGTTCTGAAACTTTTTGCACTGTCTTTCTATACAAATTGTTAATTTTTCTAATTTTTTCAGAATTTTTGGAGTACCAAAAGTATGGTGAATGTTCAGATTACTACAGACTGTCCTGTTTAAGACAGATTCTGTTTTTGATGCATAGTTTGCTTGTTTTGATGAAACTATCGATTTCTATTAGTGGATTAAGCCATGGAAAAGTTATATTACAGTAGCTACAATGCAAAAACAAAATATGAATTGGTTTGCAACAGTACTTAGAGTAGTGATTTGCTTTATTATACTAACGGATCTTACTGAGCTTTCTGTTGAGTTTTGTGTGGATGAAGTGTTCGAAGATCGAGGAGGTATCGATGTGAGGAGAAGGAGGAGAGGCAAGAGCTCAAGCTTGGCGATGCCCAAGGCACCCCAAGTAAATATTCAAGGAGACTCAAGCGTCTAAGCTTGGGGATGCCCCGGAAAGCATCCCATCTTTCTTCAACAAGTATCGGTATGTTTTCGATTTCGTTTCGTTCATGTGATATGTGCAAATCTTGGAGCGTCTTTTGCATTTAGTTTTCACTTTTCTTTTATGCACCATGCTGGTATGAGATAGTCCATGGTTGATTTATAGAATGCTCATTGCACTTCACTTAAATCTTTTGAGTATGGCTTTATAGAATGCTTCATGTGCGTCACATATATCATTTGAAGTTTGGATTGCCTGTTTCTCTTCACATAGAAAACCGCCATTTGTAGAATGCTCTTTTGCTTCACTTATCTTTGTTAGAGCGTGGGCATATCTATTGTATAAAGAATTAAACTCTCTTGCTTCACTTATATCTATTTATAGAGATGACAGGAATTGGTCAGTCACATGGTTAGTCATAAAATCTTACATAAAACTTGTAGATCACTGAATATGATATGTTTGATTCCTTGCAATAGTTTTGTGATATAAATATGGTGATATTAGAGTCATGCTAGTGGGTAATTGAGAACTTGAGAAATACTTGTGTTGAGGTTTGCAAGTCCCGTAGCATGCACGTATGGTAACCGTTGTGTAACAAATTTGAAGCATGAGGTGTTTCTTTGATTGTCTTCCTTATGAGTGGCGGTCGGGGACGAGCGATGGTCTTTTCCTACCAATATATCCCCCTAGGAGCATGCGCATAGTACTTTGTTTCAATGACTAATAGATTTTTGCAGTAAGTATGTGAGTTCTTTATGACTAATGTTGAGTCCATGGATTATACGCACTCTCACCCTTCCATCATTGCTAACCTCTTCGGTACCGTGCATTGCCCTTTCTCACCTCGAGAGTTGGTGCAAACTTTCCCAGTGCATCCAAACCCCGTGATACGATACGCTCTATCACACATAAGCCTCCTTATATCTTCCTCAAAACAGCCACCATACCTACCTATCATGGCATTTCCATAGCCATTCCGAGATATATTGCCATGCAACTTCCGTCATCATCATATACATGACTTGAGCATTTATTGTCATATTGCTTTGCATGATCGTAAGATAGCTAGCATGATGTTTTCATGGCTTGTCCGTTTTTTGATGTCATTGCTACGCTAGATCATTGCACATCCCGGTACACCGCCGGAGGCATTCATATAGAGTCATATCTTTGTTCTAATATCGAGTTGTAAGTAAATAAAAGTGTGATGATCATCATTATTAGAACATTGTCCCATGTGAGGTTATCAAAATGAAAGTGGCCAAACAAGCCCCCCCCCCCAAAAAAAGAGAGAGGAAGAAGCCTAAAAAAAGAGAGAATAAAATTAAAAAAATGAGAGAAAAGAGAGAAGGGGCAATGTTACTATCCTTTTACCACACTTGTGCTTCAGAGTAGCACCATGTTCTTCATATAGTGAGTCTCTTGAGTTATCACTTTCATATACTAGTGGGAATTTTCATTATAGAACTTGGCTTGTATATTCCAACGATGGGCTTCCTCAAATGCCCTAGGTCTTCATGAGCAAGCAAGTTGGATGCACACCCACTTAGTTTCAGTTTGAGCTTTCATACACTTATAGCTCTAGTGCATCCGTTGCATGGCAATCCCTACTCCTCACATTGACATCAATTGATGGGCATCTCCATAGCCCGTTGATTAGCCGCGTCGATGTGAGACTTTATCCCTTTTTTCTTCTCCACACAACCTCCATCATCATATTCTATTCCACCTATAGTGCTATGTCCATGGCTCACTCTCATGTATTGCGTGAAGGTTGAAAAAGTTTGAGAATACCGAAGTATGAAACAATTGTTTGGCTTGTCATCGGGGTTGTGCATGATGGGAGCATTTTGTGTGACGAAGATGAAGCATAGCCAAACTATATGATTTTGTATGGATGAGCTTTCTTTGGCTATGTTATTTTGAGAAGACATAATTACTTTGTTAGTATGCTCGAAGTATTATTGTCTTAATGTCAAATGATAGACTATTGCTTTGAATCACCCGTGTCTTAATATTCATGCCATGATTAGATTACATGATCAAGATTATACTAGGTAGCATTCCACATAAAAAATTATCTTTTTTATCATTTACCTACTCGAGGACGAGCAGGAATTAAGCTTGGGGATGCTGATACGTCTTCACCGTATCTATAATTTTTTATTGTTCCATGCCAATATTCTACAACTTTTACATACTTTTGGCAACTTTTTATACTATTTTTGGGACGAACATATTGATCCAGTGCCCAGTGCCAGTTCCTGTTTGTTGCATGTTTTTTGTTTCACAAAAAATCCATATCAAACGGAGTCCAAACGGGGTAAAAACTGACGGAGATTTTTTTGGAATATATGTGATTTTTGGGATGAAGAATCAACGCGAGACTATGCCCGAGGGGGCCACGAGGCAGGGGGGGCGCCCCTGACCCTCGTGGCCACCCCGTAATGCGGTTGGTGCCCTTCTTTCGCTGCAATAAAGCCAATATCCGGATAAAAATTGTGTCCAAATTTCAGCCCAATCGGAGTTACGGATCTCCGGGAATATAAGAAACGGTGAAAGGGCAGAATGACGGAGCGCAGAAACAGAGAGAGACAGAGAGACAAATCCAATCTCGGAGGGGCTCTCGCCCCTCCCATGCCATGGAAGCCAAGGACCAGAGGGGAAACCCTTCTCCCATCTAGGGAGAAGGTCAAGGAAGAAGAAGAAGAATGGGGGCTCTCTCCCTTTCTCTTCCGGTGGCGCCGGAACGCCGCCGGGGCCATCATCGTCACCGCAATCTACACCAACACCTCGGTCATCTTCACCAACATCTTCATCACCTTCCCCCATCTATCTACAGCAGTCCACTCTCTCACAACCCGCTGTACCCTCTACTTGAACATGGTGCTTTATGCTTCATATTATTATCCAATGATGTGTTGCCATCCTATGATGTCTGAGTAGATTTTCGTTGTCCTATCGGTAATTGGTGAATTGCTATGCTTGGTTTAATTTGCTTGTGGTTATGTTGCTATCCTTTGGTGCCCATCATATGAGCGCGCGTGTGGATCACACCATAGGGTTAATTGTATGTTGATAGGACTATGTATTGGAGGGCAAGAGTGACAGAAGCTTCAACCTAGCATAGAAATTGATGCATACGGGATTGAAGGGGGACCAATATATCTTAATGCTATGGTTGGGTTTTACCTTAATGAACGTTAATAGTTGCGGATTCTTGCTAATAGTTCCAACCATAAGTGCATAGAATTCCAAGTCAGGGATGACGTGCTAGCAGTGGCCTCTCCCACATAAAACTTGCTATCGGTCTAGTAAAGTAGTCAATTGCTTAGGGACAATTTCGCAACTCCTACCACCAATTTTCCACACTCGTTATACTAACTTTATTGCTTCTTTATCTAAACAACCCCTAGTTTTTATTTATGTGCTCTTTTATATTCTTGCAAACCTATCCCGTTACACCTACAAAGTACTTCTAGTTTTATACTTGTTCTAGGTAAAGCGAACGTTAAGCGTGCGTAGAGTTGTATCGGTGGTCGATAGAACTTGAGGGAATATTTGTTCTACCTTTAGCTCCTCGTTGGGTTCGACACTCTTACTTATTGGAAGAGGCTACAATTGATCCCCTATACTTGTGGGTTATCACAGGCCACTCCTCCTGCTTCAAGTCCGGCACAGCGTGAGGCCACTCCTCCTGCTCCAACTCAGCCACGTCAGCCGTCTTCGCCGCCTCAGCAATCACGGAAGAGAGCCGCTGCAGCTATGGTGCGTAGCGGTACGAGTCGAGGTAGTACAGGAGGTACAGGCGGAGGCAAGCGATATCAATATGGTCCAAGCCTCACTCCTCTTCCTCAGAGGCCTTACGACATGACCGAGGAGCAAAACACAGCCATAGTGAAGGCCCAAGTGGACGCCCATTTTGGACCGAAACTGCCACCGCCGCCAAAGGAGAAAGTGCCTGAGGATAAGATTGACCACTTTATTCGTATGGCTAAAAAACCAGCTCCCAAGCCTGTTGACTCAGACTATGAGCACCAAATCAAGAAGGCACATCGAGCACAACTACAGAAGGAGTCGAGCTCGAGCTCGAGCCAAGCAGCTGGCAAAAAATGCGGGAAAATTGTTCCCCAGCTGGGAGAACAGGCGGCGTAATCGACCCCCCCCCCCCGCTTGTTGTATCAACACATGAGAGTACCGGCGCCGGTCAGCTGGTAATAACCGACGAGCATAGAAGGCAGGCTGAAATGCTCGGTATCACTGTTGGACAATGATACGTCTCCATCGTATCTACTTTTCCAAACACTTTTGCCCTTGTTTTGGACTCTAACTTGCATGATTTGAATGGAACTAACCCGGACTGACGCTGTTTTCAGCAGACTTTCCATGGTGTTATTTATGTGCAGAAACAAAAGTTCTCGGAATGACCTTAAACTCCGCGGAACATCTATTTGGAAAATAAGAAAAATACTAGAAGAAAAATCCACGTCAGGGGGCCCACACCCTGTCCACGAGGGTGGGGGCGCGCCCCCTACCTCGTGGGCCCCCTGACGCTCCACCGACCTCAACTCCAACTCCATATATTCACTTTCGGGGAGAAAAAAACAAAGAGAAGGATTCATCGCGTTTTACGATACGGAGCCGCCGCCAAGCCCTAAAACCTCTCAGGAGGGCTGATCTGGAGTCCGTTCGGGGCTCCGGAGAGGGGGATTCGTCGCCATCGTCATCATCAACCATCCTCCATCACCAATTTCATGATTCTCACCACCGTGCGTGAGTAATTCCATCGTAGGCTTGCTGGACGGTGATGGGTTGGATGACATCTATCATGTAATCGAGTTAGTTTTGTTAGGGTTTGATCCCTAGTATCCACTATGTTCTGAGATTGATGTTGCTATGACTTTGCTATGCTTAATGCTTGTCACTAGGGTCCGAGTGCCATGATTTCAGATCTGAACCTATTATGTTTTCATGAATATATGTGAGTTCTTGATCCTATCCTGCAAGTCTATAGTCACCTACTATGTGTTATGATCCGGCAACCCCGAAGTGACAATAATCGGGACCACTCCCGGTGATGACCATAGTTTGAGGAGTTCATGTATTCACTATGTGTTAATGCTTTGGTCTGGTACTCTATTAAAAGGAGGCCTTAATATCCCTTAGTTTCCGTTAGGACCCCGCTGCCACGGGAGGGTAGGACAAAAGATGTCATGCAAGTTCTTTTCCATAAGCACGTATGACTATATTTGGAATACATGCCTACATTACATTGATGAATTGGAGCTAAGTTCTGTGTCACCCTATGTTATGACTGTTACATGATGAACCACATCCGGCATAATTCTCCATCACCGATCCAATGCCTATGAGTTTTTCACATATTGTTCTTCGCTTATTTACTTTTCCGTTGCTACTGTTACAATCACTACAAAACCCAAAAATATTACTTTTGCTACCGTTACCACTACTTCTATATTACTTTGCTACTAAATACTTTGCTACAGATACTAAGTTATCCAGGTGTGGTTGAATTGACAACTCAACTGCTAATACTTGAGAATATTCTTTGGCTCCCCTTGTGTCGAATCAATAAATTTGGGTTGAATACTCTACCCTCGAAAACGGTTGCGATCCCCTATACTTGTGGGTTATCAAGACTATTTTCTGGCGCCGTTGCCGGGGAACATAGCTCTATTCTTTGAGTCACTTGGGATTTATATCTGCTGGTCACTATGAAGAACTTGAAAGACGCTAAGACAACAATTTATCCCTCAACTACGAGGGGGGTAAGGAACTGCCATCTAGCTCTGCACTTGATTCACCTTCTGTTTTGAGTAAGCTTGCGACACCTAAACCTGCTTCTGCTATTTGTTCTAATATGTCGCATGTTATTGTGATGCCACTTATGCTATGCATGATACTTATGATGAAACTACTTCCACGCTTGATACTACTGTGCCACTTAGTAAATTTCTTGATGAACAAATTGCTAGGGTTAGAGAGAAAGAAATTATTGAAACTGGTTATATAGATGAAAGTGATGATGAAGACTCGCCTGTTATTCCCGAGGGTTATGTTTTTGAAAAAGAAGCTGCTTTAGCTATTTTAGCTTGCAGAGATAGATATGAACTCAAGAGGTTATTAGCTAAATGGAAGCAGCAATCTCTTAGTGCTAGAATGAAACCTGACCCTGCTTTTGCTACTTCACCTATCTGTGTTACTGATAAGGATTATGAATTCTCTGTTGATCCTGATATAATTACTTTGGTTGAATCTAATCCTTTTCATGGCTATGAGTCTGAAACTGTTGTGGCACATCTTACTAAATTAAATGATATAGCCACCCTGTTCACTAATGATGAGAGAACACGCTACCTTTATATCCTTAAAATATTTCCGTTCTCATTAAAGGGTGATGCTAAGATATGGTTTAATTCTCTTGATCCTGGTTGTGTGCGTAGTCCCCAGGATATGATTTATTACTTCTCTGCTAAATATTTCCCTGCTCATAAGAAACAAGCTGCTTTGAGGGAAATATACAATTTTGTACAAATTGAAGAAGAGAGTCTCCCACAAGCTTGGGGGAGGCTTCTCAAATTACTTAATGCTTTGCCTGATCATCCTCTCAAGGAAAATGAAATACTTGATATCTTTTATAATGGACTAACCGATGCTTCCAGAGATTACCTGGATAGTTGTGTTGGTTCTGTTTTCAGGGAAAGAACACCGGATGAAGCTGAAATTCTATTGAATAATATGTTGACAAATGAAAATAATTGGACACTTCCTGAGCCAATTCCTGAACCTATTCCTAAACCAACTCCGAAGAAGAGAGGTGTTCTATTTCTCAGTCCTGAAGATATGCAAGAGGCAAAGAAATCTATGAAAGAAAAAGGTATTAAAGCCGAAGACGTTAAGAATTTACCTCCTATTGAAGAAATACATGGTCTTAATCTACCGCCTGTTGAAGAAACTCATGGTCTTGATAACCCGACACAGGTAGTAAAGGTAAATTCTCTCTATAGATTTGATGAAGGTGATATTCCTCACTATAAGTCTGCTAGACAATGCTTAGAAGAGTTTGATAATTTTATTGTCAAACAAGAAAACTTCAATGCTTATTTTGGTAGACAATTGAAATACAATTCCGATACGCTTGAACACTTGGGTGATTATATGTCTAGAGTTAAAGGTGAACTTAAACTCATTACTAAATATGATTCTATGGTTACCACTCAAGTGGAACAAGTACTTAAAGCTCAAAATGATTTGCTCAATGAAATGAATAGTAAGAAAAATGATTATGCTGTTAGAGTGGCTACTAGAACTGGTAAAATGACTCAGGAACCTTTGTATCCTGAAGGACACCCTAAGAGAATTGAGCAAGATTCTCAGAGAAATAATATTGATGCACCTAGTCCTTCTAAAAAGGAGAAAAAGAAAAATGATAGGACTTTGCATGCTTCTAGTGAACCTATTGCTGAACCACCTGAGAATCCAAATGATATATCTATTTCTGATGCTGAAACACAATCTGGTAATGAACATGAACCTAATGAAAATGTTAATGATGATGTTCATGTTGATGCTCAACCTAGTAATGACAATGATGTAGAAATTGAACCTGCTGTTGATCTTTATAACCCACAATCAAAGAATCAACGTTATGATAAAAGAGACTTTGTTGCTAGGAAACATGGTAAAGAAAGGGAGCCATGGGTTCAGAAACCCATGCCTTTTCCTCCCAAACCATCCAAGAAAAAGGATGATGAGGATTTTGAGCGCTTTGCTGAAATGATTAGACCTATCTTTTTGCGTATGCAATTAACTGATATGCTCAAAATGAATCCTTATGCTAAGTATATGAAAGAAATTGTTACTAATAAAAGAAAGATACCGGAAGCTGAAATTTCCACCATGCTTGCTAATTACACTTTTAAGGGTGGAATACCTAAGAAACTTGGAGATCCAGGAGTACCAACTATACCATGCTCCATTAAAAGAAACTATGTTAAAACTGCTTTATGTGATCTTGGAGCCGGTGTTAGTGTTATGCCTCTCTCTTTATATCGTAGACTTGATTTGAATAAGCTGACACCTACTGAAATATCTTTGCAAATGGCTGATAAATCAACTGCTATACCTGTCGGTATTTGTGAGGATGTGCCTGTTGTGGTTACAAACGTTACTATTTTAACGGACTTTGTTATTCTTGATATTCCCGAGGACGATAGTATGTATATTATTCTTAGAAGACCTTTTTTGAATACTGCAGGGGCTGTTATTGATTGCAACAAAGGCAATGTCACTTTTCATGTTAATGGTAATGAGCATACGGTACACTTTCCGAGGAAACAACCTCAGGTCCACAGTATCAATTCTATTGGAAAAATTCCATCGATTATTTTTGGAGGCTTTGAATTTCCTCTACCTACTGTCAAGAAGAAATATGATATTCTTATTATAGGGGATGTGCATATCCCCATTGAGGTAACATAGTGTTATTCGAAATTTCTCCGGTTCCATGTTATTCGGAATGAGTTTGTTAACAAGACCTGATCAACCTTGTTAGTGGATTCCTTTTGATGAGCATGAGATGGATGAAACTAGAAGGCACAACCTTCTGTACCCTCTCTCTACTTTCTGTTATTTAGTTGAAATAAAGTAAAAATAGTATTTTTCTGTCTTTTCTGATTTATCCGTACAATATAAAAATACCCTGAAAATGGAATATGATTTTTTGGAATATTTGAGAATATCTGGCACTGAGAACACAGCAGGAGGGGCAAGCACCTGGCCACGAGGGTGGAGGGCGCGCCCCTGCCTCGTGGGCCCACAGTGGCCCCCTCCACTTATTCCTGCACCCACACACTTCTTCTTCCTCCCACAAACACCAATATCCAGCTCAAGCACGAGTTCTAGCTCATTTTGCTGCGATTTTCGATCTCCTTGCTCAAAGCACCTCTCACAAAACTGCTTGGGGGGATTGTTCCCTTGTATGTGACTCCTCCATTGGTCCAATTAGTTTTTGTTCTAGTGCTTTATTCATTGCAAATTTGTGCTTCCTAGGTGACCATGTTCTTGAGCTTGCATGTCAAATTTATATGGTTCCAAGTAGTTCTAATGCTTGATATAGGCTCTAGTCACTTGTAGGAGTAGTTGCTATCAATTTTGTTGAGCTTGGTTCACTTTTATTTGAAGTTACTAAAAATTTCAGAAAATAATGAAGAGATTTTTGAGGGGCTCATCGAGCCGAAGCTCGAAGGAAAAGCAGAATGAAGAAGCACAGAGGCCCGAATATAATTTACCTCGCACTACGGAGGTTCGGCCGTGTGAATGGACTTCTGATGATTTCTTGAGAGAAGCCGGGATTTATGAAGATTTGTATTCATTGGCTGAGAATGCAGGCCTCACCGACTTCCTCCGCGACCAACGTCATCAGTATCTCTTACTCACCAATACTTTTGTGCAAAACTTCTACTATTATCCTAAGGAAACACCTCCTACAGTAGAGTTTCATTTATATGATGTTGTTAAGAAGATGCCACTAGATGAATTTTGCAAGGTTTGCAAAATACCTTTCGAGGGTAGTTTAGATGAACCACATCGTAAAGATGTGGACGGGTTTATTGACACTATTACTGTGGGGAAACTAGGAAGGTTTCCGATGCAAGAATCACTAGCATATATTTTCCTGTCTTCCGCTACTTTTCCGATGCAAAAATGCGTCTTCATAGGATACCCTAAGGAAACCATTGGGTATACCTTCTACCTCAGATCCGAAGGCAAGATCTTCGTGGCCAAGAACGGGTCCTTTCTGGAGAAAGAGTTTCTCTCGAAAGAAGTAAGTGGGAGGAAAGTGGAACTTGATGAGATGACCCCTCTCGAACCAGAAAGTAGCACAGCACAAGAAAATGTTTCTGTGGTGCCTACACCGACTAGAGAGGAAGTTAATGATGACGATCATGATCAAGTTACCACTGAACTTCGTAGGTCCACAAGGACACATTCCGCACCAGAGTGGTACGGCAACCCTATTCTGGAAATCATGTTGTTGGACAACGGTGAACCTTCGAACTATGAAGAAGCAATGGCGGGTCCAGATTCCAACAAATGGCTTGAAGGCATGCAGTCCGAGATAGGATCCATGTTTGAAAACAAAGTATGGACTTTGACAGACTTGCCCGATGATTGGCGAGCGATAGAAAATAAATGGATCTTTAAGAAGAAGACGGACGCGGATGGAAATGTTACCATCTATAAAGCTCGACTTGTCGCTAAGGTTATCGACAAGTTCAAGGTGTTGACTACGATGAGACCTTCTCACCCGTAGCGACGCTGAAGTCCGTCCGAATCATGTTAGCAATTGCCGCATTCTACGATTATGAGATGTGGCAAATGGACGTCAAAACGGCATTCCTTAACGGCTTTCTTAAGGAAGAATTGTATATGATGCAGCCGGAAGGTTTTGTCGATCCTAAGAATGCTAACAAAGTATGCAAGCTCCAGCGCTCAATCTATGGGCTGGTGCAGGCATCTCGGAGTTGGAACATTCGCTTTGATGAGATGATCAAAGCGTTTGGGTTTACACAGACTTATGGAGAAGCCTATGTTTACAAGAAAGTGAGTGGGAGCTCTGTAGCATTTCTGATATTATATGTGGATGACATACTATTGATGGGAAATGATATAGAATTCTTGGAAAGTATAAAGGCCTACTTGAATAAGTGTTTTTCAATGAAGGACCTTGGAGAAGCTGCTTACATATTAGGCATCAAGATCTATAGAGATAGATCGAGATGCATCATAGGTCTTTCACAAAGCACATACCTTGACAAGATATTGAAGAAGTTCAATATGGATCAGTCCAAGAAGGGGTTCTTGCCTGTATTGCAAGGTGTGAGATTGAGCACGGCTCAATGCCCGACCACGGCAGAAGATAGAGAAAAGATCAATGTCGTCCCCTATGCCTCGGCCATAGGGGCTATTATGTATGCCATGCTGTGTACCAGACCTGATGTAAACCTTGCCGTAAGTTTGGTAGGAAGGTACCAAAGTAATCCCGGCATGGAACACTGGACAGCGGTCAAGAACATCCTGAAGTACCTGAAAAGGACTAAGGATATGTTTCTCGTTTATGGAGGTGACGAAGAGCTCGTCGTAAAGGGTTACGTCGATGCTAGCTTCGACACAGATCTGGATGACTCTAAGTCACAAACCGGATACGTGTACATTTTGAATGGTGGGGCAGTCAGCTGGTGCAGTTGCAAGCAAAGCGTCGTGGCGGGATCTACATGTGAAGTGGAGTACATGGCAGCCTCGGAGGTAGCACATGAAGCAATCTGGATGAAGGAGTTCATTGCCGACCTAGGAGTTATTACCAATGCATCGGGGCCGATGACTCTCTTCTGTGACAACACTGGAGCTATTGCCCTTGCCAAGGAGCCCAGGTTTCACAAGAAGACCAGGCACATCAAGCGTCGCTTCAACTCCATTCGTGAAAATGTTCAAAATGGAGACATAGATATTTGTAAAGTACATACGGATTTCAATGTCGCAGATCCGTTGACTAAACCTCTTCCACGGGCAAAACATGATCAACACCAGAACTCTATGGGTGTACGATTCATCACAATGTAACTAGATTATTGACTCTAGTGCAAGTGGGAGACTGTTGGAAATATGCTCTAGAGGCAATAATAAAATGGTTATTATTATATTTCCTTGTTCGTGATAATTGTCTATTGTTCATGCTATAATTGTGTTATCCGGAAATCGTAATACATGTGTGAACACATAGACCATAACATGTCCCTAGTGAGCCTCTAGTTGATTAGATCGTTGATCAATAGATGGTTACGGTTTCCTGACCATGGACATTGGATGTCATTGATAACGGGATCACATCATTAGGAGAATGATGTGATGGACAAGACCCAATCCTAAGCATAGCACTAGATTGTGTAGTTCGTTTGCTGAAGCTTTTCTACTGTCAAGTATCATTTCCTTAGACCATGAGATCGTGCAATTCCCGGATACCGTAGGAATGCTTTGGGTGTACCAAACGTCACAACGTAACTGGGTGGCAATAAAGGTGCACTACAGGTATCTCCGAAAGTGTCTGTTGGGTTGGCTCGGATCGAGACTAGGATTTGTCACTCCGTATGACGGAGAGGTATCTCTGGGCCCACTCTGTTGGAAATATGCCCTAGAGGCAATAATAAATGGTTATTATTATATTTCTTTGTTCATGATAATTGTCTATTGTTCATGCTATAATTGTATTGTCCGGAAATCGTAATACATGTGTGAATACATAGACCACAACGTGTCCCTAGTAAGCCTCTAGTAGACTAGCTCGTTGATCAACAGATAGTCATGGTTTCCTGACTATGGACATTGGATGTCATTGATAACGGGATCACATCATTAGGAGAATGATGTGATGGACAAGACCCAATCCTAAGCATAGCATAAAAGATCGTGTAGTTTCGTTTGCTAGAGCTTTTCCAATGTCAAGTATCTTTTCCTTAGACCATGAGATCGTGCAATTCCCGGATACCGTAGGAGTGCTTTGGGTGTGCCAAACGTCACAACGTAACTGGGTGACTATAAAGGTGCACTACGGGTATCTCCGAAAGTGTCTGTTGGGTTGGCACGGATCGAGACTGGGATTTGTCACTCCGTGTGACGGAGAGGTATCTCTGGGCCCACTCCGTAATGCATCATCATAATGAGCTCAATGTGACTAAGGCGTTAGTCACGGGATCATGCATTGCGGTACGAGTAAAGAGACTTGCCGGTAACGAGATTGAACAAGGTATTGGGATACCAACGATCGAATCTCGGGCAAGTAACATACCGATTGACAAAGGGAATTGCATACGGGATTGATTGAATCCTCGACACCGTGGTTCATCCGATGAGATCATCGTGGAACATGTGGGAGCCAACATGGGTATCCAGATCCCGCTGTTGGTTATTTACCGGAGAGGCGTCTCGGTCATGTCTGCATGTCTCCCGAACCCGTAGGGTCTACACACTTAAGGTTCGGTGACGCTAGGGTTGTAGAGATATGTGTATGCGGAAACCCGAAAGTTTTTCGGAGTCCCGGATGAGATCCCGGACGTCACGAGAGGTTCCGGAATGGTCCGGAGGTGAAGAATTATATATAGGAAGTCAAGTTTCGGCCACCGGGAAAGTTTCGGGGGTTACCGGTATTGTACCGGGACCACCGGAAGGGTCCCGGGGGTCCACCGGGTGGGGCCACCTATCCCGGAGGGCCCCATGGGCCGAAGTGGGAAGGTAACCAGCCCCTAGTGGGCTGGGCGCCCCCCCATGGGCCTCCCCCCATGCGCCTAGGGTTGGGAACCCTAGGGAAGGGGGGCTTCCCACTTGCCTTGGGGGGCAAGGCACCCCCTTCCCCCCTTTGGCCGCCGCCCCCCTCCTCCTAGGGGGCCTATATAAAGAGGGGGAGGGAGGGCAGTAACCTACAGCCTTGGGCGCCTCCATCTCCCCCTGCTACACCTCTCCGTCTCGCAGAAGCTCGGCGAAGCCTTGCCGAGACCCGCTACATCCACCACCACGCCGTCGTGCTGCTGGATCTCCATCAACCTCTCCTTCCCCCTTGCTGGATCAAGAAGGAGGAGACGTCGCTGCACCGTACGTGTGTTGAACGCGGAGGTGCCGTCCATTCGGCACTCGGTCATCGGTGATTTGGATCACGGCGAGTACGACTCCGTCATCCACGCTCATTGGAACGCTTCCGCTCGCGATCTACAAGGGTATGTAGATGCACTCCTTTCCCCTCGTTGCTAGTATACTCCATAGATGCATCTTGGTGAGCGTAGGAAAATTTTAAAATTATGCTACTATTCCCAACAGTGGCATCATGAGCCAGGCCTATGCGTAGTTACTATGCACGAGTAGAACACAAAGAAGTTGTGGGCGTTGATGTTGCCAATTCTTCTTGCCGCTACTATTCGTTTCTTGTTTCGGCGGCATTGTAGGATGAAGCGGCCCGGACCGACCTTACACGTACGCTTACGTGAGACAGGTTCCACCGACTGACATGCACTAGTTGCATAAGGTGGCTAGCGGGTGTCTGTCTCTCCTACTTTAGTCGGAACGGATTCGATGAAAAGGGTCCTTATGAAGGGTAAATAGAAATTGGCAAATCACGTTGTGGTCATACGTAGGTAAGAAAACGTTCTTGCTAGAAACCTACAAACCACGTAAAAACTTGCAACAACAATTAGAGGACGTCTAACTTGTTTTTGCAGCAAGTGCTATGTGATTTGATATGGCTAGAAGATGTGATGAATGATATATGTGATGTATGAGATTGATCATATTCTTGTAATAGGAATCACGACTTGCATGTCGATGAGTATGACAACCGGCAGGAGCCATAGGAGTTGTCTTTATTATTTTGCATGACCTGCGTGTCATTGAATAACGGCATGTAAATTACTTTACTTTGTTGCTAAACGCGTTAGCCATAGAAGTAGAAGTAATCGTTGGCGTGACGACTTCATGAAGACACGATGATGGAGATCATGATGGATGGTCATGCCGGTGACGAAGATGATCATGGTGCCCCGAAGATGGAGATCAAAGGAGCATAATGATATTGGCCATATCATGTCACTATTTGATTGCATGTGATGTTTATCATGTTTTTGCATCTTATTTGCTTAGAACGACGGTAGTAAGTAAGATGATCCCTTATAATAATTTCAAAAAGTGTTCACCCTAATTGTGCACCGTTGCGAAGGTACGTTGTTTCGAAGCACCACGTGATGATCGGGTGTGATAGATTCTAACGTTCGAATACAACGGGTGTTGACGAGCCTAGCATGTACAGACATGGCCTCGGAACACACGCAATACACTTAGGTTGACTTGACGAGCCTAGCATGTACAAACATGGCCTCGGAACACGGAGGACCGAAAGGTCGAGCATGAGTCGTATAGAAGATACGATCAACATGGAGATGTTCACCGATCTCGACTAGTCCGTCTCACGTGATGATCGGACACGGCCTAGTTAAATTCTGATCATGTATCACTTAGATGACTAGAGGGATGTCTATCTGAGTGGGAGTTCATTAAATAATTTGATTAGATGAACTTAACTATCATGAACTTAGTCTAAAATCTTTACACTATGTCTTGTAGATCTAATGGCCAACGTTGTCCTCAATTTCAACGTGTTCCTAGAGAAAACCAAGCTAAAAGATGATGGCAGCAACTATACAGACTGGGTCCGGAACCTGAGGATCATCCTCATAGTAGCCAAGAAAGATTATGTCTTAGAAGCACCGCTAGGTGATGCACCAATCCCAGAGAACCAAGACGTTATGAACGCTTGGCAGCAGCGTGCTGATGATTACTCCCTCGTTCAGTGCGGCATGCTTTACAGCTTAGAACCGGGTCTCCAAAAGCGTTTTGAGAAACATGGAGCATATGAGATGTTCGAGGAGCTGAAACTGGTTTTTCAAGCTCATGCCCGGGTCGAGAGATATGATGTCTCCGACAAGTTCTTCAGCTGTAAAATGGAGGAGAACAGTTCTGTTAGTGAGCACATACTCAGAATGTCTGGGTTGCACAACCGCTTGTCTTAGCTGGGAGTTAATCTCCCGGATGACGCGGTCATTGACAGAATCCTCCAGTCGCTTCCACCAAGCTACAAGAGCTTTGTGATGAACTACAATATGCAGGGGATGGAAAAGACCATTCCTGAGGTATATTCAATGCTGAAATCAGCGGAAGGGGAGATCAGAAAAGAACATCAAGTGTTGATGGTGAATAAAACCACTAAGTTCAAGAAGGGCAAGGGTAAGAAGAACTTCAAGAAGGACGGCAAGGGAGTTGCCGCGCCCGGTAAACCAGTTACTGGGAAGAAGTCAAAGAATGGACCCAAGCCCGAGACTGAGTGCTTTTATTGCAAGGGAAGTGGTCACTGGAAGCGGAACTGCCCCAAATACTTAGCGGACAAGAAGAAGGCCGGCAACACCAAAGGTATATGTGATATACATGTAATTGATGTGTACCTTACCAGTACTCGTAGTAGCTCCTGGGTATTTGATACCGGTGCGGTTGCTCATATTTGTAACTCAAAACAGGAACTACGGAATAAACGGAGACTGGCGAAGGACGAGGTGACGATGCGCGTCGGGAATGGTTCCAAGGTCGATGTGATCGCCGTCGGCACGCCACCTCTGCATCTACCCACGGGATTAGTTTTAAACCTCAATAATTGTTATTTAGTGCCAGCTTTGAGCATGAACATTGTATCTGGATCTCGTTTAATTCGAGATGGCTACTCATTTAAATCCGAGAATAATGGTTGTTCTATTTATTTGAGAGATATGTTTTATGGTCATGCCCCGCTGGTCAATGGTTTATTTTTGATGAATGTCGAACGTGATGTTACACATGTTCATAGTGTGAATACCAAAAGATGTAAAGTTGATAACGATAGTCCCACATACTTGTGGCACTGCCGCCTTGGTCACATTGGTGTCAAGCGCATGAAGAAGCTCCATGCAGATGGACTTTTGGAGTCTCTTGATTACGAATCATTTGACACGTGCGAACCATGCCTCATGGGTAAGATGACCAAGACTCCGTTCTCCGGAACAATGGAGCGAGCAACCAACTTATTGGAAATCATACATACCGATGTGTGCGGTCCAATGAGTGTTGAGGCTCGCGGAGGATATCGTTATGTTCTCACTCTCACTGATGACTTAAGTAGATATGGGTATGTCTACCTAATGAAACACAAGTCTGAAACCTTTGAAAAGTTCAAGGAATTTCAGAGTGAAGTTGAGAATCAACGTGACAGGAAAATAA
This sequence comes from Triticum aestivum, assembly GCF_018294505.1. Lineage (NCBI taxonomy): Eukaryota > Viridiplantae > Streptophyta > Magnoliopsida > Poales > Poaceae > Triticum > Triticum aestivum. The sequence continues at coordinate 146,517,146 of NC_057811.1, forward strand.
AATTCTTACGATCAAATCGTGGTGGAGAATATTTAAGTCACGAGTTTGGTGCACACTTAAGGAAATGTGGAATAGTTTCACAACTCACGCCGCCTGGAACACCTCAGAGAAACGGTGTGTCCGAACGTCGTAATCGCACTCTATTGGATATGGTGCGATCTATGATGTCTCTTACCGATTTACCGCTCTCATTTTGGGGCTATGCTTTAGAGACTGCCGCATTCACTTTAAATAGGGCTCCGTCGAAATCCGTTGAGACGACACCGTATGAATTATGGTTTGGGAATAAACCTAAGCTGTCGTTTCTAAAAGTTTGGGGATGCGATGCTTATGTCAAGAAACTTCAACCTGAAAAGCTCGAACCCAAGTCGGAAAAATGCGTCTTCATAGGATACCCTAAGGAAACTATTGGGTATACCTTCTACCTCAGATCCGAAGGCAAGATCTTCGTTGCCAAGAACGGGTCCTTTCTGGAGAAGGAGTTTCTCTCGAAAGAATTGAGTGGGAGGAAAGTGGAACTTGATGAGGTGATAGTCACCCCTTCCGAACCGGAAAGTAGCGCAGCGCGGGAAAATGTTCCTGTGGTGCCTACACCGACTGGGGAGGAAGTTAATGATGATGATCATGAAGCTTCGGATCAAGTTACTACTGAACTTCGTAGGTCCACAAGGACACGTTCCGCACCAGAGTGGTACGGCAACCCTGTCCTGGAAATCATGTTGTTAGACAACGGTGAACCTTCGAACTATGAAGAAGCGATGGCCGGGCCCGGATTCCGACAAATGGCTAGAAGCCATGAAATCCGAGATAGGATCCATGTATGAAAATGAAGTATGGACTTTGACTGACTTGCCCGATGATCGGCGAGCCATAGAAAACAAATGGACCTTTAAGAAGAAGACAGACGCGGATGGTAATGTGACCATCTATAAGGCTCGACTTGTCGCTAAGGGTTATCGACAAGTTCAAGGGGTTGACTACGATGAGACTTTCTCACCCGTAGCGAAACTGAAGTCCGTCCGAATCATGTTAGCAATTGCCGCATACTATGATTATGAGATATGGCAGATGGACGTCAAAACGGCATTCCTTAACGGCTTCCTTAAGGAAGAGTTGTATATGATGCAGCCGGAAGGTTTTGTCGATCCTAAGAATGCTAACAAAGTATGCAAGCTCCAGCGCTCAATCTATGGGCTGGTGCAAGCATCTCGGAGTTGGAACATTCGCTTTGATGAGATGATCAAAGCGTTTGGGTTTACACAGACTTATGGAGAAGCCTGTGTTTACAAGAAAGTGAGTGGGAGCTCTGTAGCATTTCTCTTATTATATGTGGATGACATATTATTGATGGGAAATGATATAGAATTCTTGGAAAGTATAAAGGCCTATTTGAATAAGTGTTTTTCAATGAAGGACCTTGGAGAAGCTGCTTATATATTAGGCATCAAGATCTATAGAGATAGATCGAGACGCCTCATTGGTCTTTCACAGAGTACATACCTTGACAAGATATTGAAGAAGTTCAATATGGATCAGTCCAAGAAGGGGTTCTTGCCTGTATTGCAAGGTGTGCAATTGAGCACGGCTCAATGCCCGACCACGGCAGAAGATATAGAAAAGATGAGTGTCATCCCCTATGCCTCGGCCATAGGGTCTATTATGTATGCCATGCTGTGTACCAGACCTGATGTAAACCTTGCCGTAAGTTTGGTAGGAAGGTACCAAAGTAATCCCGGCATGGAACACTGGACAGCGGTCAAGAATATCCTGAAGTACCTGAAGAGGACTAAGGATATGTTTCTCGTTTATGGAGGTGACGAAGAGCTCGTCGTAAAGGGTTACGTCGACGCTAGCTTCGACACAGATCTGGATGACTCGAAGTCACAGACCGGATACGTGTATATTTTGAATGGAGGAGCAGTAAGCTGGTGCAGTTGCAAGCAAAGCGTCGTGGCGGGATCTACATGTGAAGCGGAGTACATGGCAGCCTCGGAGGCAGCACAGGAAGCAGTCTGGATGAAGGAGTTCATTACCGACCTAGGGGTGATTCCCAATGCGTCGGGCCCGATGACTCTCTTCTGTGACAACACTGGAGCTATTGCCCTTGCGAAGGAGCCCAGGTTTCACAGGAAGACCAGGCATATCAAGCGTCGCTTCAACTCCATTCGTGAAAGTGTTCAGAATGGAGACATAGATATTTGTAAAGTACATACGGACCTGAATGTAGCAGATCCGTTGACTAAACCTCTCCCTAGAGCAAACCATGATCAACACCAGGACGCAATGGGTGTTCGATTCATCACAATGTAACTAGATTATTGACTCTAGTGCAAGTGGGAGACTGTTGGAAATATGCCCTAGAGGCAATAATAAATGGTTATTATTATATTTCTTTGTTCATGATAATTGTCTATTGTTCATGCTATAATTGTATTGTCCGGAAATCGTAATACATGTGTGAATACATAGACCACAACATGTCCCTAGTAAGCCTCTAGTTGACTAGCTCGTTGATCAACAGATAGTCATGGTTTCCTGACTATGGACATTGGATGTCATTGATAACGGGATCACATCATTAGGAGAATGATGTGATGGACAAGACCCAATCCTAAGCATAGCATAAAAGATCGTGTAGTTTCGTTTGCTAGAGCTTTTCCAATGTCAAGTATCTTTTCCTTAGACCATGAGATCGTGCAACTCCCGGATACCGTAGGAGTGCTTTGGGTGTGCCAAACGTCACAACGTAACTGGGTGACTATAAAGGTGCACTACGGGTATCTCCGAAAGTGTCTGTTGGGTTGGCACGGATCGAGACTGGGATTTGTCACTCCGTGTGACGGAGAGGTATCTCTGGGCCCACTCCGTAATGCATCATCATAATGAGCTCAATGTGACTAAGGCGTTAGTCACGGGATCATGCATTGCGGTACGAGTAAAGAGACTTGCCGGTAACGAGATTGAACAAGGTATTGGGATACCGACGATCGAATCTCGGGCAAGTAACATACCGATTGACAAAGGGAATTGCATACGGGATTGATTGAATCCTCGACACCGTGGTTCATCCGATGAGATCATCATGGAACATGTGGGAGCCAACATGGGTATCTAGATCCCGCTGTTGGTTATTGACCGGAGAGGCGTCTCGGTCATGTCTGCATGTCTCCCGAACCCGTAGGGTCTACACACTTAAGGTTCGGTGACGCTAGGGTTGTAGAGATATGTGTATGCGGAAACCCGAAAGTTGTTCGGAGTCCCGGATGAGATCCCGGACGTCACGAGAGGTTCCGGAATGGTCCGGAGGTGAAGAATTATATATAGGAAGTCAAGTTTCGGTCACCGGGAAAGTTTCGGGGGTTACCGGTATTGTACCGGGACCACCGGAAGGGTCCCGGGGGTCCACCGGGTGGGGCCACCTATCCCGGAGGGCCCCATGGGCTGAAGTGGGAAGGGAACCAGCCCCTAGTGGGCTGGGCGCCCCCCATGGGCCTCCCCCCATGCGCCTAGGGTTGGGAACCCTAGGGAAGGGGGGCTTCCCACTTGCTTTGGGGGGCAAGGCACCCCCTTCCCCCCTTTGGCCGCCGCCCCCCACCCTAGATGGGATCTGGCCGGCGCCCCCCTCCTCCCAGGGGGCCTATATAAAGGGGGGAGGGAGGGCAGTAACCTACAGCCTTGGGCGCCTCCCTCTCCCCCTGCTACACCTCTCCGTCTCGCAGAAGCTCGGCGAAGCCCTGCCGAGACCCGCTACATCCACCACCACGCCGTCGTGCTGCTGGATCTCCATCAACCTCTCCTTCCCCCTTGCTGGATCAAGAAGGAGGAGACGTTGCTGCACCGTACGTGTGTTGAACGCGGAGGTGCCGTCCGTTCGGCACTCGGTCATCGGTGATTTGGATCACGGCGAGTACGACTCCGTCATCCACGTTCATTGGAACGCTTCCGCTCGCGATCTACAAGGGTATGTAGATGCACTCCTTTCCCCTCGTTGCTAGTATACTCCATAGATGCATCTTGGTGAGCGTAGGAAAATTTTAAAATTATGCTACGATTCCCAACACACTCGGTATTGCGTCATCATAATGAGCTCAATGTGACTAAGTAGTTAGTCACGGGATCATGCATTACGGAACGAGTAAAGTGACTTGCCGGTAACGAGATTGAACAAGGTATTGGGATACCGACGATCGAATCTCGGGCAAGTAACGTACCGATTGACAAAGGGAATTGTATACGGGATTACTTGAATCCTCGACATCGTGGTTCATCCGATGAGATCATCGATGAGCACGTGGGAGCCAACATGGGTATCCAGATCCCGCTGTTGGTTATTGACCGGAGAGTCGTCTCGGTCATGTCTGCGTGTCTCCCAAACCCGTAGGGTCTACACACTTAAGGTCCGGTGAAGCTAGGGTTGTAGAGATATTAGTATGCGGTAACCCGAAAGTTGTTCGGAGTCCCGGATGAGATCCCGGATATCACGAGGAGTTCCGGAATGGTCCGGAGGTAAAGATTTGTATATAGGAAGTCCAGTTTCGGCCACCGGGAAAGTTTCGGGGGTCACCGGTATTGTACCGGGACCACCGGAAGGGTCCCGGGGGTCCACAGGGTGGGGCCACCTATCCTGGAGGGCCCCATGGGCTGAAGTGGGAAGGGAACCAGCCCCTGGTGGGCTGGTGCGCCCCCATGGGCCTCCCCCTGCGCCTAGGGTTGGAAACCCTGGGGGTGGGGGGCGCCCCGCCTGACTTGGGGGGCAAGTTCCCCCTTGGCCGCCGCCCCTGTTGGAAATATGCCCTAGAGGCAATAATAAATAGGTTATTATTATATTTCCTTGTTCATGATAATCGTTTATTATCCATGCTAGAATTGTATTGATAGGAAACTCAGATACATGTGTGGATACATAGACAACACCATGTCCCTAGTAAGCCTCTAGTTGACTAGCTCATTGATCAATAGATGGTTACGGTTTCCTGACCATGGACATTGGATGTCGTTGATAACGGGATCACATCATTAGGAGAATGATGTGATGGACGAGACCCAATCCTAAGCCTAGCACAAGATCGTGTAGTTCGTTTGCTCAGAGCTTTTCTAATGTCAAGTATCATTTCCTTAGACCATGAGATTGTGCAACTCCCGGATACCGTAGGAATGCTTTGGGTGTACCAAACGTCACAACGTAACTGGGTGGCTATAAAGGTGCACTACAGGTATCTCCGAAAGTGTCTGTTGGGTTGGCACGAATCGAGACTGGGATTTGTCACTCCGTGTAAACGGAGAGGTATCTCTGGGCCCACTCGGTAGGACATCATCATAATGTGCACAATGTGACCAAGGAGTTGATCACGGGATGATGTGAGTTACGGAACGAGTAAAGAGACTTGCCGGTAACGAGATTGAACAAGGTATCGGGATACCGACGATCGAATCTCGGGCAAGTAACATACCGATAGACAAAGGGAATTGTATACGGGATTGATTGAATCCTCGACATCGTGGTTCATCCGATGAGATCATCGAGGAGCATGTGGGAGCCAACATGGGTATCCAGATCCCGCTGTTGGTTATTGACCGGAGAGTCGTCTCGGTCATGTCTGCGTGTCTCCCGAACCCGTAGGGTCTACACACTTAAGGTTCGGTGACGCTAGGGTTATAGAGATATTAGTATGCGGTAACCCGAAAGTTGTTCGGAGTCCCGGATGAGATCCCGGACGTCACGAGGAGTTCCGGAATGGTCCGGAGGTAAAGATTTATATATGGGAAGTCTTATTTTGGTCGCCGGAAAAGTTTCGCACTTTATCGGTATTGTACCGGGAGTGCCGAAAGGGGTCCGGGGGTCCACCAAGGGGGTCCACCAGCCCCGGGGGGCCACATGGGCTGTAGGGGTGTGCGCCTTGGCCTATATGGGCCAAGGGCACCAGCCCCAAGAGGCCCATGCGCCAAGAGATAAGGGAAAGGGAGAGTCCTAAAGGGGGAAGGCACCTCCGAGGTGCCTTGGGGAGGATGGACTCCTCCCTGGCCGCACCCTTCCTTGGAGGAAGGGCCAAGGCTGCGCCCCCCCTCTCCCTTGGCCCTATATATAGTGGGTGGAGGGAGGGCAGCAATACCTAAGCCCTGGCGCCTCCCTCTCCCTCCCGTGACACATCTCCCTCCTCCCGCAGCGCTTGGCGAAGCCCTGTTGGAATCCCGCTACTTCCACCACCACGCCGTCGTGCTGCTGGATCTCCATCAACCTCTCCTCCCCCCTTGCTGGATCAAGAAGGAGGAGACGTCGCTGCTCCGTATGTGTGTTGAACGCGGAGGTGCCGTCCGTTCGGCGCTAGGATCATCGGTGATTTGGATCACGACGAGTACGACTCCATCAACCCCGTTCTCTTGAACGCTTCCGCTCGCGATCTACAAGGGTATGTAGATGCACTCCCCTTCCCCTCGTTGCTAGATTACTCCATAGATTGATCTTGGTGATGCGTAGAAAATTTTGAATTTATGCTACGTTCCCCAACAGTGGCATCATGAGCTAGGTCTATGCGTAGTTTCTATGCACGAGTAGAACACAAAGTAGTTGTGGGCGTCGATTTTGTCAATTTACTTGCCGTTACTAGTCTTATCTTGATTCGGCGGCATCGTGGGATGAAGCGGCCCGGACCGACCTTACACGTACTCTTACGTGAGACAGGTTCCACCGACTGACATGCACTAGTTGCATAAGGTGGCTAGCGGGTGTCTGTCTCTCCCACTTTAGTCGGATCGGATTCGATGAAAAGGGTCCTTATGAAGGGTAAATAGAAATTGGCATATCACGTTGTGGCTTTTGCGTAGGTAAGAAACGTTCTTGCTAGAATCCCATAGCAGCCACGTAAAACATGCAACAACAATTAGAGGACGTCTAACTTGTTTTTGCAGGGTATGCTATGTGATGTGATATGGCCAAAAGGATGTGATGAATGATATATGTGATGTATGAGATTGATCATGTTCTTGTAATAGGAATCACGACTTGCATGTCGATGAGTATGACAACCGGCAGGAGCCATAGGAGTTGTCTTAATTTATTGTATGACCTGCGTGTCAATGAAAACGCCATGTAATTACTTTACTTTATTGCTAACCGTTAGCCATAGTAGTAGAAGTAATAGTTGGCGAGACAACTTCATAAAGACACGATGATGGAGATCATGGTGTCATGCCGGTGACGAAGGTGATCATGCCGCGCCTCAAAGATGGAGATCAAAGGCGCAAGATGATATTGGCCATATCACGTCACTTTATGATTTGCATGTGATGTTTATCATGTTTACATCTTATTTGCTTAGAACGACGGTAGCATAAATAAGATGATCCCTCACTAAAATTTCAAGAGACGTGTTCCCCCTAACTGTGCACCGTTGCGAAGGTTCGTTGTTTCGAAGCACCACGTGATGATCGGGTGTGATAGATTCTAACGTTCGAATACAACGGGTGTTGACGAGCCTAGCATGTACAGACATGGCCTCGGAAACACATGCGAAACACTTAGGTTGACTTGACGAGCCTAGCATGTACAGACATGGCCTCGGAACACAAGAGACCGAAAGGTCGAACATGAGTCGTATAGTAGATACGATCAACATGGAGATGTTCACCGATGATGACTAGTCCGTCTCACGTGATGATCGGACACGGCCTAGTTTGACTCGGATCATGTATCACTTAGATGACTAGAGGGATGTCTATCTGAGTGGGAGTTCATTAAATAATCAGATGAACTTAATTATCATGAACATAGTCAAAAGGTCTTTGCAAATTATGTCATAGCTTACGCTTTAGTTCTACTGTTTAAGATATGTTCCTAGAGAAAATTTAGTTGAAAGTTGATAGTAGCAATTATGCGGACTGGGTCCGTGAACTGAGGATTGTCCTCATTGCTGCACAGAAGGCTTATGTCCTTAATGCACCGCTCGGTGTGCTGAACCTCAGCGTCGTCTGTAGATGTTGCGAAACATCTGACATACACGTTTTGATGACTACGTGATAGTTCAGTGCGTAATGCTAACGGTTTAGAATTGTGGCACCAAGACGTTTTTGAAACGTCGCAGAACATATGAGATGTTCCGAAGACTGAAATTGGGATTTCAGACTAGTGCCCACGTCAAGAGGTATGAGACCTCTGACAAGTTTCTTAAGCCTGCAAACTAAGGGAGAAAAGCTCAATCGTTGAGCATGTGCTCAGATTGTCTGAGTACCTACAATCGCTTGAATCGAGTGGGAGTTAATCTTCCAGATGAGATAGTGATGGTTCTCCATAGTCACTGCCACCAAGCTATTAGAGCTTCGTGATGAACTATAACATATCAGGGATAGACATGATGATCCTTGAGCAACTCGCGATGTTTGACACCGCGAAAGTAGAAATCAAGAAGGAGCATCAATTGTTGATGGTTAGTAAAACCACTAGTTTCTAGAAGGGCAAGGGCAAAAGGGATACTTCATGAAACAGCAAATCATTTGCTGCTCTAGTGAAGAATCCCAAGGTTGAACCCAAACCCGAGACTAAGTGCTTCTGTAATGAGGGGAACGGTCACTGAAGCAGAACTACCCTAGATACTTGGTAGATGAGAAGGCAGGCAAGGTCGACAGAAGTATATTGGATATACATTATATGAATGTGTACTTTACTAGTACTCCTAGCAGCACCAGGGTATTAGATACCGGTTCGGTTGCTAAGTGTTAGTAACTCGAAATAAAAGCTGCGGAATAAACGGAGACTAGCTAAAGGTGAGATGACGATATGTGTTGGAAGTGTTTCCAAGGTTGATGTGATCAAGCATCGCATGCTCCCTCTACCATCGAGATTGGTGTTTGCGTTGAGCATAACATGATTGGATTATGTTTATCGCAATATGGTTATTCATTTAAGGAGAATAATGGTTACTCTGTTTATTTGAATAATACCTTCAATGGTCTTGCACCTAAAATGAATCTCGATCGCAGTGATACACATGTTCGTGCCAAAAGATATAAAATAGTAATGATAGTACCACATACTTGTGGCACTGCCATTTGAGTCATATTGGTATAGAACGCATGAAGAAGCTCCATGTAGATGGATCTTTGGACTCACTCGTTTTTGAAAAGATTGAGACATGCGAACCATGTCTATTGGTATATATGCATGAAGAAACTCCATGCAGATGGATCGTTTGGACTCACTTGATTTTGAATCACTTGAGACATGCAAATCATACCACATGGGCAAGATGACTGAAAGGCCTCGTTTTCAGTAAGATGGAACAAGAGAGCAACTTATTGGAAGTAATACATTTTGATGTATGCAGTCCAATGAGTGCTGAGGCATGCAGTGGATATCGTTATGTTCTTACTTCACAGATGATTTGAGTAGATGCTGAGTGTATTTACTTGATGAAACACAAGTCTGAATTATTGAAAGGTTCAAGTAATTTCAGAGTGAAGTTGAAGATCGTCGTGACAAGAGGATAAAATGTCTGTGATATGATCATAGAGATGAGTATCTGAGTTACGAGTTTGGCACACAATTAAGACATTGTGGAAAGTGTTTCACAATTAATACCGCCTGGAACACCACAGTGTGATGGTGTGTCCGAACATCATAACTGCACCCTATTGGATATGGTGCATACCATGATGTCTCTTATCGAATTACCACTATCGTTTATGGGTTAGGCATTAGAGATAACCGCATTCACTTTAAAAGGGGCACCACGCAATTCCGTTGAGACGACACCGTTTAGAGAAACCTAAGTTGTCGTTTCTTAAAAGTTTGGGGCTGCGATGCTTATGTGAAAAAGTTTCAAGCTGATAAGCTCGAACCCAAAGCGGATAAATGCATCTTCATAGAAAACCCAAAACAGTTGGGTATACCTCCTATTTCAGATCTGGAAGCAAAAGTAATTGCTTCTAGAAACGAGTCCTTTCTCGAGGAAAAGTTTCTCTCGAAAGAATTGAGTGGGAGGATGTTGGAGACTTGATGAGGTTATTGAACCATAACTTCAACTAGTGTGTAGTAGGGCACAGGAAGTTGTTCCTGTGGCACCTACACCAATTGAAGTGGAAGCTTATGATAGTGATCATGAAACTTCGGATCAAGTCACTACCAAACCTCGTAGGACGACGAGGATGCGTACTACTTCAGAGTAGTACGTGATCCTGTCTTGGAAGTCATGTTGCTAGACAACAATGAACCTACGAGCTATGGGGAAGCGATGGTGGGCCCATATTCCGACAAATGGTTAGAAGCCATGAAATCCGAGATAGGATCCATGTATCAGAACAAAGCATGGACTTTGGTGAACTTGCCCGATGATCGGCAAGCCATTGAGATAAATGGATCTTTAAGAAGAAGACGGACATGGACGGTAATGTTACCATCTATGAAGCTCGACTTGTGGCAAAGAGTATTTTCACAAGTTCAAGGAGTTGACTACGATGAGATTTTCTCATCCGTAGCGATGCTTAAGTCCGTCGGAATCATGTTAGCATTAGCTGCATTTATGAAATCTGGCAGATGGATGTCAAAACAAGTTTCCTTACCAGTTTTCGTAAGGAAAGGTTGTATGTGATACAATCAGAAAGGTTTTGTCGATCCTAAGGATGCTAAAAGGTATGCTAGCTCCAGCGATCCTTCCATGGACTAGAGCAAGCATCTCGGAGTCAGAATATACGCTTTGATGGAGTGATCAAAGTTTTGGGTTTATACAAAGTTTGTTAGAAACTTGTATTTACAATAAAGTGAGTGGGAGCGCTACAACATTTCTGATAAGTATATGTGAATGACATATTGTTGATCCGAAATGATGTAAAATTTCTGGAAAGCATAAAGGGTTGTTTGAAAGGAGTTTTTCAAAGGAAGACCTGGATAAAGCTGCTTACATATTGGGCATCAAGATCTATAGAGATAGATCAAGACGCCTGATGATACTTTCAAAGAACGCACACCTTGACATGATTTTGAAAGAGTTCAAAATAGATCAGCAAAGAAGGAGTTCTTGGCTGTGTTACAAGGTGTGAGTATTGAGTAAGACTCAAGACCTGACCACAGCAGAAGAGAGAGAAAGGACGAAGGTCGTCCCCTATGCTTTAGACGTAGGCTCTACAGTATGCTATGCTGTGTACCGCACATGAAGTGTGCCTTGCCATGAGTTGGTCAAGGGGTACAATAGTGATCCGGGAATGGATCACATGACAGCGGTCGAACTTATCCTTAGTATCTAGTGGACTAAGGAATTTTCTCGATTATGGAGGTGAAAAGGAGTTCGTCGTAAAGGGTTACGTCGATGCGAACTTTGACACTAATCCGGATGACTCTGAGTAGTAAACCGGATTCGTATAGTAGAGCAATTATTTGAAATGGCTCCAAGTAGCGCGTGGTAGCATCCACAAGATGACATAGATATTCGTAAAGCACACACGGATCTGAAAGGTTCAGACCCGTTGACTAATAACCTCTCTCACAAGCATAACATGATCAAACCAGAACTCATTGAGTGTTAATCACATAGTGATGTGAACTAGATTGTTGACTCTAGTAAACTCTTTGGATGTTGGTCACATGGTGATGTGACCTGTGAGTGTTAATCACATGGTGATGTGAACTAGATTATTGACTCTAGTGCAAGTGGGAGACTGTTGGAAATATGCCCTAGAGGCAATAATAAATAGGTTATTATTATATTTCCTTGTTCATGATAATCGTTTATTATCCATGCTAGAATTGTATTGATAGGAAACTCAGATACATGTGTGGATACATAGACAACACCATGTCCCTAGTAAGCCTCTAGTTGACTAGCTCGTTGATCAATAGATGGTTACGGTTTCCTGACCATGGACATTGGATGTCGTTGATAACGGGATCACATCATTAGGAGAATGATGTGATGGACAAGACCCAATCCTAAGCCTAGCACAAGATCGTGTAGTTCGTTTGCTCAGAGCTTTTCTAATGTCAAGTATCATTTCCTTAGACCATGAGATTGTGCAACTCCCGGATACCGTAGGAATGCTTTGGGTGTACCAAACGTCACAACGTAACTGGGTGGCTATAAAGGTGCACTACAGGTATCTCCGAAAGTGTCTGTTGGGTTGGCACGAATCGAGACTGGGATTTGTCACTCCGTGTAAACGGAGAGGTATCTCTGGGCCCACTCGGTAGGACATCATCATAATGTGCACAATGTGACCAAGGAGTTGATCACGGGATGATGTGAGTTACGGAACGAGTAAAGAGACTTGCCGGTAACGAGATTGAACAAGGTATCGGGATACCGACGATCGAATCTCGGGCAAGTAACATACCGATAGACAAAGGGAATTGTATACGGGATTGATTGAATCCTCGACATCGTGGTTCATCCGATGAGATCATCGAGGAGCATGTGGGAGCCAACATGGGTATCCAGATCCCGCTGTTGGTTATTGACCGGAGAGTCGTCTCGGTCATGTCTGCGTGTCTCCCGAACCCGTAGGGTCTACACACTTAAGGTTCGGTGACGCTAGGGTTATAGAGATATTAGTATGCGGTAACCCGAAAGTTGTTCGGAGTCCCGGATGAGATCCCGGACGTCACGAGGAGTTCCGGAATGGTCCGGAGGTAAAGATTTATATATGGGAAGTCTTATTTTGGTCGCCGGAAAAGTTTCGCACTTTATCGGTATTGTACCGGGAGTGCCGAAAGGGGTCCGGGGGTCCACCAAGGGGGTCCACCAGCCCCGGGGGCCACATGGGCTGTAGGGGTGTGCGCCTTGGCCTATATGGGCCAAGGGCACCAGCCCCAAGAGGCCCATGCGCCAAGAGATAAGGGAAAGGGAGAGTCCTAAAGGGGGAAGGCACCTCCGAGGTGCCTTGGGGAGGATGGACTCCTCCCTGGCCGCACCCTTCCTTGGAGGAAGGGCCAAGGCTGCGCCCCCCCTCTCCCTTGGCCCTATATATAGTGGGGGAGGGAGGGCAGCAATACCTAAGCCCTGGCGCCTCCCTCTCCCTCCCGTGACACATCTCCCTCCTCCCGCAGCGCTTGGCGAAGCCCTGTTGGAATCCCGCTACTTCCACCACCACGCCGTCGTGCTGCTGGATCTCCATCAACCTCTCCTCCCCCCTTGCTGGATCAAGAAGGAGGAGACGTCGCTGCTCCGTATGTGTGTTGAACGCGGAGGTGCCGTCCGTTCGGCGCTAGGATCATCGGTGATTTGGATCACGACGAGTACGACTCCATCAACCCCGTTCTCTTGAACGCTTCCGCTCACGATCTACAATGGTATGTAGATGCACTCCCCTTCCCCTCGTTGCTAGATTACTCCATAGATTGATCTTGGTGATGCGTAGAAAATTTTGAATTTATGCTACGTTCCCCAACAGCCCCCCCCCTTGAGATTGGATCTCTAGGGGCCGGCGCCCCCCCAGGGCCCCTATATAAAGAGGGGGGAGGGAGGGCTGCGCACCCAAGCCCCTGGCGCTTCCCTCTCCCCCCGTAACACCTCTCCCTCTCGCTGAGCTTGGCGAAGCCCTGCCGAGATCCCCGCTGCTTCCACCACCACGCCGTCGTGCTGCTGGATCTCCATCAACCTCTCCTTCCCCCTTGCTGGATCAAGAAGGAGGAGACGTCTCTCCCAACCGTACGTGTGTTGAACGCGGAGGTGCCGTCCGTTCGGCGCTAGGATCATCGGTGATTTGGATCACGACGAGTACGACTCCATCAACCCCGTTCTCTTGAACGCTTCCGCTCGCGATCTACAAGGGTATGTAGATGCACTCCTCTCTCTCGTTGCTAGATGACTCCATAGATTGATCTTGGTGATGCGTAGAAAATTTTAAATTTCTGCTACGATCCCCAACAGATCTTGCGTGTGCGTAGGAATTTTTTTGAAATTACGACGTTCCCTAACAGTGGCATCCGAGCCAGGTTTTATGCGTAGATGTTTATGCACGAGTAGAACACAAGTGAGTTGTGGGCGATACAAGTCATACTCCAACTTGACGAGCCTAGCATATAACAGATATGGCCTCGAAACACCGAGACCAAAAGGTCGAGCACGAATCATATAGTAGATATGACCAACATAGTGATGTTCACCATTGAAACTACTCCATCTCACGTGATGATCGGACATGGTTTAGTTGATATGGATCACGTGATCACTTAGAAGATTAGAGGGATGTCTATCTAAGTGGGAGTTCTTAAGTAATATGATTAATTGAACTTTAATTTATCATGAACTTAGTCCTGGTAGTATTAGCATATCTATGTTGTAGATCAATAGCTCGCGATGTTGCTCCCCGTTTAATTTTATATGTTCCTAGAGAAAACTAAGTTGAAAGATGTTAGTAGCAATGATGCGGATTGGATCCGTGATCTGAGGTTTATCCTCATTGTTGCACAGAAGAATTATGTCCTTGATGCACCGCTAGGTGACAGACCTATTGTAGGAGCAGATGCAGACGTTATGAACGTTTGGCTAGCTCAATATGATGACTACTTGATAGTTTAGTGCACCATGCTTAATGGCTTAGAATCGGGACTTCAAAGACGTTTTGAACGTCATGGACCATATGAGATGTTCCAGGAGTTGAAGTTAATATTTCAAGCAAATACCCGAGTTGAGAGATATGAAGTCTCCAACAAGTTCTATAGCTAAAAGATGGAGGAGAATAGCTCAAGCAGTGAGCATGTGCTCAGATTGTCTGGGTACTACAATCGCTTGAATCAAGTGGGAGTTAATCTTCCAGATAAAATAGTGATTGATAGAATTCTCTAGTCACCATCACCAAGTTAGTAGAACTTTGTGATGAACTATAGTATGCAAGGGATGACGAAAACGATTCCCGAGCTTTTCATGATGATGAAATCGATGAAGGTAGAAATCAAGAAAGAGCATCAAGTGTTGATGATTAACAAGACCACTAGTTTCAAGAGAAAGGGAAAGAAAGGGAACTTCAAAAAGGACGGCAGGCAAGTTGCTGCTCAAGTGAAGAAGCCCAAGTTTGGACCTAAGCCTGAGACTGAGTGCTTCTACTGCAAAAGGACTGGTCACTAGAAGCAGAACTACCCCAAATAATTAGCGGATAAGAAGGATGGCAAAGTGAACAAAAGTACATTTGATATACATGTTATTGATGTGTACTTTACTAGTGTTTATAGCAACCCCTCAGTATTTGATACTGGTTTAGTTGCTAAGAGTAGTAACTTAAAACAGGAGTTGCAAAATGAACAGAGACTAGTTAAGGATGAAGTGACGATGTGTGTTGGAAGTAGTTCCAAGATTGATGTGATCATCATCGCACAATCCATATAACTTTCGGGATTAGTGTTGAACCTAAATTGTTATTTGGTGTTTGTGTTGAGCATGAATATGATTGGATCATGTTTATTGCAAAACGGTTATTCATGTAAGTTAGAGAATAATTGTTGTTCTGTTTACATGAATAAAACCTTCTATGGTCATACACCCAATGAAAATGGTTTGTTGGATCTCGATCGTGGTGATACACATTTTCATAATATTGAAGCCAAAAGATGCAAAGTTAATAATGATAGTGCAACTTATTTGTGGCACTGCCGTTTAGGTCATATTGGTGTAAAGCGCATGAAGAAACTCCATGCTGGTGGACTTTTGGAATCACTTGATTATGAATCACTTGATGCTTGCGAACCATGCCTCATGGGCAAGATGAATAAGACTCCGTTCTCCGGAACAATGGAGCGAGCAACTGACTTATTGGAAATAATACATACTGATGTATGCGGTCCGATGAGTGTTAAGGCTCGCGGCAAGTATCGTTATTTTCTGGCCTTCATAGATGATTTGAGCAGATATGGGTATATCTACTTGATGAAACACAAGTCTGAAACATTTGAAAAGTTCAAAGAATTTCAGAGTGAAGTGGAGAATCATCGTAACAAGAAAATAAAAGTTTCTACGATAAGATCGCAGAGATGAAATATTTGAGTTACGAGTTTGGCCTTCAGTTAAAACAATGTGAAATAGTTTCACTACTCACGCCACCTGGAACACCACAGTGTAATGGTGTGTTCGAACATCGTAACCGTACTTTATTAGATATGGTGCAATCTATGATGTCTCTTACCGATTTACCACTATCGTTTTGGGGTTATGCATTAGAGACAGCTGCATTCACGTTAAATAGGGCACCATCTAAATCCGTTGAGACGACACCTTATGAACTTTGGTTTGGCAAGAAACCAAAAGTTGTCGTTTCTTAAAATTTGGGGTTGCGATGCTTATGTGAAAAAGTTTCATCCTGATAAGCTCAAACCCAAATCGGAGAAATGTGTCTTCATAGGATACCCAAAGGAGACAGTTGGGTACACCTTCTATCACAGATCTGAAGGCAAGATATTCGTTGCTTATAATGGATCCTTTCTAGAGAAGGAGTTTCTCTCGAAAGAAGTGAGTGGGAGGAAAGTAGAACTTGATGAGGTAACTGTACCTGCTCCCTTATTGGAAAGTAGTTCATCACAGAAATTTGTTCCTGTGACTACTACACCAATTAGTGAGGAAGCTAATGATGATGATCATGTAACTTCAAATCAAGTTAGTACCGAACCTCGTAGGTAAACCAGAGTGAGATCCGCACCAGAGTGGTATGGTAATCCTGTTCTGGAGGTCATGTTACTTGACCATGACGAACCTACGAACTATGAGGAAGCGATGATGAGCCCAGATTCCGGGAAATGGCTTGAGGCCATGAAATCTGAGATGAGATCCATGTATGAGAACAAAGTATGGACTTTGATTGACTTGCCCAATGATCGGCGAGCCATTGAGATTAAATGGATCTTCAAGAGGAAGACAGACGCTGATAGTAGTGTTACTATCTACAAAGCTAGAATTGTCGCAAAAGGTTTTCGACAAGTTCAAGGTGTTGACTACGATGAGAGTTTCTCACTCGTATCTATGCTTAAGTCTGTCCGAATCATGTTAGCAATTGCCGCATTTTATGAAATCTGGCAAATGGATAAACAAAACTGCATTCCTTAATGGATTTATTAAAGAAGAGTTGTATATGATGCAACCAGAAGGTTTTGTCAATCCTAAAGGTGCTAACAAAATATGCAAGCTCCAGCGATCCATCTATGGGCTGGTGCAAGCATCTCGGAGTTGGAATATACGCTTTGATAAGTTGATCAAAGCATATAGTTTTATACAGAATTGCGGTGAAGCCTGTATTTACAAGAAAGTGAGTGGGAGCACTACAACATTTCTGATAAGTATATGTGAATGACATATTGTTGATCGGAAATAATGTAGAATTATTCTACAAAGCATAAAGGAGTGTTTGAAAGGAGTTTTTCAAAGAAAGACCTCCGTGAAGCTGCTTACATATTGAGCATCAAGATCTATAGAGATAGATCAAGACGCTTGATAAGTTTTTTCAATAAGTACATACCTTGACAAGATTTTGAAGTAGTTCAAAATGGAATAGTCAAAGAAAGAGTTCTTGCCTGTGTTACAAGGTGTGAAATTGAGTAAGACTCAAAACCCGACCACGGCAGAAGATAGAAAGAGAATGAAAGTCATTCCCTATGCCTCAGCCATAGGTTCTATAAAGTATGCCATGTTGTGTACCAGATCTATTGTATACCCTACACTGATTTTGGCAAGGGAGTACAATAGTGATCTAGGAGTCGATCACTGGACAACGGTCAAAATTATCCTTAGTGGAATAAGGATATGTTTCTCGACTATGGAGGTGACAAAAAGGTTCGTCGTAAAGGGTTACGTCGATGCAAGTTTTGACACTGATCCAGATGACTCTAAGTCTCAATCTGGATACATATTGAAAGTGGGAGCAATTAGCTAGAGTAGCTCCGTGCAGAGCATTGTTGACATAGAAATTAGCAAAATACATACGGATCTGAATGTGGTAGACCCGTTGACTAAACTTCTCTCACAAGCAAAACATGATCACACCTTAGTACTCTTTGGGTGTTAATCACATAGTGATGTGAACTAGATTATTGACTCTAGTAAACCCTTTGGTGTTGGTCACATGACGATGTGATCTATGGGTGTTAATCACATGGTGATGTGAACTATTGGTGTTAAATCACATGGCGATGTGAACTAGATTATTGACTCTAATGCAAGTGGGAGACTGAAGTAAAATGCCCTAGAGGCAATAATAAAGTTATTATTTATTTCCTTATTCTCATGATAAATGTTTATTATTCATGCTAGAATTGTATTAACCGGAAACATAATACTTGTGTGAATACATAGACAAACAGAGTGTCACTAGTATGCCTCTACTTGACTAGCTCGTTGATCAAAGATGGTTATGTTTCCTAGCCATAGACATGAGTTATCATTTGATTAACGGGATCACATCATTAGGAGAATGATGTGATTGACTTGACCCATTCCGTTAGCTTAGCACTCGATCGTTTAGTATGTTGTTGTTGCTTTCTTCATGAATTATACATGTTCCTATGACTATGAGATTATGCAACTCCCGTTTACCGGAGGAACACTTTGTGTGCTACCAAACGTCACAACGTAACTGGGTGATTATAAAGGTGCTCTACAGGTGTCTCCAAAGGTACTTGTTGGGTTGGTGTATTTCGAGATTAGGATTTGTCACTCCGATTGTCGGAGAGGTATCTCTGGGCCCACTCGGTAATGCACATCACTATAAGCCTTGCAAGCATTGCAACTAATGAGTTAGTTGCGGGATGATGTATTACAGAACGAGTAAAGAGACTTGCCGGTAACGAGATTGAACTAGGTATTGAGATACCGACGATCGAATCTCGGGCAAGTAACATACCGATGACAAAGGGAACAACGTATGTTGTTATGCGCTCTGACCGATAAAGATCTTCGTAGAATATGTAGGAGCCAATATGAGCATCCAGGTTCCGCTATTGGTTATTGACCAGAGACGTGTCTCGGTCATGTCTACATAGTTCTCGAACCCGTAGGGTCCGCACACTTAAAGTTCGATGATGGTTATATTATGAGTTTATGTGTTTTGATGTACTGAAGGTAGTTCGGAGTCCCGGATGAGATCGGGGACATGACGTGGAGTCTCGAAATGGTCGAGACATGAAGATTGATATATTGGATGACTATATTCGGACACTGGAATGGTTCCGGGGGTTATCGGATATATACCGGAGTACCGGGGGTTACCGGAACCCCCCCGGAGGCTGTTGGGCCTCATGGGCCCAATTGGTGGAAGAGGAGAGGCGGCCAAGGGGCAGCCGCGCGCCCCTCCCCCCAAGTCCGAATTGGACAAGGAGGGGGGTGCCCCCCCTTCCTTTCCCCCTCTCTCCTTCCCTCTCCTCTCCTAGTCCAACAAGGAAGGGAGGGAGTCCTACTCCCGGTGGGAGTAGGACTCCTCCTGGCGCGCCTCCTCCTGGCCAGCCGCACCTCCCCCCTTGCTCCTTTATATATAGGGGCAGGGGGCACCCTAGACACAACAATTGATCGTTTGATCTTTTAGCCATGTGCGGTGCCCCCCTCCACCATAGTCCACCTCGATAATACTGTAGCGGTGCTTAGGCGAAGCCCTGCGTCGGTAGAACATCATCATCGTCACCACGCCGTCGTGCTGACGAAACTCTCCCTCAACACTCGCCTGGATCGGAGTTCGAGGGACGTCATCGGGCTGAACGTGTGCTGAACTCGGAGGTGCCGTGCGTTCGGTACTTGATCGGTCGGATCATGAAGACGTACGACTACATCAACCGCGTTGTGCTAACGCTTCCGCTTTCGGTCTACGAGGGTACGTGGACAACACTCTCCCCTCTCGTTGCTATGCATCACCATGATCTTGCGTGTGCGTAGGAATTTTTTTGAAATTACTACGTTCCCCAACACAATGTGTGTGAAATAGAGTCCTGGATATATCATATATATAGAGGGGGTGATCCACGAGAAGAGAGTGGAGGTATCATCGACTTGAGGTGTCCATAGAATTGAAGAGAGGGATGATGTGTGTGTGTGCGCGCGCGGTCGATAAAGAGTGCCATCGAATTTGTGTGTGCCCATGTTAAAGATATAGAGTGGCTAGCCTACTAGAACGAGAGAGGGGACATGTGTGGTTTGTCTCTGTGGCATGGATACCTACCTACAGCGCTCGACTATCGGTGTGTGGTGGGGGGGGGGAGGGAGGCCTAATTAACTATAGAGGTACAATGGCTGGTATATGTGTGGAGGAGGAGAGAGGCCTACCTCATGTATTAAGGGATATCGATCTACCTCATGTAATAAGGGAGATCGATCGGCATCCATGCATATGTGCAGGAGAGGAATAAGGTTGGGAGAGAGACAGAGCTAGAGTGTTGGAGGGGGTGGTAGTGGAGTTGCTTCTAACAAATGGTGGGATAGGATTGCTAGACAACCGGAGGGCACGCCTGCAATATCAATAAGAGAGGGGATGGATGCCTGTCTGTGCACGTGCGTGTGAGAGACGGGTCAGGAGGCATGCACGAATGATGGGGGGCAATATGGATGTGGTAAGCAGACATAACTACATAGGAAGATCAATTGTCCTTTGTCAGAGAAAGGAGAGACATAACTTGTGAGGTACGTCGATCGATGGGGGAGGGAATAGTTAAAGTCGACCTAGGTATATGTTGGGAGATCGATCGGTATACATGCATGTGTGTGTTAGAAGCAAATGAGGCACGGGGAGAAGGATAGAGAGAGGGGGAGATGCATCTAGGAGGTGGTGCGAGATTCATACTATATCGAGGGGGGAGAAGTGTGCGAGTACGAGGTCGATGAAAAGAGTGGTGGGAGTGAGGCATGGATGGTGATAAGAGAAGAGGGGAAGCTTGTGTTTTGTGCTAGGCACACCTGGCTAGAGAGGCATATCGATCGATGTGTGCCATAAAGAAGGAGCTGGGGGGCCTACACACACCGTGGGTGAACGACCTAAAGTGAAAAGACGAATTTGCGCGATGGAGCTAGAGAATGCTGAGGGAGGGTTAGAGGGATGCGGGCGTCTGCATGCACGAGAGAAAGTTAGCGCTAGCTAGCTACAAAGATAAGAGGATTGTGTGGGTGTAAAAGACGAATAGAGATCATACTTCATTATAAAAAGCGAATTCGGATATTTGAAGAATTTATCATAGTATTTTAAACCGACGCATGTGTGAATATATATAACGGTGATACACATGGTGTGGTTATGAACATGTTATACTACATATAATATATTTATCTCTACTCTTATAAAAAAATGGAGTTGTTGATGATGGTGCCATCCTGCAATATAAGCCGTCCGATTTATATCTGACGGATAGGAAGGAAAATATGGCAATTTTGAAAAAAGATACCCACACCCCTCTCCATATTTGCAAATTAGGCCTCCCCTTGATCATGTTGATGTTCTGTGGAACGCATGGGCATCTTGCTAGTACTACGTATAACATATAGAACATTGATCATAATTTGGGTTAATGTGTGGCTTTTGCAGCTCAGGTCTAAATACTTGTCATAATGTAGGGGGCGGGGCACTATACTATGTGTGATAAACACGGTGTACACGTATGGAACATGGTTTAGATTATGAATATATAGTTAGTACATCAAATGTACTATTATTTGGAATCAACATCAATTGTATTCAAAAAATAGAATTCGAGTTCATGTAGTACACATAGTTCATATCTATCTCTATAGTAATCATGTGGTGTGTTATTAAGGTAATACACGAATGATGGTTGAAGTTGGCAACAATCATGATTGTAGATTTGTTATTGAAATAGAGAAACGAATTCAAATTCAGTTCGAATTGCAGCGGTAGTATAGACATTTGGAATGCACTAAAATGTTGGTATGAGTAGGTTACATGCATTATACAGCAAGCGAAAAAATTTAATTGGACATAACATGGATTCATACTACCGAATAGCATTTAATTGCACTAAATTGTTGGTATGAGTAGCTTTAAATAGCATTTTTATAGTAAAACGGGGCAAGACTCTCTCTTTGTGTGGTGTGAATAGTTTTATTTTTTTGTTTTCTTTTTGGTTGAGGGAAGTGCGAATTGATTTGGTACGTACAAGTACAATATTACACGTTAGGCTTGTCCCTAAAATTCAACCCGTGCCTTGTTATATCCTGAAAATTCAGATATCGTGCTCCCAAAACTGGCGCCTTCACAACCCGCGCCTTGCTATCCCGAAACTACAACGCGCGCGAAAACTCCCTCCAGCTGCCAAATCCCGACACGCGAAATCCCCCTTCTAACCCTGAGCCAAAAGGGCCGCTAGTGCAAATCGGTGCGGGGTACTTTTGTAACACACCCTATATTTTGGACAAGCGCGTCCCTAAGTCATGGTTCACCCCCTCCCATCGTCTCCTTTTTGCCATTCGAAATCCCAGGCCGCCATAACCTCTCCGCTCCAGCCGCAAAACCCCACCCTCCTCCGTCCGCCACCTCACCGCTGCCCAGCCGAAGCCTCTTCCCCGACGACGTCGTCCACCACAACAGCTCGACGTCCCTCATCCACCTCCCCAGATGAGGATCCGTCGTCCATCTCGTCGTCCCGTCGGTTCAGCCGCCCCGTCCTCCACCTCGAAGGAGCTGCTCCGACGATCGCTCGTCTATCACGGCGGCTCCATCCCCACAGCGCCCCCTTAACCTGCTCCACCGGAACCGCAGCATCCTCACCGACTCCTCGGACGAAGCCGAGGCCTACTCGGCGCCACCAAAGAGGTTGTACACTCATCGCATCGCACCTTCTCCTTAGCTCGACCTCCCGGCGCCGACGGTGCTCCATCCCGCACCCCCTTGGAGCGGCTACCTTGAAGTCGGCGCCACGGGCGACATCTCCACGGCGGCTCTCCCCCAGTGCGAGGCCCCTTCGGCGGCAGCGGCCATACCAGCCGGATCTGCTGCTGCTGCTCCGGCTCTTGCTCGATCGCTCGCTCGCCCAGCTGCTGCTGCTCCGGCTCTCGCTCGCTCGCTCGCGCTGCTGCCGCTGCTCCGGCTCTCGCTCGATCGCTCGCTCGCCCAGCTGCTGCTGCTCCGGCTCTCGCTCGCGCTGCTGCTGCTACTCTCCCCCTCGCTCGTGCTACTGCTCTGCTTCGATTTAGCTACACTTCAGTCGACTGAATCGACTTTTGGGTCAGTCGATTTTCAGGGGGTGGGGTCTCGCCGGAGTTAAGGAAGAACCACACGCAGCAGGGACGGGGGCTCGCCGGAGAGGTACCCCACTATCTATATTAGGGTTTAGGGTGGGGGCGGGGGGCCTATAGGGCTGGCCGGGGCGGCGGCGGACCGGCGGCGAGGCGGCGCTGGGGCCGGCGGTTCGGCCGGTGGTGGCTGGCGGCTCAGGGGGGTGCAGGTTGAAGATGAACAACAGGCCCTCCCTAAACTACATGTCAAGTGCCTCTCTGCTACCATTGCGTTCAGTTTCGATAGTAACATTCAGATTCCACAGCAAATTTTAGTTTCGACAGTTAAGTTCAGAGTCAACAGTTTTTACCTTATCTGTTGTAGTCAGGTGGTTTTTGGTGATGTAAATTTTATATCTATTTTACATCATCTATTGGAGATGCTATTAGAATCCCACTTGAGATTGACAATGTCTGTCTTGTGCTGCTTCAGACTTGACGTCTTATGGCTCACCGTGGCTGCTCCAACGACAGAACGATCCATCACAACAGAGCAGTGCCCTGGACGTCGTCTATAGATTCCTCAGATCTTCCTCCACACCTCCGACAGCCACCTCTGCCTCAACTGCTTCAGCGACCAACCCAATGATGCTGAGGTCAACACGGCTACGGCAAAGAGGTTGTACACTTGTTGCATCACTTATTACTATACATTCATGTCGATCCATTAGGGCTATTTTGGTTCGACAGAAAAGCCAAGATCATTGGCCAGTGCCAAACCTTCGCGACATGCCAGAGCCTCAAGTATTGCCGGACCAGATATACCCCTGCACCGTATAGATGAAGCGCCCAGAAACATACCAGCTGAGTCCCTGCAAACTGCACTGAAAGCGCCTTCGTTTAGCTGACGCGCCACAGCCCCGTCCACTTTAATCTTCACACACCAGGTGGCGGTGGACTCCATGCCTCAAGCCGATGCTGCCGCTGCTCAGGCACTGCCCATGGAGTAGATGTCTTTGGTTTGCAATCCTTCAACTCTCTCAGATATTTCATGATGAAATTATGGGTCGCTTGGGACTCTGAATATGTGCTCATGCAATGCGTGTCTCTTTGCAAACCAAATCGACCAGAGCGTGACGACTGTCTGAGTGAACTCTTCACTTGATAGCATGTCATGTAGTGCAAACACCCACCTTTTTGCGTCAGGTTCAACAGTACTATTAAGTGTTTCGACCAGATCATGATCTTGGAGAGCCCAGACACATCTCGCGACACTGCAATGGAGCCCAGACACATCTCGCGACACTGAGTACTCCTCTTCGGCGCCCTCTGCGCCGCGTAAGGTAGCGGGCGCTCGAAGGAGCGCGGTACTGGGCCGGCCCAGCAACGATCGCGTCAGATGCACAAAAAACGCTCAAAAATAAAATTGCCAAAGAACATGTGCAAACACCAGAATATGGCTCATGCAATGCGTGTCTCTTTGCAAACCAAATCGACCAGAGCGTGACGACTGTCTGAGTGAACTCTTCACTTGATAGCATGTCATGTAGTGCAAACACCCACCTTTTTGCGTCAGGTTCAACAGTACTATTAAGTGTTTCGACCAGATCATGATCTTGGAGAGCCCAGACACATCTCACGACACTGCAATGGAGCCCAGACACATCTCGCGACACCGAGTACTCCTCTTCGGCGCCCTCTGCGCCGCGTAAGGTAGCGGGCGCTCGAAGGAGCGCGGTACTGGGCCGGCCCAGCAACGATCGCGTCAGATGCACAAAAAACGCTCAAAAATAAAATTGCCAAAGAACATACGTAGCACAAGGAATTCGAGCCCACATGCCATTGATTACAGACTTGGCGCTTCAACCACTGCACCAGGATACCATTGTTGTCTTTTGTACGAAAACAGATCTATTTTACCCGTGTTTAAGCCCCAGTACAAAATATTTGGAAAAAGGGAACGGAAATTTGAACAAGAAATTCACGATTTTTTAAAAAATTCATCGCTTTTTACAAGAGGTCGCGGATTTCAAAGAAATGTTCACAAATTATCAAAATAAAAATCATCATTTTTTTTTAAAAAAAATTACGGATTCGAAAAAAGTTCACCTGATTTGAAAAAGTTCACGGATTTGAAAAAAGTTAAATCGGTTTTGATAAAAAAAGGTTCAAAAAATTGAAAAAAGTTCACCGGATTTTAAAAAAAGTTCACGGATTTGAAAAAAGTTCATCACTGTTGATAAAAAAAAGTTCACGAATTTGAAAAAATTTCATCGAGTTTGAAAAAAAGTTTATCGAGCTTCAAAACAGTTCATCGAGTTTGAACGAAGTTGAGAAAAAAGTTAATCTAGTTTGAAAAAAGTTCATCGAGATTGAAAAAAAGTTCACCGAGTTTCAAAAAAATTCATCAAGTTTGAAAAAAGTTCATCGAATTTGAGAAAAAGTTCATCGAGTTTCAAAAAAATTCATCGAGTTTGAAAAAAGTTCATCGAATTTGAGAAAAAGTTCACCAAATTTAAAATATAAAGTTCATCGAATTTGAGAAAAAGCTCATCGATTTTGCATTGAACCAGAAAAAAAGAAAAAAGAAAAAGGAATGAAGAAAAATGGAAAATGGAAAAATGAAAAATGAAAAAAGAAAAGCACATGGAAGAAAAGAATGAGAAACATACATGTAATCACATTGGGCGTGGTGGCGTGGTGGTTAGTGCAGTGTATGACAAAGCAGGAGGTTGGCTGTTTGAATCCCAGTGCGTTCTTTTGTTTTGCTTTGCGTTTTCAGAAATAATAATAGGGTAAAAGGCCGGCCCATATAGCTTCGATGGGAGGAGATCGGGGGGTGTGCGCCCGCTACCAACTGGCCTATATTCGGCGCCGAATAGGATTTGGCCGCGACACTGCCCTGCACTTTCAGGAGGCAATAGAATATTATCCACATAATTAGGTCAAGCCCAACCCCCAAACCCACGGGCCCAGCATAATTAGCTCAAGCCCATCTCCAAACCGAACACACACCCTAACCACCCACGGGCCGTATTAAATCTAAATCGGTCCGACTCTCCCGCAACACGACCCCGGCGCACGCACGAAGATCTCTCTTCGTCTTGCACGGCCTCGAAGGGAAACCTAGATCTATTTCTGCCCCTATATATACTGGCCAGAACGAGAGCAAACGTCAAATCCCAGCCCTGAAACCCTAGCCGCAATCTGCCTCGACTTCTTTCCCAACCTTTATCCATGGTATACTTCCGTTTATCCATCTTCGTATTTTCTTGGTGTATGATAGGGGGATTGCTTGTGATGATTCAGGTCCGAGGATCTTAGCGGATTTCGGTGAGGCGGATTCGTCCGCCGTTGATCGATTCATGTTGTTACACACGCTGAAGCTTTCCCCCCGATTCGGTTGCCGACTCCTTGCCTTCTCTGGTGATTTCTTTTCGTTTATCGAAGTAGGTTGGCTCGTGATGGTTCATCTCAAAATATCGGTGTGGCGGATTCATCCGCCGCTGATCGAATCATGCTCTTACACACGATGGAGGCCTTTTTATTCCGATGTTTCCGTCCTCGCTTTCTCTTTTCTTCTTGGTTTTCCTGAGATGCGACGCGATGATGATTCATATAGGTTTTTCGGCAGTGGTGGCATCTGTCATCGTGAGCTTTCAAACCAAAAACGACTTCTCTTTCCACTGAGCATCGCCCTTTTTACATTGTTCATCCCTCGCACGTTTTCGTTCGTTTCTTGGATTCATCTCTCTCGGTGAAGAGCTCTCGACCATAGGAAGTGCCGTATGACACTGTAAAAAGCGGCTGTTTCTCTGCCGCTGCAAGTGCCCATCCTCTTATCATAACCTCTGTGGTTTGGTCTGGGATGGAAATACCCGTTTGCACCAGCTTGATTCAGCTGTGTGCGTGATTTTAAACGGTTCTCTGAGGGATTTCGGTTATTACTTCTTTCTCTTAACCTAACCTTTTGGTGTTTTTTGTTGGGCCCGATGCCACGTCTCCGGTAGCTGCAGCCTTGACCGGCGATGCTACATTGTGCCGAGAGAGAGTTCTTGGACTTTTCACATTTGATAGGAACCTGTGGCTGCAAATCAGTTGGTACACAGAGCCGTTTTTTGTGATTACATTTTGCGCTTGCATAACCATAATATAGTACTAGTTGCTGTAGGTGTTTTGTAATTGGTGTAAATCAATGGTGATGATGATAAAACTTAGGCTTGTTTCTCAAAACATTCGCAGTTGGTGCCTAAGAGCTTTCGCCCTGCCAGGCTTGAGAGCTAATGCTGCTAATTCCTTCCTTGGATGTCTGAGCCATGTTGATTTCCTATATTTAATCATGTTTTTTGGTGGCTTCTGTAGGATCTTGGTTTTAATCTGGTATATGTTGTAGAGAACAAATAATTTGTTATGTATGTTTACTGAGATAGAGGTGTGCATAGTGCCGCAGAGAGATATGAATGAATGGTAGAACCATGAAATCCCAGCTGGCTGCAGGGTTTTATACACAACGAATGAACTATTTTTACCCTCGTGGATGTTAAGATGAATGAGGGCGGTGAAGATTGATATTTGGTCTCGTTCGTCGTAACTGGCATTTGTTTGCCTTGCCGACCATACTGCTATATCACCACCCATATTCTGAGTCCTCTGAATACATGTTTTCCTTCTTTTTTGTTCTGAACCATATTCATTTTGTTTGATGTTTGGTGGATGTCTTGTTTTTTTTTCTGTAAAACATATTATGTTGTTTCAATTTTTTTGTCTTCTTACCTATGATGAGTTGCGAACTGTATTGCCTACATTGTTTGATCAAAACTTATGAGAAGCTCATGCAACATCTGAGGATGAATAAGAAGACCAAAAAAAGTGTTGTCTTTTGAAATGAAACATCTTTTTTTTGTTTACTATTTCATTTTGTTCTTATGATGCTGGATGATGTGCATAGTTCAAATGATCTAACTGTGATTACTTGAACAAATAGTCTTTGGCCCGAGCTGCTGGCAATTACAGCATCTACTTTTGCTCTGCTATGTTGATTACGATCATAACTGAATTAACTTATCCAAGCTACCTGACAAAATTGACATAGTATCTGTATTCTGCAGCACCTTCAGTTAGGCCCCCTGACTTTGATCTGCATGTCACCAAGGAAGGCATTGTTACCGAACTTGCCCAATTGATCTGTGCTGCAGGGCGATCTTGGCCTTGCACATCTGGTTGAACACTTTGTTATGAAGGGTTCTTTTAAGAGCTGTAGTTTTTGTTGTAATACGATATATGAATTTTGTCTTTGTTTCATAATGCCTGTTTGGTTGGTTAGTAACATTTGATTTTCCTGCCTTAGTATGGCTTGAACCATAAATCATGTGACAAGGAGATCCAAACTAGAAATTCTTACACAGTACAAAAAACCTGTTTACCTAAACTATCCGTAGTTTTGATTGTTTTAGCCGACAGGAACAAATTCGTACTTCATGTCATCTGCAATAGCTCCAAATCGATTATCAAGAGCAACTCCAGTGAGGCGACACATTTTGTTTGCCTGTGTTTGTTTGTGTCGGCGAGGACAACAGTGGAGGCCCAACGCGTCGATCCAAACCCAAATCTCCTTTGCATGGCATCTGTGTTGCGCCTGAAATGTGTCGGCACGGTCCGCGCCGCACGTCTCCTCAATTACCGCTCGTTGTCTAATTTATGACGACCACTGACAGTGGGCCCACTAGTTAGCTAGTGAAAGCGTCTTTTTTTAACCACGGGTGCGGTGGGGGTTGACCTCATCCACTTTCGTCCACATCTGGCCTTCCACCACCCATGCTTCCTCGCCGGCGACAGCAAACCATAGCAAGCAATGGGCCTCTTTGGCAGCAAAAGCACCCCCGGCCCGCTGCCCTACCCTGATGTCATGTTGTCGCACCACTGGCACCTGGATCCGCACCGGATCTTGGTGCCGGTGGTTTTGCGGACCTAGTGGGCGCACGACGAGGAGGTGCGCAGGCGTCAGGCGCAAGTCACGCCGGAGCAGCGGCGGATGCTCGAGTACGCCTGACTCTCCCAACTAGGAGGCTGGTTTGCCCTTGAACACGAGGTGCAACGGTGTGTATGCGTCGACGCGGTCTTGCCGTTGTTTCTGCCGCCGCCCTCGCCGGTAGAGCCGCAGGAAATGGAGGCGGAGGCGGCGTAAGCCGCCCAAGGAGGCCACGCACTGGAGGCTAGCCGGCTTGAGGAGGACGCGCATTGGGATGGGCTAGAGCAAGCCCTCGCCTTGTCGGCGGCGGGGGACTCCGTCCACTCCCCGCTCTTGGCCCCGCCTTCGCCACTTCTGCAGCCCGTTGAGCCGGAGCCGGAAGCACTCCCCGCCTCCACCCACTTGGCCGAAGGAGGCCTACACGTGGACCGGCCAGCACCGCGAGTGGGTGAGCGTGCCTCTTGTCCACTACGCCGTGACGGTGGCGCAGGAGGCGGCCCACCTTCAGCGCTGGAAGGCGCACTGGCTTGCCCAGGAGGAGGCTAACGTGACGCGAAGGCGTTGCGGCTTGAGGAGGAGAAGGAGGAGCGCGCGTTTGGCCGCAATGCCGACGCCCTAGCAGATGCCGGAGGAGGCTGCCCTGGCAGCGTACCAGACGACGTTCGGGTGGGCTGGCCCTGCTCCTGTCTTTATCGACCTCACCGACGATGGTGACGTCGACGAGGGCAAGTGCAAGGCTGACGACGTCTAGGGCAGCGTGCGGGCGCAGACTTTTTCTTTATGTTTTAATTAATGTTTAGTTAGGTTTAAATGGACTTTGGCCCATGGTTGACCGACCACTTATGTTTAAATGTTTAATTATGTTTATTTCTGCGAGCTGTTTTTTTTTTCATGTTGGCACATTTGGGTCCGCCTCCCGTTGGGCGGTCAAGCAGAACCATTTGAGAATACAGACGTGCAGGTCCGCCTGGCCGACCCAAACGGACGAAAAACGGACAAAGCGCGCGTCCGTTAGGGTCGCCCCGTTGGAGTTGCTCTAAGGGCTTCTCTAACGGTGAAAGAATTGCAAGTTAACCGCCTCTCTCCAGAAAAGTCTAGGTTTCCTTTGCCTCACGCCGGCACTGCTGTCGGCCAGCCTCGTCTCCGGTGGGAGGGTTTCGTCTTTATGTTCCTTGTGAGTTTTGTTAGGGTTTGTGCAGGAAGATGAGATGGCGGAGCCTCCATGAATATGGAATAATGTTTTCTCCGCCTAGCCCTTGTCCCGGTGGTGCGTCTAGCATCGTCAGTGGGGCGTTTCACGTGTTTCAAGTTGGATCCTTGCTACTTTTCAACAGCGGCGGTTGCTGTTCTAGTGCGCTGGTCCTATAGGGCCTTAGCATGATGATTTTTTGACTATTTACTAAAACAAGTTTTGCCCGCCTTCGGCAAGGTAGGGGCGGCGGTTGCTGTTTAGTGCGTTGGTCCTATGGGGCCTTAGCACGACGATTTCTTGACTATTTACTAAAACAAGTTTTGCCCGGCTTCGACAAGGTAGGGGCGATGATTGTGGCGTGCCTTCGGCTGCTTCAGTGTTCCTAGTCGGCACTAGATGGTCTACAGATCTGGATGTAAATTTTATTATTTCTGGTGTTTGTTGTACTGTCCTGATTGAGAATGAATAAATTGAAAGTTTTCTCGCAAAAAAAACTCTAAGGATGTAGTTAACGTAGACTCTGTTGGAAGCCATCCAACGTCGATCATTGTTTGTCAGTTCAGACCAATTTTCCTACAAATTGGAACTGAATGTTTTGGAGGTGGTGTTGCGAGAGTTCGGATAAGAAGGCGGGCATGTCCTTTGGCGGCGACAAAAATTCTCACTCTTCTTCCATCGTGTTGCTCTTCACCTAATTTTTGCCCTTGTCTCGCACTCTCTTTTCTCCCGCTGAATTGGAGGAGAGCCCGTCGAGATGGAGGTGCTGGAGGATCATTGGAAGATCAATTCGGCGACGAAGGCCGCAAAGGAGGAAAAGAAAGCAGAACGCCGATGGAGGGCATGTCGGTGGTGTACGTTGTGGTAGCGTGCTAGTCGTGAACAAGGTGAAGGTCACAGACCGGGTTGCGGTGCCCTAATAGTGTCGCCCATTGTACAAACGCCGCCATGGCTGGAGCATTGCAAGGGTCTGTACTTCTACGCCGCCAAGGAGCTTCGTAGGCTGTTTGTGACAACCATCGCTGAGCAGTGCCTTTCATCGTACACGTAAATGCGGTGTTGTTGTTCTTCTTTGATTGTTCTTTGTCGTAGTTTTTTGGCACGACCGACGGGCGGGGAGTAGACGGGTGCCCGCACACGGTTCACTGTTATGCCTAAAGCGAGGGAGCCAGCGTATGAGGACGCGGACATGAAGATGTTCGACCCAATCTGGCAACTACACCTAAACGTAGCCAGGTTACACCCAATCCTAGCAAGATTGGGTTGCCGAATAGCAGAAGAAGGATGATGATCCGAATGATTTTGTCGGTGATCTGAAGAAGAGGGGTGGAGGAGAAAGCTTCAATGTGCGCGAGGACGAGCTGTTGTGCGATCCATGGTTGGCCACTAGTCTCGGTCCGATTCATGACACGGAGCAAAAGGGCACAACGTTTTGGGCCAACATTCACACATGGTTTCATGAACAAAAGCATTCCGCGCCCTACTCTGACACGATCATCCGCAACCGTGAATCAAAGTCCCTCAACCATTGATTGTACACCATCCAAGAGGCCGTTTTGAAGTATTGGAACCACTTGAAGCATCTCATCGTACGGTGGCCTAGTGGTGTGCAAATCACCGAGCAAATAAGTTCATTTGGCCGAATATGTTTACTTCCGTAGCCGGATATGCATAGTTTTGTCGATCATCGGATATGCATACTTTTGTTGGTCACTTGCCGGATGTGCATAATTTTGTTGATCACTTGCCGAATATGCGTAGTCGTTAACAATGTTTTGTTTTGTAACCTTCTCATGCGTGTACGGTGTTAAGAAGTTGGAGAAGAAAAACTTCACCATCATGCGTTGTTGGTTGAAATTGAATGGGCAACCATTAGATCAATCTAGGGATGACATTTTAATTGCTTAAATTATTATACATACCATTAGATCAATCTAGGGATGATAGTTTAATTGCGATGCATATTTTAGGACGAAATAATGCAAAACATGATTAATGATGGTCAAGAGCCTTTAAATTTTGACTTGGGGATACTAATTCCTCCTTGTTTGAAGCCGGGCAAACATCATGTGCTAAAAAGAAGAATATAGACAAGCCTAGAGCTCCATCATTCACAACTTTAAATATGTGTTGTTGGTTGGGCACAAGCATCGATCCTATACGTCAAACTGAGCAAAACGATGTCAAATATTGGTGAAAGCCATAAACTCTACCATGACCAAAAGCACTATGTGAAGTTGCACCCTATCCATAGAGACCACAATGAGGACTCTCTCCAACATAGATTGTCCACCATCCAAGAGAACGTTAGCAAGTTTGTTGGTTTCTCCAAGAAAAGTGGTTGGCCAGAACAAAAGTGGCGTTGGATTACAAAGTCATGCAACTTTGGTGGCGAGTTTCTACCAACAAACTGAGAAGAAGCCTTTCACTTTGTCCCATTGTTTGTTGAAATTGAATGGAAAAGCAAAGTGGCAAACTGTTGTTAATGAGCTCCACAATGGCACTTAGAAGTTGAATAAAAATGATGGCACTAGCTCCAATTGCTTGCATTGAATGACGACAAAAATGTGGATGGGCGGACATACAAGCCACACTGCCAAAGAGGAACCGACAAATGATGGGAAACAAGTGGAGGAGAGAGAGGCAAGAAAAATGTTCACTGGAACATAAGAGGAGTAGATCCGAAGAACCTTCGGAGATCTTCTTAGTTTTGGTCCTTTCATCTCCATTATCATCTCATCCTTCACTATTGTAAGAGGAGTTTCAAGTTGTGAGAACAAGTTGTAACTCTATCCATACTCATTTGGAGATCAAAGCTATTTGAATTATCCATTTCATCTTATTGTGGACCTTCACGGTATTATCGGTATGGTTTTCATTGGTTTAATCTCTGGTGTGATTGGTTTCTCGCTTATGATGTGTGAGTAATTCCTCCTAGGTGTGGGAGATTTCGGTAAGGGGTAAGATTCATTTGTGCTTGGTCTATATGACGTCATTTGTGTTTGTAGTCTTATAATCTGTCTAGTAAGTTGTTATACTGGGGTGAACCCTATGTGTGTTGTCCAATTTAAGGGCCCATGCAACATGATCTCAAGAATTACATAGGTAACACATTATTTTGGAAATCTGCGAGCTCTAACGTGATGCTACTTCTTAAGCTTGCGTAGGTTTTTCCTTGAAGAGGAAAGGGTGATGCAACAAAGTAGGGATAAGTATTTCCCTCAGTTTGAGAACCAAGGTATCAATCCAGAAGGAGGTACAAGCAAGTCTCCAATCTATGCACCTGTACAAACAATCAAACACTTGCACTCAACGCGATAAAGGGGTGTCAATCCCTTCGCGGTCACTTGCAAGGATGAGATCTGATAAAGATATATATGAAAGATTACTAAAACGTAAAACAAAATAAAAACAAATAAATTGCAGCAAGGTATTTTTGGGT
The DNA here is from genome assembly GCF_018294505.1 of Triticum aestivum. NCBI lineage: Eukaryota > Viridiplantae > Streptophyta > Magnoliopsida > Poales > Poaceae > Triticum > Triticum aestivum. The sequence goes on from NC_057811.1 coordinate 146,550,850, forward strand.
TTTTTGGTTTATAGATATGGAAATATATGGTGGAAAATAGACCCGCGGGGCATAGGTTTCACTAGAGGCTTCTCTCTTGAAAGAAAACATACGGTGGGTGAACAAATTACTGTCGAGCAATTGATAGAAAAGCGCAAAGTTATGACGATATCCAAGGCAATGATTATGAATATAGGCATCACGTCCGTGTCAAGTAGACCGAAACGATTCTGCATCTACTACTATTACTCCGCACATCAACCGCTAGCCAGCATGCATCTAGAGTATTAAGTTCATAAGAACGGAGTAACGCCTTAAGTAAGATGACATGATGTAGAGGGATAAACTCAAGCAATATGATGAAAATGCCATCTTTTTACCCTTGATGGCAACAATACAATACGTGCCTCGCTACCCCTACTATTTCACTTGGTGAGGACACCGCAAGATCGAACCCAAAACTAAGCACCTCTCCCATTGCAAGAAGAACCAATCTAGTTGGCCAAACCAAACCTATAATTCGAAGAGAAATACAAAGATATCAAATCATGCATATAAGAATTCAGAGAAGGTTCAAAAAATATTCATACATAATCTGATCATAAATCCACAATTCATCGGATCTCGACAAACACACCGCAGAAGAATATTACATCAGATAGATCTCCAAGAACATTGTATATATTGAAGATCAAAGAGAGAGAATAAGCCATCTAGCTACTAGCTATGGACCCGTAGGTCTGAGGTAAACTACTCACACTTCATCGGAAGGGCAATAGAGTTGATGTAGAAGCCCTCCATGATCGAATCCCCCTCCGGCAGGATGCCGAAAAAGGCCCCTAGATGGGATCTCATGGGTACAGAAGGTTATAGTGGCGAAAAAGTATTTTGGTAGACACTTCTGGTTGTTTGAGAATATTTTTGAATTTATAGGCCAAGAATTAGGGTTGGAGGAGCTCCGAGGGGCTCACAAGCCCTCAGGGCGCCCCCTAGGGTGCGCCCCTAAGGCTTGTGGCCTCCTCGGGACTCCTCTGACTTCATCTCCAAGTCCTACGTGTGTCTTCTGGTCCAAGAAAAATCATCGCAAAAGTTTTATTCCGTTTGGACTCCGTTTGATATTCCTTTTCTGTAAAACTCAAGAACAAGGAAAAACAGAAATTGGCACTAGGCTCTAGGTTAATAGGTTAGTCCCAAAAATAATATAAATATCATATTAATGCATATAAAACATCCAAAACAGACAATATAATAGCATGAAACAATAAAAAATTATAGATATGTTGGAGACGTATCAAGCATCCCCAAGCTTATTTCCTACTCGTCCTCAACTAGGTAAATGATAAAAACAGAATTTTTGATGTGGAATGCTACCTAACATATTTATCCATGTAATTTTCTTTACTGTGGCATGAATATTCAGATCCATAAGATTCAAAACAAAAGTTTAATATTGACATAAAACAATAATACTTCAAGCATACTAATAAAGCAATCGTGTCTTCCCAAAATAACATGGCCAAAGAAATTTATCCTTACAAAATCATATAGTCTGTCTATGCTCCATCTTCATCACATAAAGTATTAAATCATGCACAACCCCGATGACAAGCCAAATAATTGTTTCATACTTTTTATATTCTCAAACTTTTTCAACTTTCACGCAATGCATGAGCGTGAGCCATGGATATAGCACTATATGTGGAATAGAATATGGTGGTTGTGCAGAAGACCAAAAGAAGGAGATAGTCTCACATCAACTAGGCGTATCAATGGGCTATGAAAATGCCCATCAATAGATATCAATGTGAGTGAGTAGGGATTGCCATGCAACGGAGGCACTAGAGCTATAAGTGTATGAAAGCTCAAAAAGAAACTAATTGAGTGTGCATCCAACTTGCTTGCTCACGAAGACCTAGGGCAATTTGAGGAAGCTCATCATTGGAATATACAAGCCAAGTTCGATAACGAAAAATTCCCACTAGTATATGAAAGTGACAAAATAGGAGACTCTTCATGAAGATCATGGTGCTACTTTGAAGCACAAGTGTGGTAAAAGGATAGTAGCATTGTCCCTTCTCTCTTTTCTCTCATTTTTTTATTTCGGGCTCTTTGGCCTCTCTTTTTTGTTTTGGCTTCTTTTGGCCTCTTTTATTTTTTGTAAAGTCCGGAGGCTCATCCCAACTTGTGAGGGAATCATACTTCCATCATCCTTTCCTCACATGGGACAATGCTCTAATAATGATGATCATCACACTTTTATTTACTTACAACTCAAGAACTACAATGATTCTAGAACAAAATATGAGTATATGAATGCCTCATGCATATGAGAACAATATGGCAATGATGGTGCGTGTCATAATAAACGGAACGGTGGAAGTTGCATGGCAATATATCTCGGAATGGCTATGGAAATGTCATGATAGGTAGGTATGGTGGCTGTTTTTAGGAAGGGTATATGGTGGGTGTAATGCACCGGCGAAAGTTGCCCGGTACTAGAGAGGCTAGCAATGGTGGAAGGGTGAGAGTGCGTATAATCCATGGACTCAACATTAGTCATGAAGAACTCACATACTTATTGCAAAAGTCTATTAGCTATCGAAACAAAGTACTACATGCATGCTCCTAGGGGGATAGATTGGTAGGAAAATATCATCGCTCGTCCCCGACCGCCACTCATAAGGAAGACAATCAATCAATAAATCATGCTCTGACTTCATCACATAACGGTTCACCATACGTGCATGCTACGGGAATCACAAACTTTAACACAAGTATTTCTACCAATCCACAATTACTCACTAGCATTACTCTAATATCACCATCTTTATATCTCAAAACAATATGCAAGTAATCAAACTTCTCATAGTATTCAACGCTCTTATATGAAAGTTTTTATTTTATCCCTCTTGGATGCCCATCATATTAGGACTAAATTAATAACCTAAGCAAATTACCATGCTGTTTAGAGACTCTCAAGATAATATAAGTGAAACATGAGAGTTCAACAATTTCTATAAAATAAAGCCACCGCCGTGCTCTAAAAAGATATAAGTGAAGCACTAGAGCAAATTGCCTAGCTCAAAAGATATAAGTGAAGCACACAGAGTATTATAATAAATCACGATTCATGCGTGTCCCTCTCAAAAGGTGTGTATAGCAAGGATGATTGTGGCAAACTAAAAAGCAAGGACTCATATCATACAAGACGCTCCAAGCAAAACACATATCATGTGGTGAATAAAAATATAGCCTCAAGTAAATTTACCGATGGATTGAAGAGGAGAGGGGATGCCCCGGATGGCATCCCCAAGCTTAGATGCTTGGTTGTCCTTGAATATTACCTTGGGGTGCCTTGGGCATCCCCAAGCTTAGGCTCTTGCCATTCCTTATTCCTTATTCTTTTTACTCCTCGGCCCCTTCGTCGCTCTGGTAAGGAATCTTGACGTAGGTGTTTTGACTACTCCTCTTCCCCTTAATTTTTTTAGGATCACGCAGTTAGTTTTCGTTCATTGCGATGTCAACTCTTTTCATCCGGCGCACTCTTTTGGAGTCATTCGATCCTCATCATCTTTTACGAGATCAATCCTCAGTTCATTCTCAACGATGTTGTTTCCCCGTATGAAGTTGTCTTTCTTTTCCCACCCACCCACCCTTTTTCTTCTTGGAGCCGGAGTCCGTAATCGAGTATCCATCCTACTTGTGCAAAGCCTTTGCATTCTTTCCTCAATTATTTCAACCGGTGCTTTTCTCTCTTCAAGTTATTCGTCGGTTCCCCGTTCCAAGTTGCCTTTGTTTTTCCCGCCCTCCCACCCTTTTTCTTCCCGGAGTCTGAACCTCTATTCGATCATCAATTTCATTCGTGCGGAACCTCTTCAGTCTTTCCTCAATTGTCTCAACCGGTGAATTCTCGTCTAGTTAATCGTTGTTCGTCTCGCTTTTCTTTCCGGTGGATCCAATTCAAGTTTTTTTTGTGGTTGATCATATTCTTTTCCTCGACTCTAGTGCTTCCCCTTGCCCGTTCGCCTCTCGCCAGTTTATCGTCCCGGAGTGTTGAAGACATCTCAGAAGATTCATGGTTGCCTTCAATTATTTCAAGGTTGTCACCTCATTCAAGTCTTTCAGTTGTTCCGGTGCGTCATCTATATCTCAACTGATCCTTTCCAAACGGTGTTCCTTTTCAGTGGGCCCTAACCCACAGGTTTATTCCTAGGACCTTACCTGACTCTTCTATTTTTCCCGGAGTTATTCTCAAATCCTATTCAAAATTTGACGTAAGTATGAATTTCATCAGTCAGATGCTTTTCCAAGATTGATTTCAAATCATTTTCATTGTTGGCTCAACCTCTTCGCTTTCATTCTCCCGAAGTATCTCAACAATTTTGGGTGTTGTTCCTCGTCGTCATTCTCAACATTTGAAGACCGAAGAAGAGTTTTCCTCTAAATCTTGTCTGTTCTCGGAGATTTGTGGTGCTAGCTTGATGTTATCCTCTCAAATTGTTTCCAATCGTGCGATTCCATCCTTACCCATCCAGAGTATTTCAGGAATTGTTTTCCGTTTCCATTATACGGAGGTCATCATGTCGGAATATTTATTCGTTCCAAATTTTCAGCTTCGTTCGTTCCCATATTTGTACCGGTGCTTCGTTCAAGCATGCTTTAATCAGCTCACGATCTCTTCGTTCTCTTGCATCTTGATTCACTCAAGTATCTTCGTGCGTCTGTAATGCTTTCCGGAGAGTCATTCTCTTTTCGTCATCAGCTTCAATTCTCACGGTGGTTCGTTCAAGAATTCCTCTTCCTTTATTATCATATCAGTTCATTCGTTTTTTCCAGCCCTACCGGTGGTTCATGAAGACCTTCCCAAGTTTTGCGCTATATCTCCCCTTAATCTTTTCCAACGCGAATAAGTAGTATGCAAATCCATTGTTTCTCATCAATTTAGTTGGTGGAGGATAAGCATAACATAATTCCTATTCTTCTTTCATCAAGTGGTTTAATCTCTTCTTTTCGGAGTTTGTTCTTCATATCACATTCTCGGTTCTAAGTTGTTCATCTTTTCTTTTCCGGAGTTCCAAGTTTTTCTAGCTTCTCTCGTCGCAAACTTATTCTTTTCATCCTTCAATTCTATCTCACCATCCTTTCGTTACCGGAGTTCTTCATGGTGGTTCGTAAGGATTTAATTCATTCCTCAAGTGTTTATCAAGATTCTTGTTGGAGGAGCTCAAGTATCTTCTCCTCTTGCGTCTCGAAGTGCAATTAATTCTCCATATTCTTTGAAGTGGAGTTTTGCATTTCTTCGTCCTTCTCAGCTATTCAATCATTTTTGTTTGTGGCCGGTTTTTCACCCCATAATTTTGAGATGTTTTCCATAAGCCCACAACAAGCTTATTCTTTTGTTGTTGATTTTCTCAACAACTCTGTTCAATCCTTCCCTCTAAGGATTCTTTCAAATTCATTCGTGGTGGAAGTTGTCATTTTCTTCTCCGTTCTTTTCATTCAACTATTTCAATTCTTCCGGAGGCGTTGTGTTGTCCCTCTCGTCAAGTATCGTTCCATCTTGTCAAGTTCATGTTCTATTCCATTCCATGTTCAACCGGGGTGCTATCCCAATTCCTTCGTTATTATTCCTTTTCTATTTTCTTCTAACCGGAGTGGTTTCAGACCCTATCTTGTTTCTTGAGCTTTTCATTCTCGTCATAAAACACCGTCCTCTCTTCTACCTGAGTGTTCTCAACTTTGTTCATCCTCTCTCTTGCATTCTTATTTCACCTCATCCTCTTTTCTTCGGTCTCGTTCCTAAGATCTCGGGACGAGATCTCTTGTTAGTGGAGGAGAGTTGTAACGCCCCGAGCCCGATGCGCCAGGTGTCTTCCAGTTATTCGCCGTCGTTGCCATGTCATTCGCTTGTGTGTTGCATCTTGCCATGTCATCATGTGCATTGCATCAGCATGTTTTTCAAAACTTGCATCCGTCTGGGTCTCCCAGTTCCTTCCGTTGTCCGTTTCGGCACCCGACACTCTCACATGCACCCGTTGCACCTTCTAGACCTTGTTTCGTGAGCGGGAGAAAAACATTCTCGGAATGGGCCGAGATTTGTCGAATGGCCTTGGTACATCACCGGTAGGCCGCTTGTCAAATTTCGTTCCATTTGGAGGTCGTTTGATACCCCAACGGTTAACCGCGTTAACCGAAACCCCTCCTTCTCTTTGCAGCCCAGCACCCCTCCTCAACAGCCCACTAGCCCATCTAGCCCTCTCCATGCTCTCCGTCATTGGATCACGATTGTGTGGGTGAACCGCACCTCATTTGGCCTCCCCTTAACTTTACTAAACAAGGAATCAATAGAAGAAACACCAATCATTTTAAGATCTTCATCACTTTTGCAAGAATAATCACTAGAAAAAGCTTTTTCTAAAAATTCTCTTTTAGCTCTAAGCATAGCAGTTCTTTTCTTACTTTCATCCATAGAAACATAAAGAGATTTAATTGATTCATCAACTTTAGGCACAAAAATTTTCATCTTGAGATTTTCCACATCATGAGCAATTCTATCAACACTTCTAGACAAATCATCAATCTTGTTCAACTTTTCTTCTATGGAAGTGTTGAAATCTTTTTGTGTGTTGATAAATTATTTAATATTATTCTCAAGATCAGAGGTGTTCCTATTATTATTGTAAGGTTGATTTCCATAGGAATTACCATAATTATTAGAGGAATTGGTAGGAAAAGGCCTAGGAGTAAAATTTCCTCTATAAGCATTGTTGTTGAAATTATTGCGAGAGACAAAATTCACATCAATGGCATCATTATTTTGCTCAATCAAAGTAGACAAAGGCATATCATTAAAATCAATAGGAGCACTTTTACTAGCAACCAATTTCATAAGAGCATCAACTTTGTTACTCAAAGAAGAAATTTCTTCAACCGAATTAACTTTTTTACTAGTAGGAGCCCTTTCGATATGCCATTGTGAATAATTTGCCATGATATTATCAAGAAATTTGGCGGCTTCACCCAAAGTAAATTCCATAAAAGTTCCACCCGCGGCGGAATCTAAAAGATTACGAGAAACAAAATTCAACCCCGCATAAAAAATTTGTATGATCATGCAAAGATTTAACCCATGAGTTGGGCAATTCCTTAGCATCATTTTCATCCTTTCCCAAGATTGCGCAACATGCTCATGTTCAAGTTGCTTGAAATTCATGATCTGGGTTCTAAGGGAAATAATTTTTGCGGCCGGAAAATACTTAGTGATAAAAGCATCTTTGCACTTGTTCCAAGAATCGATACTATTACAAGGCAAAGAAGAGAACCAAATTTTTGCAGAATCACGCAAAGAGAACGGAAATAATTTCATCTTGACCACATCATTGTCCACATCTTTTTTCTTTTGCATATTGCATAATCCATGAAGGTATTAAGATGGGACGCGGCATCCTCATTAGGAGTACCGGAAAATTGGTCTTTCATAACAAGATTCAGCAAAGCAGTATTAATATCACAAGTCTCCGCACTAGTGGCGGGAGGAGCAAGCGGAGTGCCAATAAAATCATTGTTGTTGGTATTTGAGAAATCACATAATTTGGTGTTCTCTTGAGTCATGATGACCACACAATAAGATTGCACTCAAAAACAGATCTGGCAAGAAAACGGCGAATGAAAAAAGAGAGGCGAATAAAATGACAAATTTTTGTGAAGTGGGGGAGAGGAAAACAAGAGGCAAATGGCAAATAATGTAAATTGCAAGGAGATGAGATTTTTGATTAGGAACCTGGTTATGTTGAAGATCCTCCCCGGCAACGGCGCCATAAATTCTTCCTTGATGGTAGCTGGAACTACGTCGGTATTTCCCCGGAGAGGGAGGGATGATGTAGCACAGCGACGGAAGGTATTTCCCTCAGTTATGAAACCAAGGTATCAAACCAGTAGGAAAACCAAGCAACACAAGGTAAGCAGCACCTGCACACAAACAACAACATCTCGCAACCCGACGTGTTAAAGGGGTTGTCAATCCCTTCCAGGGTACGGTGCCTCAAGATAGGCAAGCGGACGTGAGGTAAATTGTAGTAGATTGATAGATCGAACGCCAAATAAAATAAATAAAGATAAAACGCAGCAAGGTATTTTTGTGTTTTTTGGTTTAATAGATCTGAATAAAAATGCAAAGGAAAAGTAGATCGCAAGGCAAATATATGAGAAAGAAGACCCGGGGGCCGTAGGTTTCACTAGTGGCTTCTCTCGACAAAAAATAGCAAACGATGGGTAAACAAATTACTGTTGGGCAATTGATAGAACTTCAAATAATCATGACGATATCCAGGCAATGATCATTACATAGGCATCATGTCCAAGATTAGTAGACCAACTCCTGCCTGCATCTACTACTATTACTCCACACATCGACCGCTATCCAGCATGCATCTAGTGTATTAAGTTCATGGAAAAATAGAGTAATGCAATAAGAACGATGACATGATGTAGACAAGATCCATTTATCTATATGGCGGTAGATATAGATCTTGTCTTTTTATCCTTAGTAGCAACGATACATACATGTCCGTTCCCTTTCTGTCACTGGGATCAAGCACCGTACGATCGAACCCACTACCGGGCACCTCTTCCCATTGCAAGATAAATAGATCAAGTTGGCCAAACAAAACCCATATCGGAGAAGAAATACGAGGCTATAAGAGATCATGCATATAAGAGATCAAAGAAACTCAAATAACTTTCATGGATATAAAAAGATATAACTGATCATAAACTCGAAGTTCATCAGATCCCAACAAACACACCGCAAAAGAGTTACATCATATGGATCTCCAAGAGACCAATGTATTGATAATTCAGCGAGAGAGAGAAAGCCATCTAGCTACTAACTACGGACCCGAAGGTCTACAAAGAACTACTCACGCATCATCGGGGAGGCACCTCTGGAAGTGGTGAACCCCTCCGTGATGGTGTGTAGATTGGAGCTGGTGGTTCTGGACTTTGCGGCGGCTGGATGAATATTTCATCGACGCTTCTAGGGTTCTGGGATTTTTGGGGTATTTATAGAGCAAAGAGGCGGTCCGAGGGGCACCAGAGGTGGGCACAACCCACCAGGGCGCGCCTGGGCCTCATGGCGCGCCCTGGTGGGTTGTGCCCCCCTCGGGGCACCCCCAGGGTGCAACCAGGGCCCATTGCCTTCCTTCTGGCTCATAAAAATCATGGAGTTTCATGGCATTTGGACTCCGTTTCATATTGATTTCCTGCGATGTAAAAAACATGGAAAAAACAGCAACTGGCTCTTGGCACTATGTCAATAGGTTAGTACAAAAAATGATATAAAATGACTATAAAATGATGATAAAACATCCAAGATTGATAAATAAACAACATGGAACAATCAAAAATTATAGATACGTTGGAGACGTATCAGCATCCCCAAGCTTAAGTCCTACTCGCCCTCGAGTAGGTAAGTGATAAAAACAGAATTTTTGATGTGGAGTGTTGTTCATCAAGTCATATCATATTCTTTTCTGTCTAGCATGGACATTTGGACTTTTATGTGATTCAAAGCAATAGTCTAGTTTTGACATAATAATTTAGATACTCAAGCGTATCAACAAGCAACCATGTCTTTCAAAATATCAATGCTAAAACAAGTTATCCCTAGCCCAGCATGCTCAAACATTGATCCATTCATGAAACACACTCGAATATTAACTACACCCAGTACTTAAACACGATCATATTGCCTCCTAGTTGGTGATTTTTGTAAGAGAAGATGGAGACTCAAATTAAAAATAAAAATTGCATAAAGTAAAAGAAAGTCCCTTCACAGAGGGAAGTAGGGATTTGTAGAGGTGCCAGAGCTCAAAGCAAAAAATAGAGATAAAAACTTTTTGGGAGGTGTATCCATCCCACCAACGAAAACGACTCAGATCTACGAACACTTTCCATGCTAGATATGCCATAGGCGGTTCCCAAACAGAAAATAAAGTTTATTCCTTTTTCCACCATTCTTCCACTTTCCATGGCTACCCGTATCCACGGGTGCCCTCCATACCAACACTTTCCAAGGAATTTATTATTTGACAACATAAAGTAAATTCATTTTTCCATTTCGGGACTGGGCATCCCTAAAACCTTTGCCTTACTCTCGTGCAATGACAAGTCAATAAACACTCATCGTGAGAATAATACATCTATCATGGAAAATATTAGCCACCAGTTACCATTCCGCGAGCGAATCAAACACACAAAAGAGAAGTATATTTTTAAAATTAGAGACGGCACATGCAAATTTGCTTAGAACGGCAAAAGAATACCGCATGGTAGATATAGTGGACTCATGTGGCAAAACTGGTTTAAAGGATTTTGGATGCACAAGTAGAGGTCATACTTAGTGCAAAATGAAGGCTAGCAAAAAGATTGAGAAGCGACCAACCAAGAAACGAATAATCTCATAAGCAAGCATTAAGCATAATTAACACCAAATAATGCACCACAAGTAGGATATAATTTCATTGCATGATTATTGACTTTTGTGCATCCATAGGGAATCACAAACCTTAACACCAATATTCTTACTAAAGCATAATTACTCATCAACATAACTCACATATCACATCATTATATCTCAAAACTATTACTAAGAATCAAGTTTATTTTGTTCAATGATCTTCATGACATTTTCTTTAGTTTATCCTTCTTGGATATCTATCACTTTGGGACTAATTTTCATGTGGTTCTTTTCATAAGCTCAAACAAATATAAATGAAGACCATGAACATAACAAAATTTCTTTCTCTCAAAATAATTTAAGTGAAGCAAGAGATAATTTCTTCAAAAATAACAAAGCACACCGTGCTCAAAAAGATATAAGTGAAGCACTAGAGCAAGTCCTAGCTCGTAAAAGATTTAAGTGAAGCATAGAGAGCAATTATAACAAGTCATGACATAATTTTCTCTCTCTCAAATAGGTGTGTCCAGCAAGGATTGATGACTTAAAACACAAAATAAAACAAGCAAAGACACATAGCATACAAGACTATCACGCCCAATATGCGACTCTATCCTAAAGGAACTCGAAGGTCCCACCAAGGATAGAAGCGCATATTGGAGACGCTTTTGCAAGGTAGATATCATTACATCGTACCATTACATAATAGTTGGGGATACATACAAAGGCATACAAATGCCACAAGAATACATCAATACATCATACATGAGAACAACATCCGACTACGGATGAAACACAAACAGAAACTCAAACGACATCCACCCTGCTAGCCCAGGCTGCCGACCAGGAACCTATCCCAAGATCAACGAAGAAGAAGAAGAACTCCAAGACAAGGAAATATCGCTCTCACATCATGATCATCGCATTACCTATACCTGCAACTGTTGGTGTAGTAAATTGTGAGCCACGAGGACTCAGCAATCCCATTACCATGGGTATCAAGACTAGCAAAGCTTAAAGGGTATGGAAGGGGTAAGTGGCGAGGTTGCAGCAACGACTAAGCATTGTATGGTGGCTAACTTACGAGTACAAGAGTAAGATGAGAAACTACGCAAACGGTCGCAAACTAGTAATGATCAAGAAGTGATCCGGAACAACTTACGTTCAAACATAACCCAACCGTGTACTCCTCTCGAACTTCCCCGAAAAGAGACAATCACGGTTACGCACGCGGTTGTTGTATTTTAAGAGAGTTTACTTCAAGTCCTCTACAACCAGATATTAACCATCTGCCACATAACCGCGGGCACGGCTTTCAAAAGTTTAGACCCTGCAGGGGTGTCCCAACTTAGCCCATGACAAGCTCACGATCCGCGGGGACAATCCTCCATCGCGGGACCCTCCGACCAGACTCGGAATCCCGATGCACAAGACATTTCAACAATGGTAAAACAAAACCAGCAAGACCTCCTGATGTGCCGACAAATCCCGATAGCAGCCGCACGTATCTCGTTCTCAGGGCACACCGGATGGGCCAGACGTCGGGTTGGCTGAGACCCTGGTTGCCCAGGGGGCGCCGGACATCACCCGGTTTGGACCAACACCCGGAGGAGCACTGGCCCGGGGGGTTGATTAAAAAAAATCCTCGGGGTCCGGAAAGTCCCTATGCAAGTTTTAGTTGTTATTAGGCAAATGGTAAAACCAATGTTGGGCCTTGCTGGAAGAGTTTTATTCAAAGCGAACTGTCAAGAGGGCCCCATACCCCTCACCATGTTAGGGACGCAAAATCAAGGAACATAACACCGGTATGACAGAAACTAGGGCGGCAAGAGTGGAACAAAACACCAGGCATAAGGCCGAGCCTTCCACCCTTTACCAAGTATATAGATGCGTTAATTAAATAAGAGATATTGTGATATCCCAAGATATCCATGTCCCAACATGGAACAACATGCCACTGCACCTGCAACTAGCAACGCTATAAGAGCGGCTGAGCAAAGCGGTAACATAGCCAAACAATGGTTTGCTAGGAAGGGTTAAAAGGTTAGAGGCTATCATGGCAATTTGGGAGGCTGGATAAACAAGTGGTAGGTAGCGCGACATAGCGATAGCATCGAGACAACTAGCATAGCAAAGATAGTGGTGAGATCCAAGGTGACGGTCATCTTTCCTGGAATCCCGCTAGGAAGAAGATCAAGTCCATGAAGAACATGAAGCCACGTAGACGAACGAATCCTCACAATCGCAACGAAACATGAACTATTGAGGAGCACAACCGGAAAAAGGCAAACAACATGGTAAACTCACAACACATAAACATAACATGATGCTCAACCAAGTATGATGCATGACAAGGCTACATGATGCTACTCATGGCAAGAGATGATGCATACAAGAGCAACACACCAAAGCAAGTTTAAATGAGGCTGGAAACAACATATATCAATTCCGGTAAGTCCTCATATGCAAATTTCGAAATTGGTCCTGATCTGATTACAACACAATGTTGAAGTTATTAAAAAGCAAGTTAATATGCACCAAGATGATCCACACGGTTTTCTAATCAAGTTACATATAAAGTTCGTTTAATTCGGAGCTACGGCCTAGAAGATATGAGCAAAACAAGTTAAACATGGCATTGATGCAAATGCAAGCAAAACAACATCACAATCACTCCAAAACAAGGATGCAATAAGGCAACATGAAATACATGCAAAACCAAGCAATTTTCATATAGCGCATACTCCAAACAGAGCCACGGTTCAACACATACACTCAATACAAGTTTCGAACACGATCTGCCCAAAACAGCAACTAAGCACTTTGTAATCAAGGAAACAACATGCTACAGGAAACATATGGCCACAAACTTGATATGCACTTAAATTATAGACAACATGCTTCAAATATGATTAAGGTTCAGGTTCATAGGCATCAAGATTAATCCAATATGATCAATGCAAAAAGCAACTTTATAACACAGATTATGACTTAGTGAAAATAGAGCATATGCATGAGCAGAGTTTAAACGATGGCATATTGGAGGCAAGAAATAATTAAGCTACATTGCAAGAACATGGCAAGAAAAAGCATGGAAAGATAGTACATATCATGAAGATAAAAACACACCACAAGTTATAACCATATGAGCAACGGGTTCATGGGAATCATCAAGACAAGATGCAAACATGATATAAGCTGATTCTCAGACTTGAGGAAATCTGGGAATGCAAAACAATAACATGATGATGCTGACTTTGGAGGCACATAACAGCAAGCATATCAACTTTAGTACTCTTTAAAAAGACATGGTCATGTAGTATACATGATATATTTCAACTTAGTCCATGGGCACAAATTCATATGATGCATGGAGCAACTACTATGATACTTGAAAAAAGAAACATGCTGTTAACAGGTTGACAGATTTAGTATGATGGCAACTTGAGAGTAAGAAAGAGACAAACTACAGCAAGTTATAGGTCAACCAAGGGAATGGAATAAAAGTACATATAACAAGGAGAAAATAACATCAAGGCATCATAACCATATGGCTCATGGAATAGTGGGAACCATCAAGACAAGTTTGAATGTTGTAACAGTTTCAGCAAGTTAAAACACCAACATCAACATGGCATGTCTGCAAGGTTGGTACAGAGGTCATATGAAGTCCAAAATTATCAAACTTGGCATGCGGACAAATTAATCATGGCATACTTCAAATCATGTAATTGGATAATATCCAAAAGAGGCACATATTAATTAATAACAAGCGCACAAGATGGCATCATGAAGTTAACAGAAAACTGGAACATCATTTTGGCATGTTCATGGCAATGAAAACATATGCTACAAGACATATATGAGGCATCAAAAGGCACGGCATAATAGAGCATAATATGTCGAGTTAACATGGCAACCTAAAGTAACAGCTACAGACTTAGCAAAACTCACCAAGTCTCAGAAAACAACAAACATCATGTGGCACACTTTGCATGCTTGATACACTCACCAAAAGGCACATAAAAATAGGTGGATTGCACCACCATAAAGATGGCATGAATATGCTCCTAAAACATGTAGACATGATGCTCAAAATATGAACACACAAAATGCTATGAAAAAGACAAATCAGCAAGTTATGACAATCTTCAGCAGGTTACATCATTTAGCAGTTTTGCAACGATGATTAGGGCATCAAGATGAACTCAAACAAGCATGCAACAGTACACTAACATGAAGATCATTCAGAGGTGAACAATTTTACATATCATATGCGCAAATCGGACCAACATGCACAAAGTTATGGCTGGTCAAAGATGCACACATAATATGCAAACTCAGGGACTTAGCCGGAAAACTACCTCGCGGGAAACGGGATCGGGTGGTTCGGGACGAGCGGATCCGGGATGGCGGAGGCGCGTTTGGTTGGATGGGTGGGTGGATCTGATCCACCTTTTCTGGATCCGGCCGGAGAGAAGCTCCGGCGAGCTCGGGGCGGTGGCCGGCGACGTCGGCAACCTTCGGCGAGGGCGACACGGTCGACGGGGAGGCGCCGGGCGACGGGATCCGGCGGGAGTGGACGCCGGCGCGGCGCGTGGCGCGGCCGGACGACGAGGCGAGGCGAAGCGGCGAGGTCGGCGGTGCAGCAGGCAGCAGCAGCGCGGGCTGGCGCGGGTGGCGGCGGTGCAGTGGCGAGGTGCGGGCGGCGCGAGGGCGGCGAGGTGCGCGCGCGGTAGAGGAGGCGGGGCGGCGTGGAGAGGCGGCGAAGGCGGCGGCCGGCGGGTGGAGACGAGGCGGCGAGGTCCCGGCGTGCAGCAGAGTTGGAGGCGGGCGGCGGCGCTGGGCGACGCCGGCGAGGTCCGGTGGCGGCGGCGCAAGGGCGCGGGCGGCGCGGATCCGGGTGGCGGCGTGGCGTCTCGGGCCCGGGCGGGCCGGCCTCGGGCCGCGGCGGCGCGCGGTGGCGGAGGGCCACGTGGCAGGCGGAGTGGCTGTGGGCGGCGCGGTGGACGCGTCCGGCGGCGGAGGAGGAGAGGGACTAGGGTTTCGCGCGTGATTTTGGGGGAGGGGACTAATTTATAGGTAGAGGGAGCTAGAATGATGAAAAAGGGACTGGAGAAGAGTCAACTTTAGGTAGAAGGCGTTCCAATATTTCGGAGGGTGAAAATCTTGTTGTGAAAATTGATGAAAGTGGGTTTGGAGAGGTCAAAACTTTAGCTAGTGATGTGCCCACTATTTTGGATTATAAAGGCTTTAATTATGATAGTTGCTCTTTGATTGATTGTATTTCTTTGTTGCAATCCATGATAAATTCACCCCATGCTTATGAACAAAACAAAGCTTTTACTAAACATATTGTTGATGCTATGATGAAAGCTTTGGAAGAAAAGTTGGAATTAGAAGTATCAATTCCTATAAAATTGCATGACGAATGGGAACCTACTATCAAAGTCAAGATTAAAAATTATGAGTTTTTTGCTTTGTGTGACTTGGGTGCTAGTGTTTCTACAATTCCGAAATCTTTATGTGATGTGCTTGGTCTTACCAATCTTGAAGAGTGTTCTTTGAATTTACACTTGGCTGATTCTACTATTAAAAAGCCTATGGGAAGAATTAATGATTTTCTTATTCTTACAAATAGGAACTATGTGCCCATAGATTTTATTGTTCTTATATTGATTGCAATCCATCTTGTCCAATTATTCTTGGTAGACCGTTTTTACGCACTATCGGTGCCATGATTGATATGAAAGAAGGCAATATTAAGTTCCAATTTCTTTTGAGGAAAGGTATGGAACACTTTCCTAGAACAAAAAGCAGGCCACCTTATGAATCAATCATGAGGGCATCTTATGGATCTCGAACCAAAGATGACAAAACTTAGATCCTTGCCTTACGCCTAGCTAAGGGCGTAAAGCGCTTGTTGGGAGGCAACCCAATGAATAAAATTTATTTTTGCTTTTTTGCTTTATGTTCTTGTGTGTTTACACATTTATGCTACTGGTATGATTGTGCTTTTTATGTTTTAATTAGTTTTTGTGCCAAGTAAAGCCTATAGGATCTTCTTGGGTGATAGTTGTTTGATCTTGCCGAAAAAGACAGAAACTTTGCGCTCACGAAAATAATTTTCATAAATCACAGAAAAGAGATTTTGCTTTGATTTTTTTTTCCAGACGATTAATATACAAATTACCCTGGTCATCCTATTTTGGTAGAATTTTTGGAGTTACAGAAGTAATCGCAAAAGTCAGATTGCTACAGACTGTTCTGTTTTGACAGATTCTGCTTTCTTTGTGTTGTGTGCTTATTTTGATGGCTCTATGGTTTTCTTTGATGAGTTTTTGTCATAGAAAAGTTGGAATACAGTAGATATAATACGAAAACAAAATATGAATTGGTTTGATAGAGCTCTTATATTAGTGATTTGTTTTTCTTACACTAACGGATCTCACGAAGGTTTTGTTGAGTTTTATGTGATTGAAGTTTTCAAGTTTTGGGTTATCTTACGATGGATGAAGGAAGGATGTAAGAGCCTAAGCTTGGGGATGCCCCGGCATCCCAAGCTATTATCCAAGAATGAGCAACCAACTAAGCTTGGGGATGCCCCCCGAGTGGCATCCCCGCTTTCTTCCAACAACTATCGGTATTTTACTCGAGGCTATATTTTTATTCGTCACATGATATGTGTTTTGCTTGGAGCGTCTTGTATGATATGTGTCTTTGCTTGTTTTATTTTGTGTTTTAAGTCATCAACCCTTGCTGGACACACCTATTTGAGAGAGCCAAAATTATATCATGACTTGTTAGATTTTCTCTCTATGCTTCACTTAAATCTTTTATGAGCTAGGACTTTCTCTAGTGCTTCACTTATATCTTTTTGAGCACGGTGTGCTTGGTTATTTTTGAAGAAATGCTCTCTTGCTTCACTTAGACTTGTTTGAGAGTTAGTAAAAGTTTGAAGAAATTCTCTCTTGCTTCACTTAAATTATTTTGAGAGCAAGGACAATTTGTTATGCTGATGATCTTCACTTATATTTGTTCGAGCTTATGAAAAGCAACACATGAAAATTAGTGCCAAAGTGATAGATATCCAAGAAGGATAAAGAAAAATAAAATGTCATGAAGATCATTGGAGAAAATAAACTTGATTCTTAGTAATAGTTTTGAGATATGATGATGTGATATGTGAGTTATGTTGATGAGTAATTGTGCTCTAGTAAGAATATTGGTGTTAAGGTTTGTGATTCCCTATGCATGCACGAAACTAAATAATCATGCAATGAAAATTATATCCTACTTGTGGCGCATTATTCGGTGTTAATTATGCTTAATGCTTGCTTACGAGATTATTCGTTTCTTGGTTGGTCGCTGCTCAATCTTTTTGCTAACCTTCATTTTGCACCAAGTATGACCTCTACTTGTGCATCCAAAATCCTTTAAACCAGTTTTGCCACATGAGTCCACTATATCTACCTATATGCGGAATTGTTTTGCCGTTCTAAGCAAATTTGCATGTGCCATCTCTAATTTTCAAAATAAACTTCTCTTTTGTGTGTTTATTTCGCTCGCGGAACGGTAACGGGTGGATAATATTTTCCATGCTATATGTGTTATTCTCAAGATGAGTGTTTATTCACTTGTCATTGCACAAGAGTAAGGCAAAGGTTTTAGGGATGCGTAGTCCCGAAATGCAAAAAATATTTACTTTATGTTGTCAAATAATAAATTCCTTGGAAAGTGTTGGTATGGAGGGGCACCCGTGGATACGGCTAGCCATGGAAAGTGGAAGAATGGTGGAAAAAGGAATAAACTTTATTTTCTGTTTGGGAACCGCCTATGGCATATCTAGCATGGAAAGTATTCGTAGCTCTGAGTCATTTTCGTTGGTGGGATGGATACACCTCCCAAAATGTTTTTATCTCTTTTTTTTTTGCTTTGAGCTCTGGCACCTCTACAAATCCCTACTTCCCTCTGTGAAGGGCCTTTCTTTTACTTTATGGAATTTTTATTTTTACTTTGTGTCTCCATCTTCTCTCATAAAAAGCACCAACTAGGAGGCAATATGATCGTGCTCAAGTATTGGGTGTAGTTAATATTCGAGTGTGTTTCATGAATGGATCAATGTTTGAGCATGATGGGCTAGGGATAACTTATTTTAGCATTGATATTTTGAAAGAAATGGTTTCTTGTTGATATGCTTGAGTATCTAAATTATTGTGTCAAAACTAGACTATTGCTTTGAATCAC
This sequence comes from Triticum aestivum, assembly GCF_018294505.1. Taxonomy (NCBI): domain Eukaryota; kingdom Viridiplantae; phylum Streptophyta; class Magnoliopsida; order Poales; family Poaceae; genus Triticum; species Triticum aestivum. The sequence goes on from NC_057811.1 coordinate 146,569,532, forward strand.
ATAAAAGTCCAAATGTCCATGCTATAAAGAAAAGAATATGATATGACTTGATGAACAACACTCCACATCAAAAATTCTGTTTTTATCACTTACCTACTCGAGGACGAGTAGGAGTTAAGCTTGGGGATGCTGATATGTCTCCAACGTATCTATAATTTTTTATTGTTCCATGTTGTTTTCTTATCAATCTTGGATGTTTTATAATCATTTTATATCATTTTTTGGTACTAACCTATTGACATAGTGCCAAGTGCCACTTGCTGTTTTTCCATGTTTTTTACATCGCAAGAAATCAATACCAAACGGAGTCCAAATGCCATGAAACTCCACGATGATTTTTTATGTGCCAGAAGGAAGCAGATGGGCCCTGGTTGCACCCGAGGGAGTCCCGAGGAGGGGACAACCCACCAGGGCACGCCAGGAGGCCCTGGCGCGCCCTGGTGGGTTGTGCCCACCTCGGGTGCCCCCCGGACCGCCTCTTTGCTCTATAAATACCCCAATATTCCAGAAACCCTAGAAGCGTCAACGAAATATTCATCCAGCTGCCACAGAGTCCAGAACCACCAGATCCAATCTAGACACCATCTCGGATGGGGTTAACCACCTCCATTGGTGCCTCTCCGATGAAGCGTGAGTAGTTCTTTGTAGACCTTCGGGTCCGTAGTTAGTAGCTAGATGGCTCTCTCTCTCTCTGAATTCTCAATACAATGGTATCTTGGAGATCCATATGATGTAACTCTTTTGCGGTGTGTTTGTTGGGATCCGATGAACTTCGAGTTTATGATCAGTTATATCTTTTTATATCCATGAAAGTTATTTGAGTTTCTTTGATCTCTTATATGCATGATCTCTTATAGCCTCGTATTTCTTCTCCGATATTTGGGTTTTGTTTGGCCAACTTGATCTATTTATCTTGCAATGGGAAGAGGTGCCCGGTAGTGGGTTTGATCTTACGGTGCTTGATCCCAATGACAGAAGGGGAACCGACACGTATGTATCATTGCTACTAAGGATAAAAGACGAGATCTATATCTACCGCCATATAGATAAATGGATCTTGCCTACATCATGTCATCGTTCTTATTGCATTACTCCATTTTTCCATGAACTTAATACACTAGATGCATGATGGATAGCGGTCGATGTGTGGAGTAATAGTAGTAGATGCAGGCAGGAGTTGGTCTACTAATCTTGGACGTGATACCTATGTAATGATCACTGCCTGGATATCGTCATGATTATTTGAAGTTCTATCAATTGCCCAACAGTAATTTGTTTACCCACCGTTTGCTATTTTTTCTCGAGAGAAGCCACTAGTGAAACCTACGGCCCCCGGGTCTTCTTTCTCATATATTTGCCTTGCGATCTACTTTTCCTTTGCATTTTTATTCAGCTCTATTAAACCAAAAAACACAAAAATACTTTGCTGCATTTTATCTTTATTTATTTTATTTGGCGTTCGATCTATCAATCTACTACATATTACCTCGCGTCCGCTTGCCTATCTTGAGGCGCCGTACCCCCGAAGGGATTGACAACCCCTTTAACACGTCGGGTTGCGAGGTGTTGTTGTTTGTGTAGGTGCTGCTTATGTTGTGTTGCTTGGTTATCTTACTGGTTCGAGACCTTGGTTTCATAACTAAGGGAAATACCTACCGTCGCTGTGCTACATCATCCCTCCCTCTCCGGGGAAATACCGACGTACTTCCAGCTACCATCATTACCCTCATGCTTTGAAGTTGCGTATATTTACTTTCTCTCTGAGAGGAAAAGCAAAAGAATGGCTTCTAGCTCTATCTAGAGGCAATATAACTTCCTGGGTTGATCGTTGCAGCATATTTTTATTCAAGTTTTGCCCACCTGCAAAAAATATGCAGCTTCGTTCTCAGATTATATGTTTCAAGTAGGAAGAACGTGAGCCACTAGTGCTTGCGTGGGATGGAGTGAAATAAGCCATAAGGAACTGTCCTAACCATTGAATGGAGGAGTGGTTAATCCTTCTTATGTTTTATAATGGTTTAAATCATGTTGAGGAACGTTGCTTGGAGAACAAAAAAATTCTACGCACACGCAATATCTATCCATGGAGATGCATAGCTACGAGAGGGGGAGAGCATCTTGATACCCTTGAAGATCGCTAATCGGAAGCGTTTATTAACGCGGTTGATGTAGTCGTACACCTTCATGATCTGTCCCGATCAAGTATCGAACGTACGACACCTCTGCGTTCAGCACACATTCAGCTCGATGACGTCCTCACCTTCTTGATCCAGCAATAGGGGCGAAGTAGTAGATGAGTTCCGGCAGCACGATGATACGTCTCCAACGTATCTATAGTTTTTGATTGTTCCATGCTATAGTATAATCTGTTTTGGACATTATTGGGCTTTATCATACACTTTTATATTATTTTTGGGACTAACCTATTAACCGGAGGCCCAGCCCAGAATTGCTATTTTTTGCCTATTTCAGAGTTTCGCAGAAAAAGAATATCAAACGGAGTCCAAACGGAATGAAACCTTCAGGAACATGATTTTTGGAACGAACGTGATCCAGAGGACTTGGACCCTACGTCAAGACATCAACCAGGAGGGCACGAGGTAGGGGGGCGCGCCTACCCCCCCCAGGTGCGCCCTCCACCCTCGTGGGCCCCCTGTTGCTCCACCGACCTACTCCTTCCTCCTATATATACCTACGTACCCCCAAACTACCAGATACGGAGCCAAAAACCTAATTCCACCGCCGCAATCTTCTGTACCCGTGAGATCCCATCTTGGGGCCTGTTCTGGAGCTCCGCCGGAGGGGGCATCGATCACGGAGGGCTTCTACATCAACACCATAGCCTCTCCGATGATGTGTGAGTAGTTTACCTCAGACCTTCGGGTCCATAGTTATTAGCTAGATGGCTTCTTCTCTCTTATTGGATCTCAATACAATGTTCTCCCCCTCTCTCGTGGAGATCTATTCGATGTAATCTTCTTTTGCGGTGTGTTTGTTGAGACCGATGAATTGTGGGTTTATGATCAAGTTTATCTATGAAAAATATTTGAATCTTCTCTGAATTCTTTTATGTATGATTGGTTATCTTTGCAAGTCTCTTCGAATTATCAGTTTGGTTTGGCCTACTAGATTGTTCTTTCTTGCTATGGGAGAAGTGCTTAGCTTTGGGTTCAATCTTGCGGTGTCCTTTCCCAGTGACAGTAGGGGCAGCAAGGCACGCATTGTATTGTTGCCATCGAGGATAACAAGATGGGGTTTTATATCATATTGCATGAGTTTATCCCTCTACATCATGTCATCTTGCTTAAAGCGTTACTCTGTTCTTATGAACTTAATACTCTAGATGCATGCTGGATAGCGGTCGATGTGTGGAGTAACAGTAGTAGATGCAGGCAGGAGTCGGTCTACTTGTCTCGGACGTGATGCCTATATACATGATCATACCTAGATATTCTCATAACTATGCTCAATTCTGTCAATTGCTCAACAGTAATTTGTTCACCCACCGTAATACTTATGCTCTTGAGAGAAGCCACTAGTGAAACCTATGGCCCCCGGGTCTATTTTCCATCATATTAATCTCCCATCAACAAGCTATTTCTGTTGCCTTTTATTTTGCTTCTATTTTACTTTGCATCTTTATCATAAAAATACCAAAAAATATTATCTTATCATATCTATCAGATCTCACTCTCGTAAGTGACCGTGAAGGGATTGACAACCCCTTATCGCGTTGGTTGCAAGGATTTATTTGTTTGTGTAGGTGCGAGGGACTCGTGCGTGGCCTCCTACTGGATTGATACCTTGGTTCTCAAAACTGAGGGAAATACTTACGCTACTTTGCTGCATCACCCTTTCCTCTTCAAGGGAATACCAACGCAGTGCTCAAGAGGTAGCAAGAAGGATTTCTGGCGCCGTTGCCGGGGAGTCTATGCAAAAGTCAACATACCAAGTACCCATCACAAACCCTTATCTCCCGCATTACATTATTTGCCATTTGCCTCTCGTTTTCCTCTCCCCCACTTCACCCTTGCCGTTTTATTCGCCCTCTCTTTTCCGTTCGACTCTTTCTCGCTTGCTTGTCGTTATGGCTAGCTCCGTCTTTATCCCTTCATCTCCCGACTTTGAAGTCCTCCACTTTAAGCAAAGACAAGGGGAAAATTTAAAAGATGCTTGGTTTAGGATGCTCGAGTCTTATCGTAATTGCAATATAGACGGAGATTTTAAAATTTTGCTTCGCAATTTTTATGTTGGGCTAACCTTGCCCCATAGACAACTCCTCGATTTTTCCGCCAAAGGTAGTTTTATCGATATTGATCCTGGCTTCACTTATGAAATTATAGAGGGGATAGTGAGAGTACTCCCCCTACAAAAAGTATCATCCCTTACCCAAGAAGAGACTCAAATTCTAGAGAAATTATGTGAGTTACAAAAAATTGTTGAACCTCTTAAAAGTATTGGTGGGAATATCAACCGCATGAATAATCTGATTACACTTTGCAATAAGCGGCTGGATGCTTTAGATCAAAGGATCACCGAGCATAACTCCATTAAGAAATTGCCTACCAAAGATGGCAATACCTAGATCTATCCTTGCTTTTATGCCTAGCTAGGGGCATTAAACGATAGCGCTTGTTGGGAGGCAACCCAATTTTATTTTTAGTTTTTTTTGCTTTTTGCTTCTGTTTAGGAATAAATATTTGATCTAGCCTCTGGTTATATGTGTTTTTATGTTTTAATTAGTGTTTGTGCCAAGTTTAACCTATAGGATCTTCTTGGATGATAGTTATTTGATCTTGCTGTAAATTCCAGAAACTTTCTGTTCACGAAAATAATTATTAATAATCACCAGAACGTGATAAAATATTGATTCCAATTGCTGCTGATCAATAAACAAATTGTCTAGGTCTTCCTATTTTGGCTGAATTTTTGGAGTTCCAGAAGTTTGCGTTAGTTACAGATTACTACAGGCTGTTCTGTTTTTGACAGATTCTGTTTTTCGTGTGTTGTTTGCTTATTTTGATGAATCTATGGCTAGTAAAATAGTTTATAAACCATAGAGAAGTTGGAATACAGTAGGTTTAACACCAATATAAATAAAGAATGAGTTCATTACAGTACCTTGAAGTGGTCTTTTGTTTTCTTTCGCTAACGGAGCTTACGAGATTTTCTGCTGAGTTTTCTGTTGTGAAGTTTTCAAGTTTTGGGTGAAAGATTTGATGGATTATGGAACAAGGAGTGGCAAGAGCCTAAGCTTGGGAATGCCCATGGCACCCCAAGATAATCTAAGGACACCTAAAAGCCAAAGCTTGGGGATGCCCCGGAAGGCATCCCCTCTTTCGTCTACTTCCATCGGTAACTTTACTTGGAGCTATATTTTTATTCACCACATGATATGTGTTTTGCTTGGAGCGTCTTGTATTATTTGAGTCTTTGTTAGTTTACCACAATCATCCTTGCTGTACACACCTTTTGAGAGAGTCACACTTGATTCGGAATTTATTAGAATACTCTATGTGCTTCACTTATATTTTTTGAGCTATATAGTTTTTGCTCTAGTGCTTCACTTATATCTTTTAGAGCACGGTGGTGGATTTGTTTTATAGAAACTGTTGATCTCTCATGCTTCACTTATATTATTTTGAGAGTCTTAAAAAAAGCATGGCAATTTGCTTCAATTAATATCATGAGAAATTTTATGCTTGATAATTGTTTTGAGATATAAAGGTAGTAATATCATAGTTGTGCTAGTTGAGTAATTGTGGAATTGAAAAATACATGTGTTGGAGTTTGTGATTCCCGTAGCATGCACGTATGGTGAACCGTTATGTAACGAAGTCGGAGCATGAAGTATTTGTTGATTGTCTTCCTTCGTGTGGCGGTCGGGATCGCGCGATGGTTAACTCCTACCAACCCTTCCCCTAGGAGCATGCGTAGTAGTACTTTGCTTCGAGGGCTAATAAATTTTTGCAATAAGTATATGAGTTCTTTATGACTAATGTGAGTCCATGGATTATACGCACACTTACCTTTCCACAATTTTCTAGCCTCTTTGGTACCGCGCATTGCCCTTTCTCACCTTGAGAGTTGGTGCAAACTTCGCCGGTGCATCCAAACCCCGTGATATGATGCGCTCTATCACACATAAACCTCCTTATATCTTCCTCAAAACAGCCACCATACCTACCTATCATGGCATTTCCATAGCCATTCCGAGATACATTGCCATGCAACTTTCCACCGTTTCATTTATCATGACATACTCCATTATTGTCATATTGCTTTGCATGATCATGTAGTTGACATTGTATTTTGGCAAAGCCACCGTTCATAATTCTTTCATACATGTCGTTCTTGATTCATTGCATATCCCGGTACACCGCCGGAGGCATTCATATAGAGTCATATTTTGTTCTAAGAATTGAGTTGTAATTCATGAGTTGTAAGTAAATAAAAGTGTGATGATCATCATTATTAGAGCATTGTCCCAAGTGAGGAAAGGATGATGGAGACTATGTGTAACACCCTGAGAATCATGCTACAGTAACCCCCTGTGATTAAGCTAATCATATTGCTAAACAGGGCTAGATCACATTTGAACCACACCCTTGTCAAACTCCTAGTTCAAACTTCAATTAAATTTAAAAGTGGAAAATAAAAGTTTTCAAAAATTCAAACAAAAATGTTCAGTGGGTTCTAAATAATACACTGGTAATTATGGTGGAGAAATCACATTTTTATAAAATGTCTAAATACTTTTAAATGAAATAAAACAAAAAAGGAAATAAACAAATAAGAGAAAACAGAAAACAAAACAGTCAAAAGAAAAAAAGAGCAGGCCTCCCCCCCCCACTGGACCCGCGGCCCAAACCCCCCGCCCCGGCCCAAGCTGGGCCGCCACCCGCGCCCCAGCCCAGCCCACCTTCCCCCGCGTGCCCTTCCTGTTCCCCCGACCGGGTCGGAACAGGGGAGCGTCGCCGCCGAACCCCCTCGCCGGCGGTGAACCCCGCGAGAGGATAAGGGCGCCAGCGGCCCCCCGCTCCCTCGGGCCTCTCTCCCACTCGCCCCCGCTCTCCCTCGGCCTCTGCGCCTTCTCCCCCGCCAGATCCCCTCCCTCTCCCCTCCGTTCCCCTCTGCCCGAGCGCGCTCGCCGCCGTTCACCGTAGTTCCCGCGGCCACCGTGCCCAGATCGCCCCGACGACGTGCCCGAACGACTCCCCGCCGTCGACTACGCCGACTGCGCCATCGGGAACGAGCCGAGCGCCACTACATCGACCTCCCCGAGCTCGTCTTCCCCGCACGGCCGCCGTCGATCGTCGCCGACTCCGGCTACCCCGCGCCCTCCCCGAGCTCGCTGCCACTCCCTACGGCTCCGCTGTGAGCTCCTCTACCTCCTCCCCCTCTCCGCTAGCTCGCCCGCGCTCCCTAGCTTCTTCCCCGCGCGCGCCCGAACGCCACGCCGCGGAGCTCGCCGCCGGCGTGTCTCCGGTGACCAAATGGTCACGGGCGTTGGCCCGCTAGCCCGACCGCACCATGCCGCACCCGCCTAGCTAGCTAGTTCGGCCGTTCGCGCGCTCTAGCGTAGCTTCCGTCGGGCACCCGTAGCTCCTCGCCGCCGGCGATCCCGTAGCGGTCGACCCCGTCCGTTCCAGCCCCTCCGACCACCGCCGTTGGACGCGCGACGTCGAGCCGCGTCGAACGCGCCCAGCCCCGCCCCCGCAAACCCACAGTGGGTGAAACCCGCGCCCCTCCCGCGCGCGCCGCCGTGCGTTTTGGTCGCCGGCGATACTCCGGCGCCGGCCGCCGATGTGGCACACCTAGGGCCACCCCTGGGTCACTGCCAGTGGCCCCCACGGGCCCAGTTGACTGGGTTGACCCAGTCAACTGCTGACTGGGCAGGCCCAGTCACTGACATGCGGGCCCCGCCGCAAAAATTAAAAAGAAAAGAAAAAGAAAATGTTTTATAAATAAAAATAATTAGTTTAATTAATCTCTCACTGACAGGTGGGCCCAGTAGTTAATTAGCTAAAAAACTAATTAGTTAATCCTCTGTTAACCCACTGTCTATGACAGGTGGGTCCCCCTTGTCAGTTTGACCAGTCAACCCGGACTGTTAACCGCTGGCGTCACTCCTACGTCATGCTGACGTCATATCCCTTTTTCTGTTAATTAAATAATTCCAGAAATTCAAATAAAACTTTGAAAATTCATATCTTTTAAACCGTAACTCGGATGAAAATGTTTTCTAAATGAAAGTTGCTCAGAACGACGAGACGAATCCGAATACGCAGTCCGTTCGTCCACCACACCTCCCTAACCTATCGAACTAGCAACTTTCCCCCTCCGGTCCGTCTGTCCGAAAACGTGAAACATCGGGAATACCTCCCGGATGTTCCCCCCCTTCACCGGTACCACCTACTGTCGCGTTAGGGCACCCCTAGCACCGCTCATTGTCATGTCACGCATCGTCATGCTTATGTTTGCATTGTATTTACCGTTTCTTCCCCCTCTTCTCTCCGGTAGACTACGAGACCGACACTGCTGCTGCCCAGTTTGACTACGGAGTCGACGACCCCTCCTACTTGCCAGAGCAACCAGGCAAGCCCCCCCCCCTTGATCACCAGATATCGCCTACTCTCCTCTATACTGCTTGCATTAGAGTAGTGTAGCATGTTACTGCTTTCGATATCCTATTCTGATGCATAGCCTATCCTTGCTACTACTGTTGATACCTTTACCTGCAATCCTACATGCTTAGTATAGGATGCTAGATTTCCATCAGTGGCCCTACATTCTTGTTCGTCTGCTGTGCTACACTATCGGGCCGTGATCACCTGGGCGGTGATCACGGGCATATACTTATATACTATATACATGACACATGTGATGACTAAAGTCGGGTCGGCTCGTAGGAGTACCCGCAAGTGGATCTTTGTGGCGGAGCGACAGGGCAGGTTGAGACCGCCTAGGTAAGAGGTGGGCCTGGCCCTGGTCGGCGTTCGCGGATACTTAACACGCTTAACGAGATCTTGGTATTTGATCTGAGTCTGGCCATTTGGTCTATACGCACTAACCATCTACGTGGGAGTAGTTATGGGTATCCCGACGTCGTGGTATCAGCCGAAGCTCTTTTGACGTCAGCGACTGAGTGGCGCGCGCCGTGTTGGACCGCTTTGACGTAACCGCCGTGATCGTGTGGGTTGCTAGGTCTGCTCGCGGCCGCGTTCGCAACGTGCAGGTGTGCATAGGGCGATGGGCCCAGACCCCTGCGCGCATAGGTTTAGACCGGCGTGCTGACCGCTCTGTTGTGCTTAGGTGGGGCTGCGACGCGTTGATCTTACGAGGCCGGGCATGACCCAGAAAAGTGTTTCCGGCCAATTGGGATCGAGCGTGTTGGGTTATGTGGTGCACCCCTGCAGGGAAGTTTATCTATTCGAATAGCCGTGTCCCTCGGTAAAAGGACGACCCGGAGTTGTACCTTGAGCTTATGACAACTAGAACTGGATACTGAATAAAATACACCCTTCCAAGTGCGAGATACAACCCGGTGATCGCTCTCTAACAGGGTGACGAGGAGGGGATCGCCGGGTAGGATTATGCTATGCGATGCTACTTGGAGGACTTCAATCTACTCTCTTCTACATGCTGCAAGATGGAGATGTCCAGAAGCTTAGTCTTCGACAGGACTAGCTATCCCCCTCTTATTCCGGCATTCTGCAGTTCAGTCCACTGATATGCCTCTTTACACATATACCCATGCATATGTAGTGTAGCTCCTTGCTTGCGAGTACTTTGGATGAGTACTCACGGTTGCTTTTCTCCCTCTTTTCCCCTTTCTATACCGGATTGTCGCAATCAGATGTCGGAGTTCAGGAGCCAGACGCCACCGTCGACGACGACTCCCACGGCACTGGAGGTGCCTACTACTACGTGCAGGCCGCTGACGACGACCAGGAGTAGTTAGGAGGTCCCAGGCAGGAGGCCTTGCCTTTTCGATCGTTGCTACTTTTGTGCTAGCCTTCTTAAGGCAAACTTGTTTAACTTATGTCTGTACTCAGATATTGTTGCTTCCGCTGACTCGTCTGTGATCGAGCACTTGTATTCGAGCCCTCGAGGCCCCTGGCTTGTATTATGATGCTTGTATGACTTAATTATGTTGTAGAGTTGTGTTGTGATATCTTCCCGTGAGTCCCTGACCTTGATCGTACACATTTGCGTGCATGATTAGTGTACGGTCAAATCGGGGGCGTCACACTATGATTCCCCCACAAGTCGGGATGAGACTCCGGACTAAATTAAAAAAAGAAGAGGCCATAAAAAAGGCCAAAAAAATGATGAGAGAAAAAGAGAGAAGGGACAATGTTACTATCCTTTTACCACACTTGTGCTTCAAAGTAGCACCGTGATCTTCATAATAGAGAGTCTCTCATTTTGTCACTTTCATATACTAGTGGGAAATTTCATTATAGAACTTGGCTTGTATATTCCAATGATGGGCTTCCTCAAATGCCCGAGGTCTTCGTGAGCAAGCAAGTTGGATGCACACCCACTTAGTTTCTTTTTGAGCTTTCATACACTTATAGCTCTAGTGCATCCGTTGCATGGCAATCCCTACTCCTCGCATTAACATCAACTGATGGGCATCTCCATAGCCCGTTGATTAGCCTCGTTGATGTGAGACTTTCTCCTTTTTTGTCTTCCCACATAACCCCTACCATTATACCTTATTCCACCATAGTGCTATATCCATGGTTTGCGCTCATGTATTGCGTAAGAGTTGAAAAGGCTGAAGCGCGTTAAAAGTATGAACCAAATGCTTGGCCAAAACCGGGGTCGTACATGATATGAATATTTTGTGTGGGGAAGATGGAGCATAGCCAGACTATATGATTTTGTAGGGATAACTTGCTTTGGCTATGTTATTTTGATAAGACATAATTGCTTAGTTAGTATGCTTGAAGTATTATTGTTTTTATGTCAACATTAAACTTTTATCTTCAATCATATAGAATCTGAACATTCATGCCACAATAAGAAGAATTATATTGAAATTATGCTAAGTAGCATTCCACATCAAAAATTCTGTTTTTATCATTTACCTACTCGAGGACGAGCAGGAATTAAGCTTGGGGATGCTTGATACGTCTCCAAAGTATCTATAATTTTTTATTGTTCCATGCTATATTACATTCTGTTTTGGACATTATTGGGCTTTATCATACACTTTTATATTATTTTTGGGACTAACCTATTAACCGGAGGCCCAGCCCAGAATTGCTGTTTTTTGCCTATTTCGAGTTTCGCAGAAAAAGAATATCAAACGGAGTCCAAACGGAATGAAACCTTCGGGAACGTGATTTTCGGAACGAACGTGATCCAGAGGACTTGGACCCTACGTCAAGACATCAACCAGGAGGGCACGAGGTAGGGGGCGTGCCTACCCCCCCAGGCGCGCCCTCCACCCTCGTGGGCCCCCTGTTGCTCCACCGATGTACTCCTTCCTCCTATATATACCTACGTACCCCCAAACTACCAGATACGGAGCCAAAAACCTAATTCCACCGCCGCAACCTTCTGTACCCGTGAGATCCCATCTTGGGGCCTGTTTCGAAGCTCCGCCAGAGGGGGCATCGATCACGGAGGGCTTCTACATCAACACCATAGCCTCTCCGATGATGTGTGAGTAGTTTACCTCAGACCTTCGAGTCCATAGTTATTAGCTAGATGGATTCTTCTCTCTTTTTGGATCTCAATACAATGTTCTCCCCCTCTCTCGTGGAGATCTATTCGATGTAATCTTCTTTTGCGGTGTGTTTGTTGAGACCGATGAATTGTGGGTTTATGATCAAGTTTATCTATGAACAATATTTGAATCTTCTCTGAATTCTTTTATGTATGATTGGTTATCTTTGCAAGTCTCTTCGAATTATCAGTTTGGTTTGGCCTACTAGATTGATCTTTCTTGCAATGGGAGAAGTGCTTAGCTTTGGGTTCAATCTTGCGGTGTCCTTTCCCAGTGACAGTAGGGGCAGCAAGGCACGTATTGTATTGTTGCCATCGAGGATAACAAGATGGGGTTTATATCATATGGCATGAGTTTATCCCTCTACATCATGTCATCTTGCTTAAAGCGTTACTCTGTTCTTATGAACTTAATACTCTAGATGCATGTTGGATAGCGGTCGATGTGTGGAGTAACAGTAGTAGATGCAGGCAGGAGTCGGTCTAATTGTCTCGGACGTGATGCCTATATACATGATCATACCTAGATATTCTCATAACTATGCTCAATTCTGTCAATTTCTCAACAGTAATTTGTTCACCCACCGTAATACTTATGCTCTTGAGAGAAGCCACTAGTGAAACCTATGGCCCCGGGGTCTATTTTCCATCATATTAATCTCCCATCAACAAGCTATTTCCGTTGCATTTTATTTTGCTTCTATTTTACTTTGCATCTTTATCATAAAAATACCAAAAAATATTATCTTATCATATCTATCAGATCTCACTCTCGTAAGTGACCGTGAAGGGATTGACAACCCCTTATCGCGTTGGTTGCGAGGATTTATTTGTTTGTGTAGGTGCGAGGGACTCGTGCGTGGCCTCCTACTGGATTGATACCTTGGTTCTCAAAACTGAGGGAAATACTTACGCTACTTTGCTGCATCACCCTTACCTCTTCAAGGTAAAACCAACGCAGTGCTCAAGAGGTAGCACACGACAGCGTGGTGATGGTGGTGGTGAAGAACAATCTCCACAGGGCTTCACCATGCACAACGGAAACTATGACGGAGGATAAACTAGAGGGGCGAGGTTGCCGGCACACGGCTTGGTGAATCTCGTTGTGTTTCGGGTGCTAGCCCTGCCCCTCTATTTATATGTTGAGCCCTGGGGTCGTTTCTTGGAGAAAGAGCCTCCTCGAAGTCGGTTTAGCCCACAAGGCAAGAGTCCTTCTTGGACTCCAGGACCAGACGCCAGGGTCCTTGGCGTCTGGCCCCAGACGCCAGGGTCCCTGGCGTCTGGCCCATTTGGCCTCCACAAAACTGCCATTTGCACCTTCCTAATGCCCCGTGGGCTTTACCCCTTGGCCCAAATAGAGTGTTCTCGTACCCAAACATTTGGGGAAACACCGAAACCCCTTCTGGTGAATTCCGGAACCCTTCTAGAGACAAAACACTATTATCCCATATATCAATTTTTACCTCTGGACTATTCTGGAGCTCCTCGTCATGTCCGTGATCTCATCCAGGACTCCGAACAACATTCGGTCACCAACATACATAACTCATATAATACTATATCGTCAACGAACGTTAAGCGTGCAGACCCTAGGGGTTCGAGAATGATGTAGACATGACCAAGACGCTTCTCCAGTCAATAGCCAATAGCGGGACCTGGATACCCATATTGGTTCCTACGTATTCTACGAAGATCTTTATCGGTCGAACCTTTATGACAACATACGTAGTTCCTTTTGTCCGTCGGTATGTTACTTTCCCGAGATTCGATCGTTGGTATCTCCATACCTAGTTCAATCTCGTTACTGGCAAGTCTCTTTACTCTTTCCGTAATGCATCATCCTGTAACTAACTCCTTAGTCACTTTGCTTGCAAGCTTCTTCTGATGCTGTATTACCGAGAGGGCCCAGAAATACCTCTCCGTCACACGGAGTGACAAGTCCCAGTCTTGATCCATGCCAACCCAACAGACACCTTCAGAGATACCTATAGAGCACCTTTATGATCACCCAGTTACGTTGTGACGTTTGATGGCACACAAGGCATTCCTCCAGAGTCCGGGAGTTGCATGATCTCATGGTCGAAGAAACATGTATTTGACATTAAGAAAGCAGTAGAAATAAACTGTACGATCATATGCTATGCTAAAGGTTGGGTCTTGTCCATCACATCATTCTCCTAATGATGTGATCCCATTATCAAATGACAACTCATGTCTATGGTTAGGAAACCTTAACCATCTCTGATCAACGAGCTAGTCTAGTAGAGGCTCACTAGGGACACGGTATTTGTTTATGTATCCACACATGTATTTAAGTTTCCGGTCAAAACAATTCTAGCATGAATAATAAACCTTTATCATGAATAAGCAAATATAATAATAACAACTTTATTATTGCCTCTAGGGCATATTTCCATCAGTCTCCCACTTGCACTAGAGTCAATAATCTAGATTACATTGTAATGAATCTAACACCCATTGAGTCTTGGTGCTAATCATGTTTTGCTCGTGGAAGAGGCTTAGTCAACGGGTCTGCTACATTCAGATCCGTATGTACTTTACAAATTTCTATGTCTCCATCCTCGACATATTCGTGAATGGAGTTGAAGCGTCGTTTGATGTGTTTGGTTCTCTTGTGAAATCTGGGATCCTTGGCTATGGCAATTGCTCCAGTGTTGTCACAAAAGATTGTCATTGGACTCGATGCACTGGGTATTACCCCTAGATTGGATATGAACTCCATCATCCAGACTCCTTCATGCGCTGCTTCCGAAGCAGCTATGTACTCCGCTCCACACGTAGATCGCGCCATGCCACTCTACTTAGAACTGCACCAACTGACAGCTCCACCATTTAATATAAACATGTATCCGGTTTGTGACTTAGAGTCATCCGGATCTATTTCGAAGCTAGCACCGACGTAACCCTTAACGATGAGCTCTTCGTCACCTCCATAAACGAGAAACATATCCTTGGTCCTTTTCAGGTACTTCAGGATATTCTTGACCGCTGTCCAGTTATCCACTCCTGGATTACTTTGGTACCTCTCTGCCATACTTATGGCAAGGCACACATCAGGTCTGGTACACATCATGTCATACATTATAGAACCTATGGCGGAGGCATAGGGAATGACTTTCATTCTCTATATATCTTCTGCCGTGGTCGGGCTTTGAGTCTTACTCAATTTCAAACCTTGCAAAACAGGAAAGAACCCCTTCTTGGACTGGTCCATTTTGAACTTCTTCAAAATCTTATCAAGGTATGTGCTTCGTGAAAGTCCTATTAAGCGTCTTGATCTAGCCCTATAGATCTTGATGCCCAATATATAAGTAGCTTCACCAAGGTCTTTCATTGAAAACTTCTTATTCAAGTATCCTTTTATGCTATCCAGAAATTCTATATCATTTCCAATCAGCAATATGTCATCCACATATAATATTAGAAATGCTACAGAGCTCCCACTCACTTTCTTGTAAATACAGGCTTCACCATAAATCTGTATAAACCAAATTCTTTGATCACCTCATCAAAGCGTTTATTCCAACTCCGAGATGCTTGCACCAGTCCATAGATGGATCGCTGGAGCTTGCACACTTTGTTAGCACCTTTAGGATCGACAAAGCCTTCCGGTTGCATCATATACAACTCTTCCTTAAGAAACCTATTAAGGAATGCAGTTTTGACGTCCATTTGCCAAATTTCATAATCATAAAATGCGGCAATTGCTAACATGATTCGGACAGACTTAAGCATCGCTACGGGTGAGAAATTATCATTGTAGTCAACCTGTTGAACTTGTCGAAAACCTTTTGCAACAGGTCGAGCTTTGTAGACAGTGATATTACCGTCAGCGTCCATCTTCCTCTTAAAGATCCATTTATTCTCAATGGCGTGCCAATCATCGGGAAAGTCCACCAAAGTCCATACTTTGTTCTCATACATGAATCCTATCTCAGATTTCATGGCCTCAAGCTATTTGTCAGAATCTGGACTTGTCATAGCTTCTTCATAGTTCATAGGTTCGCCGTTGTCCAACAACATGACTTCCAGGATAGGATTACCGTACCACTCTGGTGCGGAACGTGTTCTGGTCGACCTATGAGGTCCAGTAGTAACTTGATCTGAAGTTTCATGATCATCATTATTTTCTTCCTCTCTGGTTGGTGTAGGCATCACGGGAACGGTTTTCTTTGATGTACTACTTTCCAATTCGAGAGCAGGTACAACTACCTCATCAACTTCTACTTTCCTCCCACTCACTTCTTTCGAGAGAAACTCCTTCTCTAGAAAAGACCCATTCTTAGCAACAAAGATTTTGACTTCGGATCTGTGGTAGAAGGTATACCCAATAGTTTCTTTCGGGTATCCTATGAAGACGCACTTCTCCGCTTTGGGTTCGAGCTTATTAGGTGATAACCCACAAGTATAGGGGATCGCAATAGTTTTCGAGGGTAGAGTATTCAACCCAAATTTATTGATTCGACACAAGGGGAGCCAAAGAATATTCTCAAGTATTAGCAGCTGAGTTGTCAATTCAACCACACTTGAAAGACTTAATATCAGCAGCAAAATATTTAGTAGCAAAGTAGTATGGAAGTAACGGTAATGGTGCCAAAAGTAACAGTAGCAGTTTTGTAGCAATCGTAATAGTAGCAACGGAAAAGTAACGAAGCAAAGATCAATATGAAACGAGCTTGTAGGCAATGGATCAATGATGGATAATTATGTCGGATGGCATTCATCATGCAACGGTTATAACCTAGGGTGACACAGAACTAGCTCCAATTCATCAATATAATGTAGGCATGTATTCCGAGTATAGTCATATGTGCTTATGTAAAAGAACTTACATGACATCTTTTGTCCTACCCTCCTGTGGCAGTGGGGTCCTGTTGGAAACTAAGGGATATTAAGGCCTCCTTTTAATAGAGTACCGGACCAAAGCATTAGCACTTAGTGAATACATGAACTCCTCAAACTATGGTCATCACCAGGAAGTGTCCCTACTATTGTCACTCCGGGGTTGCCGGATCATAACACATAGTAGGTGACTATTGACTTGCAAGATAGGATCAAGAACACAAATATATTCATGAAGACATAATAGGTTCAGATCTGAAATCATGGCACTTGGGCCCTAGTGACAACATTAAGCATAGCAAAGTCATAGCAACATCAATCTTAGAACATAGTGGATACTAGGGATCAAACCCTAACAAAACTAACTCGATTACATGGTAAATCCCATCCAACCCATCACGGTCCAGCAAGCCTACGATGGGATTACTCATGCACTGCGGTGAGCATCATGAAATTGGTGATGGAGGATGGTTGATGATGATGATGGCGACGGATTCCCCTCTCCGGAGCCCCGAACGGACTCCAGATCTACCCTCCCGAGGAAGATCAGGGCTTGGCGACGGCTTTGTATCGTAAAATGCGACGAATCCATCTCTCTATTTTTTCTCCCCGAACGTGAATATATGGAGTTGGAGTTGAGGTCGGTGGAGGTCCAGGGGGCCCACAAGGACAGAGGGCGCGACCCAGGGGGGTGGGCGCGCCCTCCACCCTTGTGGCCAGGGTGTGTGCCCCCTTCGGTTGATTCTTTCACCAATATTTTTTATTAATTCCAAAAATGATCTCCGTGAATTTTCAGGTCATTCGGAGAACTTTTATTTCCGCACAAAAATAACACCATGGCAATTCTGCTGAAAACAGCGTCAGTCCGGGTTAGTTCCATTCAGATCATGCAAATTAGAGTCCAAAACAAGGGAAAAAGAATTTGGAAAAGTAGATACGATGGAGACGTTAGGTTGAAGCCTTTTGACATAAGCGTCGCATCCCCAAACTTTAAGAAACGACAGCTTAGGTTTCTTGCCAAACCATTGTTAATACGGTGTCGTCTCAACGGATTTAGATGGTGTCATATTTAACGTGAATGCGGCTGTCTCTAATGCATAACCCCAAAATGATAATGGAAAATCGGTAAGAGACATCATAGAACGCACCATATATCTAATAAAGTACGGTTACGACGTTCGGACACACCATTACGCTGTGGTGTTCCAGGTGGCGTGAGTTGTGAAACTATTCCACATTGTTTTAAATGAAGGCCAAACTCTTAACTCAAATATCCGCCTCCGCGATCTGATCGTAGAAACTTTATTTTCTTGTTACGATGATTCTCCACTTCATTCTAAAATTCTTTGAACTTTTCAAATGTTTCATCAAGTAGGTATACCCGTACCTACTCAAATCATCTGTGAAGGTTATAAAATAACGATACCGCCGCGTGCTTCAACACTCATCGGACCGCATACATCGGTATGTATTATTTCCAATAAGTCATTAGCTCGCTCCATGGTTCCGAAGAACGGAATTTTAGTCATTTTTCCCATTAGGCATGGTTCGCAAGATTCATAATCAAGTGATTCCAAAAGTCCATCTGTATGGAGTTTCTTCATGCGCTTTATACCAATATGACATAAACGGCAGTGCCACAAGTATGTTGCACTATCATTATCCACTTTGCATCTTTTGGCATCAATATTATGAATATGTGTATCACTACAATCGAGATTCAACAAGAATAGACCATTCACTAAGGGTGCATGGCCATAAAAGATGTTACTTATATAAATAGAACAACCATTATTCTCTGACTTAAATGAATAACCGTTTCACATTAAACAAGATCCAGATATAATGTTCATGCTCAATGCTGGCACCAAATAACAATTATTGAGGTCTAAAACTAATCCTGAAGATGTAGAGGTAGCGTGTCGACAACGATCACATCAACCTTGGAACCATTCCCGACGTGCATAGTCACCTCGTCCTTAGCCAGTCTTTCTTTATTCCGCAACTCCTGTTTCGAGTTACAAATATGAGCAACCGAACCAGTATCAAATAACTAGGTGCTACTACGAGCAATAGTAAGGAACACATCAACAACATGTATATCAAATATACCTTTGTTCACTTTGCCATCCTTCTTATCCGCCAAATATTTGGGGCAATTTCGCTTCCAGTGACCATTACCCTTGTAGTAGAAGCACTCGGTCTCATGCTTTGGTCCAGCTTTGGGCTTCTTCACAGAAGCGGCAACTTCCTTGCCGTCCTTTTTGGAGTTCCCTTTCTTTCCCTTGCCCTTTTTCTTGAAACTGGTGGTTTTATTAACCATCAACACTTGATGCACTTTCTTGATTTCTACCTCCACCGATTTCAGCATCGCGAAGAGCTCGGAAATCGTTTTAGTCATTCCTTGCATATCATAGTTCATCACGAAGCATTTATAGCTTGGTGGTAGTGATTGAAGAACTCTATCAATAACACACTCATCTGAGAGGTCAATTCCTAGCTGAGTCAAGTGGTGGTGGTACCCAGACATTCTGAATGTGTGTTCACTGACAGAATTGTTCTCCACCATTTTATAGCTAAAGAACTTGTTGGAGACTTCATATCTCTCAACCCGGGCATTAGCTTGAAATATCAATTTCAGCTCTTGGAACATCTCAGATGCTCTGTGGTGCTCAGAATGCTTTTGGAGCCCTAGTTCTAAACCGTAAAGCATGGCACAGTGAACTATCGAGTAGTCATCAATCTGTGTTTGCCAGGCTTTCACAAAGTCTAGACTAGAGGGAGCGGGTGGGTCACCTAGCGGTGCATCAAGGACATAATTCTTCTATGCAGCAATGAGGATAATCCTCAAGTTACAGACCCAGTCTGTGTAGTTGCTACCATCATCTTTCAAGTTAGCTTTCTCTAGGAACACATTAAAATTCAAGGGAACTGTAGCACGGGCCATTGATCTACAACATATATTTACAAAGTTTATAAGGACCAAGTTCATGATAAATTATAGTTAAATTAATCAAATTACTAATGAACTCCCACTTAAATCGACATCCCTCAAGTTATCTAAGTGATACATGATCCATATCAACTAAACCATGTCCGATCATCACGTGAGATGGAGTAGTCTTCAATGGTGAACATCTTCATGCTGATCATATCTACTATATGACTCATGTTCGACCTTTCGGCCTCCAGTGTTCCGAGGCCATGTTTTACATGCTAGGCTCGTCAAGTTTGACCCAAGTATTCTGCTTATACAAAACTGACTTACACCCATTGTATGTGAACATAGAGCCTATCACACCCGATCATCACAAGGTGCTTCGAAACAACGAACTTTAGCAACGGTGCATACTTGGGGGGAGAACACTTCATCTTGAAATTAAGTGAAGGGATCATCTTATAATGCTACCGTTGTTCTAAGAAAAATAAGATGCATAAAGGATAAACATCACATGCAACCAAAATATGTGACTGATATGGCCATCATCATCTTGTGCTTTTGACCTCCATCTCCAAAGCAACGTCATGATCCCCACCGCCATCGGTGCGACACCTTTATCTCCATCATTGTGTTGGGGTCGTCTCACCAGCTATTGCTTCTACAACTATTGCCAACGCATAGCGATAAAGTAAAGCAATTACATGGTGCTTAATGATTGACACACAATCCATACAATAATTAAAAGACAACCCTAAGGCTCCTGCCGGTTGTCGATATTACAAAACATGATCATCTCATACAACAATGTATATCACATCACCTCTTGACCATATCACATCACAACATACCCTTCAAAAACAAGTTAAAAGTCTTCTACTTTGTTGTTGCAAGTTTTACTTGGCTGCTATGGGTAACTAGCAAGAACCGTTCTTACCTACGCAAAACCACAACGGTGATTATCAAGTTTGCTATTTTAACCTTCTGCAAGGACCGTCCATAGTCAAATTTGATTCAACTAAAGTGAGAGAAACAGACACCCGCCAGCAACCTTATGCAAAACAAGTTGCATCAGTCGGTGGAACCGGTCTCATGTACGTGGACATGTAAGGTTAGTCCGGGCTGCTTCATCCCACAATACCCGCCGAATCAAAATAAGACGTTGGTGGTAAGCAGTATGAACATCACCGCCCACAGCTCCTTTGTGTTCTATTCGTGCATATCATCTACGCATAGACCTGGCTCATGATGCCACTGTTGAGGAATGTTGCATGGAAAACAAAAAATTTCTACGCACACACAAGATCTATCCATGGAGATTGGCTATGAGAGAGGGAGAGCATCTTCACACCCTTGAAGATCGCTAAGAGGAAGCGTTTATCAACGCGGTTGATGTAGTCCTACACCTTCACAATCCATCCCGATCAAGTACCGAACATACGGCAACTCCGCGTTCAGCACATGTTGAGCTCGATGACGTCCTTGCCTTCTTGATCCAGCAAGAGGGGCGAAGTAGTAGATGAGTTCCGGCAGCACGACGGCGTGGTGACGGTGGTGGTGAAGAACAATCTCCGCAGGGCTTCGCCAAGCACAACGGAAATGATGACGGAGGATAAACTAGAGGGGCGGGGTTGCCGGCACACGGTTTGGTGAATCTTGATGTGTTCCGGGTGCTAGCCCTGCCCCTCTATTTATATGCTGAGCCCTGGGTCGTTTCTTGGAGAAAGAGCCTCCTCAAAGTCGGTTTAGCCCGCAAGGCAAGAGTCCTTCTCGGACTCCAGGACCAGACGCCAGGGTCCTTGGCGTCTGGACCCAGATGCCAGGGCCCTAGCGCCTGGCCCCTTTGGCCTCCGCAAAACTGCCTTTTGCACCTTCCTAATGCCCCGTGTGCTTTACCCCTTGGCCTAAATAGAGTGTTCTCGTACCCGAACATTTTGGGAAACATCGAAACCCCTTCCGGTGAATTTCGGAACCCTTTCAGAGACCAAACACTATTATCCCATATATCAATTGTTACCTCCGGACTATTCCGAAGCTCCTCGTCATGTCCGTGATCTCATCCAGGACTCCGAACACCATTCGGTCACCAACATATATACATAACTCATATAATACTATATCGTCAATGAACGTTAAGCGTGCGGACCCTACGGGTTCGAGAATGATGTAGACATGACCGAGACGCTTCTCCGGTAAATAGCTAATAGCGGGACTTGGATGCCTATACTGGTTCCTACATATTCTACGAAGATCTTTATCGGTCAAACCTTTATGACAACATACGTAGTTCCTTTTGTCCGTCGGTATTTACTTGCCCGAGATTCGATCATCGGTATCTCCATACCTGTTCAATCTCGTTACTGGCATGTCTCTTTACTCGTTCCATAATGCATCATCCTATAATTAACTCCTTAGTCACTTTGCTTGCAAGCTTCTTGTGATGCTGTATTACCTAGAGGGCCTAGAAATAGCTCTCCGTCACACGGAGTGACAAATCCCAGTCTCGATCCATGCCAACCCAACAAACACCTTCGGAGATACCTCTAGAGCACCTTTATGATCACCAGTTATGTTGTGACGTTTGATGGCACACAAGGCATTCCTCCGGAGTCTGGGAGTTGCATGATCTCATGGTCGAAGAAACATTTATTTGACATTAAGAAAGGAGTGGAAATAAACTGAACGATCATATGCTATGCTAACGGTTGGGTCTTGTCCATCACATCATTATCCTAATGATGTGATCCCGTTATCAAATGACAACTCATGTCTATGGTTAGGAAACCTTAACCATCTCTGATCAACGAGCTAGTCTAGTAGAGGCTCACTAGGGACAAGGTATTTGTTTATGTATCCACACATGTATTTAAGTTTCCAGTCAATACAATTCTACCCTGAATAATAAACCTTTATCATGAATAAGCAAATATAATAATAACAACTTTATTATTGCCTCTAGGGCATATTTCCATCAAATCACATGTCTAAAACTATGTTTGATACAGCTGCAGGAGGAACGGTCATGGGAAAGTCAAGAAACTACTTGATGATATGCAGGAAAACCATGCCCAATGGCATGTTGAAAGAACTACCACCAAGAGAGTGAATGCTATTGCAGAAAACAATGCGGAGTTGACAGCTAAGCTAGATGAATTCATCTTCATTATGAAAGGTAAAGAATAGGTAAACGTGAATGGCATCACTAATGAAGAAATAGTGATGTGATTTTTATTGCCCGCAATAGCTATAAACCCAATTGGAAAAATAATGGATATGCTACTAGATTACCTTATCCTAATAATGGAGGAGCATCAAATAATTTTAATGGAGCTAGTAGCAGGAATAGAAATACTCTTGAAGAAACTCTTAAAAGTTTCATAGTAGTCGCTGAGCAAAATGAGAACTTCAAAAATATTTTGAAGAATCATGATAACTTGCTTAATCAATTGACTAGTAAGATTATTGGACTAACAAATGATGTGCATATGCTTGAGGGAAGATCCGAGAATATAGAGGCACATGTGGCTAAAATTGCAGAGAACGAGACATTAATCCTAGCTAAGTTTGCTGTTAAACCGGAATCTAACCCGCTTGAAAATGTCAAGATGGTAAGAAGCAACGAAGAGAAGACCGAAGAGATTGACACAAGCCATGTGCCAGAATATAATTATACCGTTTTAGACTTCGTAAAGATGATATCAATGAAGTAGGCACTACCTGAGCATCTCATAACGAGGCATATGATGTCTTTGTTGAGCAAGTTGCAACCAAGGTACGTGAACTTGATGATGAAAGAAAGAATATTTACAGTAAGTTACCGGCCAAGCAAGAAGATGCTTTTGAGCCTACTATAGAGATTAAGAATGGTTCGAATAAGTTCAATGCTTTATGTAATCTGGGGGCTAGTGTTTCTACTATCCCTAAGTCTGTTTATGATACTCTCAATCTAGGTTCTTATGTTACTACTGAGATTAGATTGAATATGGCAAATTCTACTTTTACTCAGGCAGTAGGAATTGAGCATGGAGTTATAGTTCAAATAAATGATTGCCCTGTCATGATTGATCTTGTGATAGTTGATATGCCTGAAGATCCTGTTGCTCCAATAATTCTTGGTCGACCTTTTCTAAGGACTATCAAAGCTGTGATAAATGTGTTTGAGGGGAATGTTAGATTTGATTTACCAGCTAAATATCCTTTTGTAATATATTTCCCTAGGAAAAAGAAAAGGTAGAGCTACACCGGAGAAGGCATCATTGTGAATGCAAGAAGCTACGGTCTCGGTGTGTTTGCACCACCTTGATCACCACTACGGTCGAGCTAACCGTCCAAAAACAAGAGCTTCGTAGGAGGCAACCCACGCAAATAAAGTAGACAAGTAAGTTTTTACTTTTGTTTCAATAAATGAGTGATTGAAGTTCGAGATAAAGAAGTAAGTTTGCAAGAGTTGTTCTAATGAAGGCTATGCTATGTGCAAGTTAATTATATGTTGTATTGGCGTTTGGATGCTTGGAAATATGCCTATGTATTGTGTTGGAACTAACTCCATAGGAGAAAGAGGAAAAATAGAAGTTTCGGAAGAAACATATCAAAAGGGGTGACCACGGTGGTCGTTTCGGCGGTCGCATGACCTCCTGGCGGTTCCAGCAGAAAACAACAAGAGGCGACATGATGAATGACGGTGTTCCATGCGAGCGCACGCGCTCATATGAGCTATCGTTTGACATCCTCGACCAAAATAAGAAAACAACCAGAGCATGCGACGGCGTTCCACTGCCACCCATTTCAGCTGTCGTATGAGGTATGCACAGACGCAGGTGAGCCATCATGCGAACAACGACCTTTCATACAAGCGCTTCTTCTTCTTCTTCTTCTCCTTCTTCTTCTTATTCTTCTTCTTCTCCTTCTTCTTCCAAACCTCTTCAAACCCTAGCAAAACTTTGCATGATCCCTCTACTCGCTCGATTTTAGTCAAATCCTTCCGTGTGATTGATCTAAGGTACGTTTCTCCTCCGATCCCCAATTTATTTTCCGCGAATCCACGTTCTATATGCCTAGCATTGTCATGTCTGGGAACTTCATACTTTTGATCAAAATTCGAGTTTGGCTTGGATTCGTTGATGTTTTTAGAGGAGTATGATATTGTTACTACCGTAGGATCAATATTGTTTAATTGCATCGGACTATTTTTTTTGTAGTTGTCTACGAGGAGGTCCACTCGCGTGCGCGGTGCTTTGTGTTCATCCGCCGCACCACCACAGCAAGTTTTCACTCAAGGGATCATCTTCACCAACTGTGAAAGCAAGGAAGAAATTCAGGCGCTCAGTACAAGGAAGATCAAAGCAACCAAGTGGGCTTGCGGTAGGACAAGGACAACTGATTCGTGATACAGGACTCTGCCGGTCAAAATGTTATTTGGACACAACCCCCACTTCAGTTCGTAACAGGCATATCTCAATGGCTGACTTCTAGTGCACAAAACAAGATCATATTTGGTCCCAACACAAATACATGATCGTAAGCATTAAGACCTCATACTTGTACCTATTTTTATTACTAGTGTTTGAATCATCATTTGCTTGATTGATCCGGTCAAAAGCTGGAATTGATCCTTTAACAAAAGCTTGCTAGAGACCATCGCTTCAAGGGAGCCTCCCTCTCGTGGGTTCGATAACCCGGGGTCATCTGTAGGAAAACAGGTGCGGGATGCTTTCTGTTCCTTCGCGGGATCACTAAAAGGAGGTATCAAGCCCTTTTTCTGGTACCGTTGCCGAGGAGTAGTTTAGTGTTCCTAGTCCTTTTGTTTAGAGCTTTTGTTAAAGTTTAGTTTTAGTTTTCTGTTTTATTTTAAGTTTTACTTTCGTTGCAAGTCTTGTTAGTTGAAAACCCCCCAAAAGATTACCATGGCTCGTAATCTTGGAAGTTTTTCTACTCCCAGCAATAACTTCATGCATGAACCCATAAGACAACCCGAGGTTGCAGCCGCGGAGTATGAGATCAAACCTAACTTAGTTTCCATGGTTTGACATGATCAATTTGGAGGCTCTGCTTCTCAAGATGTCGGTATGCACTTGCATAATTTTACAGAACTGTGCAACATGACACACATTAAGGATTAGACCCTGATGCTTTGAAATTGCGTCTATTTCCTTTCTCTCTGAGAGGAAAAGCAAAAGGATGGCTTCTAGCTCTACCTAGAGGCAATATAACTTCTTGGGTTGATTGTCGCAATAATTTTTTATTTAAGTTTTGTCCACCTGCAAAAATTATGCATCTTCGTTCTCAGTTTGCAAGTTTCAAGCTGGAAGAACGTGAGCCACTAGCGCTTGTGTGGGATAGAATGAAAGAAGCCATAAGAAACTGTCCTAAAATAGCTATCTCTGTTGTAGCTCTTTTCTGGCCCCGAATTCCAACTGTCGGCAATCGCCCTCTTGTGTTAGAACCTGCAATTTAAGAGAGAAAAGACATTGGAATGACACCTAAAAGTGAAATATAACTTTAAAACAATGTAAATTACAATAGAAAAACATGATGCAAAATGGACGTATGACGACGTTGCAAGGGATTGAGCTCGAGAGGGAGAAGTTGAGACTTGAGAGACAACGAAAGAGTCGAGGATCATGTTGCAGGACACTAGCCTTTTGGATGAGGAAGGCAAGAAGTGGTGATCAACATGAAGAAGATTATCAACGAGTGCAACAATGGAGGCGTTTGATTCATTTGTGTATCGCATATTTATGTATGAATTCGTATATTTTATTTTGACATGTAATGAATTGTTGAATTTTCATTGAATTGTTGAATTGTTGATGAATTTGTTCTACATGATAGAGGTGCATGGATTTGCATGAATATGAGCATTGACATATAGAGAGCGCGGTTGTCCGCGAGGAAAAATGAGGAGCCGGTCGATGCTGTCCGCGGGAGCGTCCGGTCGCGCCAGCATACGTTTAGGGGGTCGGATTTGCTCAGTGTGGTTGTAGATGCTCTAACCGAAAATTCACTTTGGCACATGGGAGAATATGCTCCTGTCATCGAAAAAAGTCAAAATGTCAAAAAAATTGAAAAAAATCCCGATATTCTATATGCACACGGCAAGTTTCATGAAAAACCAGCATTTGTGGCTTGTGTAAAAAGACAAAAGAATGTCTCATGAAAAACCCTTTTTAACACCGAATTTTGCCTTTTTCACGCGCTACACAAAAGTTATCGGTTTTTCACGGTCAAAAATTGCAAAAAATACTAAAGGGACCAATAAACTTGGACGGAGGTAATATTTTGTGATCTTGGGCAGCCTAGAATGTGAATTGGCTGTTTTTCAGCATCTGATTCGGCAAGATTCGGATTTGAGGACAGTTCCGTCATTCCCCAGCCTAGCAGCAGCATCAATATTTATTTGGCAGAGCTGCAATGTCAAACGCCATTGCCCACCCACCGAGCCCCACCGCACCCATCATCCTGTATCAATGCGTGCGGGGCAGCAGCGGCAGCAGCCATGTCGCAACTACCATCACGCACACCCACCCACAATTTGTGGGTCGCGGCTTTCTCTCTCCAGAGGACAGGCTGCCGGGAAATAAAGAAGGGATCCCAGCCATCCATGGAGAATTGGAGAGGTGGAGAGGGGAGAGAGACAAGCCGGCGTCCATGTCCTGACGTCCACCCACACCCCCCGATACCTGCTTTTTCCCAGGGCTGGGATATGTGGCCATGGCATTTCTAGAGGGAGAAACACGGCAAGGGGAGGAGGTACGGGGCCGGTCTGCATCGTCACATTCACACTCCCCTTTCCTTTGTCTCCCTCCCCCAGTCGCTCGCTCTAGTAGCCTCCTCGCCACCAATGACACGAGAGACGACCGACTGGTTCGCTGAGGCCGGGCGGCAAGCGAGCGAGGGAAAGGAGAGACAGCGCCCCACTACTCCCGTCCACTCCATATGCCATTACCACCCACCACCTCCCCCTCTACCACCGCCCACTAGAGCCGAGCCGAGTCTGCCTAGAGAGAGAAAAGAGTTGTTGCCTTGTTGGTGTTCATTGCGTGCGCGCTGGCCTCCTCGCCTTCCCTCCCTCCCCCTGTTCTCATCCAGCCTCAGTCACCATGGGCCTTTTTGGGTTTTCGGCACCACCATCTCACTCATGGGTCAGAGCAGTCCCCTCCGCTCCCTCCCTTCCCTTCACACGGCGCGGGAAGAGAGAGAGAGAGAGAGGGCGGACGGAGCAGGCGCAAGAAACTTCCACCCACACCTCCCCTGCTTCCCCTTCCAACCTTTATTAGTATTATCTCCTTCCTTCCCCCCTCCCTCCCTCGGTCCCGTCCCCTCTCGCTTTCTCCCCCGTCTCTCCACGATCCGCCGGGCTTCTTCTTGTTCCCAACCGTGGTGAGGTGAGGCGGCGATGAAGAGGGCTCACAAGGTGGTCCTGGCCCAGCCGGCGGCGGCGGCGGCTGCGACGCCTCCTCGGCCGCTGCCTCGAGCGCCCCGGCCCGTCCGCGGCGACGGGGGAGAGGCGTTCAGGGCGAGCCAGAGGTACCAGAGCCTCCTCCAGGACTACAAGGAGCTCCTCAAGGTGGGCGCGCCGGCTTCGTTTACTGTTTCTTTGATTTTGATCCACGATCTGATCTCAGGTTTGGGGGTTTTCTTGTGTCGATGTCAAACTTGTTTTCTTGTTCTTCGCCTTGTGTTTGATCTGATCTTTGTGGTTTTACTGTTTCCCCCTTTTCCCCAGGAGTTATTCTGCCTTTTGTTTCTTGGGGTGTTTATTTTGGATCTGGCGTTCTTAGGGTTAAACTCAACCTTCGGGGTTAAATTCGAGGTTCCAAGTTTGATCTTTTCGCCTCATCAGAGCATATGTTCAAGATTTGATTGAGGCGTACTAGTCCATTTTTCACTCCATTCATGATCCTTTTAGCAAAGGATCGTGCATTACTTGGCCTGAACGGATTTTCAGCAAATTGCCTTCTTGATTTGTTAATCTGTTGGGTTATCATGTGCGAACAACACTCAGGCCGTTGGTGTCTGATGATTTGCTTTTGTTGACCTCATCAGGAAACTGCCGCAAAGAAGAACAGATTGCATTTGGAGAAGCTGAAAAAGCAAAGGCTTTCGGCTGAAGTCAAGTAATCACCAAATGCTTAACTCTTCGTTAAATTTTCTTATTGGCAATCAACGCGCTCCGATGATGAACACCATGTTCTCATTTGAACCCTATGATATTGCAGGTTTTTGCGAAGAAGGTACAAATCTATGTCAGAAAATCCATCTCAGACTGCTGTTTATAGATTGAAGAACCCGGCAATGGCGCCTACTTCCCGGACCGCGGTGTGGGTTGATCACCACCGGCCCGTTCAGGCTGTTGGGAGTTCAAGCAAAGGTCATCAGCCCGCGCAGCAGCAAAGGCAGCATCAGGTTCCGCGGTCGTCTCCGGTTATTGACCTCAACGAGGCTTGTGAGCTGGTAACGGTTTTGGAAATGTCAGCTTGCTAGTGCCATTGCTGTTTAGATATGCCATCTGAACTTATCTGAATGTGTTTTGCTCTTTCAGAGTTCCTCCGAGGAGACGGAAGAATTTCATGGTTACCAGGAGACTGTTAGGGCGGACAAGGTGAACAGGTACCTGTTAGAGGGCAATGTTGTCGCCGGTCCTAGTGACTCGAAAATGCCGGCGTTCTGGGATGCCCGGAACTCTGCGGCGGCGCGCGCCGCCGGGAAGAGGAAGATCTCATGGCAGGATCAGTTGGCTCTTAGAGTATAGGTTGCTGGATTACAATGTCAAGTGTGGTTTTAGCAGGAGTCATGCCTCATCTCTGGTCCTCGAGCTGTAAAAGAATCCCTCCTTCGAGTCATCAGTGGATGTGTAGTTGCTTCGTGGTGCATCATCAGTGGATGTGGATAAAATGAACCATAAGTTCGATCTGAGAAAGAAGATGACATAGTTGATGAAATTTTGTCGTTCTTCCTGGGCATAATCTGGATGTGTCTTGCGGTAGTCGTCTGGTAGAAAGGTCTCATTAATTTCATATAAATCAAGCTCATTTCCGGCGAAGAAGGGAGGATAAGATCCAGGATTCTCATTAAGATCTCAACGGCGACCTTGCTTTCTTTTTCTGAACTGAAAACTGTAGGCACGCCCCTACAGTTATTTTCTACATGATGCGTGCTACTTGTAACATTGGTTGCAATGTTAACTCTAGTTTAGATACCAGTAGTAGTAAGTAAACAAATATATTTGGTAACCTGGAAATGAGGAAATAATGTGAAGTAAACAAGCTGTTATTTGCAAGCACTGGAGCAAGTATAATAGCAGGCTTATAGCCCGCTTACATGACAATTTTGCTTAGAGCAAGTACAATAAAGTACAGTCACAATTTTGCTTAGAGCAAGTACAATAAAGTACAGTCACAGGCTCTCATGCAAGAGCCAACTGCATGTGCTCTTAGATATTATGTGAGAGTGAAAGATGGGTCATGTATTAATAAAATAGCACATACTTATAGCTAATTATTATACATATTGGCTATCAGATTAGTTATATATAACATGACACTTTCTTATAACCAATAGTTGGCTATATTATTAACCATGCTCTTATGTGGAAGAGAGACATAAAAAAGTAAGGGAAGTCGGCTCTTGCATAGGCTTGTAGCCTCCTTATATGACAATTTTGCTTATGTGGAAGACATGCATGAAAAAAATAAGGAAAGTGGGCTCTCGTGCAAATGCAATAAATATGAGAAAAGAGATAGAGAGAAGATGAGAAAAAGTACTAATAATCTTATAGTCCACCTTATAGCTAAGAGCAAATACACTAATGGGCTTATAGCATGCTTACATGATACTTTTGTCTATGTGGAGGAGAGAGACATAGAAAAATGATGGAGTGAGCTCTCATGCAAGAATCTAGCTATATCCGCACTCCTAGACAAATGCAATAAATATGAAGAAAGAGATAGAAAAAAGGTGAAAAAAGTAGTACTCTTATAGCCAACCTTATAGCTAACCTTGTTATATAAGTGACTATAAGTGATGGCTATATATGACATGGCAACATCATATAGCCAGCAGTTAGCTATACTATTAACCATGCTTACCTTATTGTATGGGTGACTATAAATGATGGCTATAGATGATATAACAACATCATATAGCCAGCAGTTGGCTGTATTAACCATGCTCTTAGTAAACAAATAAATTTACTAATGTATCTTACATAACGCGTGATACCGTAGGCCCTAGGGCATCTCAAAAGCGGACCCTCATATCGCCTACAAACGTCTATGTTTGGACCGCGAAGATTAGCAAAACTTCTAACGCTATCTCGCATCAGTCCGTGGACCAACCAGAAGCAAACTAGGAGGGCTTTGCGAGAGTCTGGACCGTTGTAGGACTCCGACATCTGGCCCTACCTAAAACCACACCCAAACCCGACGTCTCCATCCCTGCTACTCGCTGGTGCTATGGCCCTGCTACTCTATGCACGTGTACGTGTGTAAATGTGGCTTTGTCACCTTTCTTGATGTTATGCTGAGGACTCCGCTAGCCAATGAACGATCCACCACAGCAACAACTCGGATTTCGGCTATGAGTTTGTTATCATACGTAGTAGCAACACTACAAACGAATATTATTCGGCTTTCTCTTGAATGAGTGTGTATGTGGTAAACAAAGGGGACTGATCAAAAGAGCTCGAAAGATACAAATATGAAAGGTCCATAGTTCCCAAAAATTAAGCCACAGCGAAACTCTATGCATGATCACTTACTTGGCATAATCCTTTCATGTGACAACCAAAGTTTCAGCAAATAATGATTGAAATGAAGTGCTTAAGAGCCTTGAGGATTAGATAATTGTGGGCATATTTATGAGCACTCTAGCATCATGTTTTTCTACATGCCTTTCACTCCCTAACTTAAGTTTTTCATGGCTCCATCGAAGAAAACTCTTCCGTGCATTCCTGACAAGCAAGTGTTGTCTAGAATAAATAGAGTTGAGTGTTGCAAAGCTGTTTTGTCTAGGAGATCAAAATACTTTGTGTTGATTATCTTTGCTTCACTAACACTACACAATAACCATGCCACCGCTATAGCTGCACTAAGCTTTCAGGTCAAGAAGCGGATGGCTATCTAGGCGTACCGATCATAAGTGAACCAAAACCTTTTCGTTATTTTGGTTTAAACAACTGAGTTCCTTATGATTCGGATTTCTCTCTATGTTGCTCGAGGGCGATAAGTTTAAGCTTGGGAAAGTTGACGAGTGATATTTTTACACTCATTCACCCTTAGTTTAAACTGAGATACTCCCTCCGTTCCTAAATATAAGTCCTTTTAGAGATTTCACTAGGGACTGCATACGGATGTATATAGACATACTTTAGAGTGTAGATTCACTCATTTTGCTTAGTATGTAGTCCGTAGTAGAATCTCTAAAAAGACTTCTGAAAGCACAAGTGCTCCCTGGGTGATTTTGGTAATTAATGTCAACATATCTCTTGTTGGACTAATACTTTTATCTAGTATATTTCAGATGAGTTCAACAGTGGAGTGGCGTGGACAATAGGATGTGAAACCCCTTCGAGAAGCTAAGGACAGGATTGGCAAAAGCTCAAGACTCTACTTTTTCATTTTAATGATCCAAGATCACATTGAGTCCATAGGAAAGCCAATACTATTAAAAGGGGATGAGGTGTTGCTTAATGGCCCGCTTTCTCAAAGTGCTTAGTGATATGCTCCAAAGCCCTCAACCACTTTCTCATTTCCACATATGTCCCAAACATAAAGTCAAACTCGGCCCCACCGATTTGATCTAACCGGCGCCACCGGGTTCACTTGACATAGCCACTGCCAGAAACCCTAATCAGTTCGGTCTCACCGAGATGGGCTTGCAAACTCTCTGTTTCCTGCTGCAACTATTTTGGTCTCACCGAGATATGCAATCGGTCCCACCGAGTTTGCTTGACCAACTCTCTGTTTTGCTTATTACCAAAATCGGTCTCACCGAGTTTGTGTAATCGGTCAAACCGAGTTGAGGTTTTACCCTAACCCTAGCACATCGGTCCCACCGAGTTGATCATATCGGTCCCATCGAAAACTCTAACGTTCACATTTTGAACTAAATCGGTCTGACCGAGTTTGAGTATTCGGTCCCACTGAGTTTGGTAAATTGTGTGTAACGGCTAGATTTTGTGTGGAGGCTATATATACCCCTCCACCCATCCTCCATTCGTGGAGAGAGCCATCAGAACGTGCCTACACTTCCAGCATTCATTTTCTGAGAGAGAACCACCTACTCATGTGTTGAGACCAAGATATTTCAATCCAACCACAAGAATCTTGATCTCTAGCATTCCCCAAGTTGCTTTCCACTCAAATCATCTTTCCACCAAATCCAAATCTGTGAGAGAGAGTTGAGTGTTGGGGAGACTATCATTTGAAGCACAAGAGCAAGGAGTTCATCATCAACACACCATCTATTACCTTTTGGAGAGTGGTGTCTCCTAGATTGGTTAGGTGTCACTTGGGAGCCTCCGTCAAAATTGTGGAGTTGAACCAAGGAGTTTGTAAGGGCAAGGAGATCACCTACTTCGTGAAGATCTACCCAAGTGAGGCAAGTCCTTCGTGGGCGATGGCCATGGTGGGATAGACAAGGTTGCTTCTTCGTGGATCCTTCGTGGGTGGAGCCCTCCGTGGATTCATGCAACCATTACCCTTCGTGGGTTGCAGTCTCCATCAACGTGGATGTACGATAGCACCACCTATCGGAACCACGCCAAAAATCTCCGTGTCTCCAATTGCGTTTGCACACTCCAATCCCATCCCTGTACTTTCTTGCAAGTTGCATGCTTTAATTTTCGCTGCTCATATACTCTTGCTAATCTTGCTTGAAATGTATTTTGAATGTTTAAACTTGTGCTAAAATTCCACCTTAACTTGAAGAACTTAAAAACTGCTACTTTTCCTTGTTGAGGGTCTAATCACCCCCCTCCAGACACCTCTTCTCGATCCTTTCAACTTCTATTTAGGAACAGAGGTAGTATTTCATTAAAACCGAGATATTCGGTCCGATATTGCTACTAATGACTAATGAATGCAAAATAATCCACAAATCCTATCTTTGATATGTTTCCATAGGAAATGGGCTAAAAAGGGAAGGAATCATGTATGAACATGTAAACAATTGGAAATGAAGAAAGAAGGAATCACCAGGAGGTGCAACAGAAGAAACAACACAAAAGACGGCGTTCCATACGACAGCGAGCACCCGTATGAGCGGTCGTATGGCATAAATTCCGAGGAAGCTAGTCCACCTGAATAACTTATATAAAGGGGACCCCATAGAAATGTCAACAGAGATGCGTCGAACGAAGCCAGAATAGAACAATCGTCATACCCTTTCATTGACCCTAGCGGCCACCATTTCCATCTCCATAGCCTCCATCACCACCATAGTACAACTCCCTCTAGCTCATACTTGTAATCATGCATCGTACAAAGTAGCCATTGCTAGACATATTTGCAATCAATCAATCTTCAAGATGTGTTCTTCAATGTTTTGTTCTTGCGATCTAATCTCCACGTGTGAGTAGTTTGGTAAGTTATGGGTTGAGGCATAGGCCTTGCCACCCTCTGTATTTGTTGTGGGGATCAATGGAAGTGCTTTGAATTAACATCCCGTATGTGTGAAATAAAATTGTTCCGAAGATGTCTTTTGTCTTGTCCGCGATCTTCATCCCTCCAGGTACCCAGGATCATGGAGATCGAGCAACGGTGAGGCTAAGTGCAGGGAGAACATGAAGTGCTATTCTGAACACCAGTGACATAAGGGTTTAGTATAGTAACACGGATCTAATCCTTGGGGATTCGTGAGGTGTAATCATAAATGCCCAAAACTCTTGTCCGATTATTATTGTTAGGGTATATTTCTCCCTTAGTGGTTTTGGTGATTGATGATAATGCATTTGCGGAATAATCGTGTGCATTGAGCATTTCAGATATTCTATGGCACAAGACGATTTGAGCCCCTCGGAGTTATAGAGTGAAGACATTTACTTTCCCCGCCTTTCTTTTTCGGTGGACTTGAGTCGTAAGAAAACCGTACTATCAAGAGGGGTCCGCATCGGAAAGGTTTGGGTGGAATCATCACTTACTCATCTTCATTTGCACCCACTTCTATTCCCGTACC
This sequence comes from Triticum aestivum, assembly GCF_018294505.1. Taxonomy (NCBI): domain Eukaryota; kingdom Viridiplantae; phylum Streptophyta; class Magnoliopsida; order Poales; family Poaceae; genus Triticum; species Triticum aestivum. The sequence goes on from NC_057811.1 coordinate 146,604,249, forward strand.
TTTGGAGTTCATCTATGTGCTTCTGATAACCTGTCCCGAGGCAGCGGGAGTACCGCTTGTGCGGTACTGCCGCTGATCCAGTTTCGCGGCCACTGCCGCTTATTCTTTGTGTTCTGTTGCTTCTTCGCGCTCAACGGCAGTTGAGCGGAAGTAGAGTAGCAGTACCGCTTGCGGTACTTCCGTCTCTACTACCGCCCATCTCCGCTGATCTCCCTGTAGCTCACGAACTTAAGCAGAAGTGGAGCGTTAGTACCAATTGCGTGCGGTACTACCGCTTCCACTATCGCTTACTCATGGCCTTCTGGACAGGTTTTCCACTGAGCGACGGTAGGATGGCAATAGGACAGCGGTAGTACCGCTAGGGCGAGCGGTAGTACCGCTCCGGCGGCACTACCATCTCGTGGCTCTCTACCAGTGCACTTAGGTCTGGAAGTACCGCCCGGGCGGTAGTATCGCTCCTAGAGCGGTACTACCGCTTGTGTGCGGGACGTGGACAGAAAAACGATTGGATTTGTCCTCACTATATATAGGGGTTCCTCTTCCCCAAGAATACTTACCTCTTTCTTCCCCAAACTCCATTGTTGCTCAAAGCTCCATTCTCGCCCGATCTCTCTCCCTAACCAACCAATCTTGTTGATTTTCTAGGGTTTGGTTGAGAGGGCCCCCGATCTACACTTCCACCAAGAGATATTAATTTGACTCTCCCCACGAATCCCTTGCGGATCTTGTTACTCTTGGGTGTTTGAGCACCCTAGACGGAAGAGGTCACCTTGGAGCCACAATCCATTGTGGTGAAGCTTCGTGGTGGTGTTGGGAGCCTCCAATTAAGTTGTGGAGTTGCCCCAACCTTGTTTGTAAAGGTTCGGTTGCCATCTTCAAGGGCACCACTAGTGGAATCACGACATCTTGCGTTGTGCGAGGGCGTGAGGAGAATACGGTGTCCCTAGTGGCTTCTTGGGGAGCATTGTGCCTCCACACCTCTTCAACGGAGACATACCCCCCCTCAAGGTAAGGAACTTCGGTAACACATCCTCGTCTTCACCGGCTCCACTTGTGGTTATCTCTTACCCTTACTTTGTGCAAGCTTGTATTGTGTGGTATCGTTTGCTTGCTTGTGTTGTGGTTGTTGCTAGTATCATATAGGTTGTTCACCTAGTTGCATATCTAGACAACCTTTTGTTGCTTAACCTAATTTGTTAAGAAAAGCTAAAAATTGGCAGTTGCCTATTCACCCCCTCTAGTCAACCATAACGATCCTTTTGATTATTATTATCTTAATTATCGAGGCAACCCCGTGCGACAGGTAGGGCATGTGGTAGGACACTGATTCTTGATGCAGGACTCGTGCCGATCAGGATTCTTGATGCAGGGTTCATAACAAGTACATATCAATGGGTAACTTCCGGCGCACAAATTAAGATCATATCTGGTCCCAACAAAAATACATGGTTGTGAGCATTAAGACCTCATACCCGTACCTCTTTTTATTATAAGTGTTTGAGTCATCGTTTGCTTAATTGATCCGGTCAAAAGATGAAATTGATCCTTTAATGAAAGCTTGCTAGAGACCATCGCTTCAAGGGAACCTTCCTCTCATGGGTCCGATAACCCAGGGTCACCTCTGGGAAAATAGGTGAGGGATACTTTTCTGTTCCTTTATCGGATCACTAAAAAGGAGGTATCGTAGCCCCGCCATAGTTGTCATCATAGCCGGTTGAAGTAATGGAGAGTGTCAGTTCCAGCATCCCGCCACCACGGTTGCAGCGCCTGCCAAGTCATGTTCACTGCTGAAAGCTCTAACGGTCATAGTTCCAACACCCGGTGGTTGTTATTCCAGCACCCACCGGTTGTGGTCACCACTGGAAGCTCCCCGTGTTCGCTCAACATTCATCCATCAGGATTCCAACATCTATCCATTGCCATGCCAACATCAACATGTCACGGTTCTAGTACCTAGCCATCGCCATTACAACATCCAGATGTCGCGGTTGCAACACGCCACCGGTCATGTGGTCTCTACCATTCGCTACACCCCGGTTGACAGTCGTAACAGCTGGGTGGTCGCACCATCTCTCCAGACATCCACATATATTGCCCACACATCGAAGCAGGGGAGTGGAGGTGGGTGCGGCTTTGAATGAAAAAGGGAGAGATTGGGAATGATATGGTCGTTGTGGGGAGGGGTTAGAGAAGGATAGGGAGGTCGCGTGCATTGGAGCTTAAAGGAGAAGTGAGCGACGGGGCATGATTTTGATGAAGCTTTTTGTCAAAGGGGGGAGAGAGAGAGTGAGACAAGGGGGAGAAGAAACATGTGGAGGAGATCAGCGTAGCTGGATGAGGATGGGAAGGAGTGGTCACTTTGTTTTAGATGTGGGGCCTATAGACGAGGGGTGCAGAACCTCGAAGCAGCGCCGCCCATGATTTGCCTCACACGTGCTAATCGCAACATTTCCACATGCATGATATACTTAAGAGCATATCCAACAGATCCCCCAAAACAATTAAAATCCCCAAACAACTACCATTTGAGGTACTTTGGACAATAAAAAACTCCAACATATGCCCTATCTCTATATGGGGCCCCAATTTTTTTTACAAGTGCCCTAAATTTTTCCTACAGCTGTTGCATATTTGCAGCACCTCTAGTGGCTTCCCCAAAACCAAAAATGTTGCGGCTGAAACCTATGCATCGCGGTGAAACTTCTCCGTCGCCGACCGTCGCCACCCCACGTCGATTTGGGCCGGTTCCCGCTGCCACACGCTGTCGCCTGCCGCCGTGACTCCGTCGGCCGCCCCCAGCTCCACCGCCACCCCGCTGCTCGAGACATCTATCGTGACCCATGAGTCGCTAGCGAATCTAGGGACGATGTTGCCTCATTCCGGCTGTTCCCAGACCGACCGCTACCTGAGATGGTCATCCTAGCACCGCCACCACCCAGAGATGTATATTAGCGGCCGCCGATGAGCCACCGCTCCTTGCCAAGATTCGAGCACTCGGTCGGCGTGGTGTCGCTAGATTTATCTGCATCCCCCGGCTCCCCTACGGTCCCTCCTGCTACTTCTTGAGCTTGCGTTGATTTTTTCCTTTGAAGAGGAAAGGGTGATGTAGCAAAGTAGAGATAAGTATTTTTCTTAGTTAAGAACCAAGGTATCAATCCAGTACGAGGAACAAGCAAGTCTCCAATCTATGCACCTGCACAAACTAACAAACACTTACACTCAACGCGAAAAAGGGGTTGTCAATCCCTTCACGGTCTCGAACAAGAGTGAGATCTAATAGAGATATGTATGAAAGATAAATAAAAAGGCAAACTAAAGTAAATATAAATAAATTGCAGCAAGGTATTCTTGGGTTTTTTGCTTTATATATCAGAAAATATATGATGGAAAATAGACCCGGGGGCCATAGGTTTCACTAGATGCTTCTCTCTTGAAAGAAAACATACGGTGAGTAAACAAATTACTGTCGAGCAATTGATAGAAAAGCGCAAAGTTATGATGATATCCAAGGCAATGATCATGAATATAGGCATCACGTCCATGTCAAGTAGACCAAAACGATTCTGCATCTACTACTATTACTCCACACATCGACCGCTATCCAACATGCATCTAGAGTATTAAGTTCATAAGAACGGAGTAACACCTTAAGTAAGATGACACGACGTAGAGGGATAAACTCAAGAAATATGATGAAAACCCCATATTTTTACCCTTGATGGCAACAATACAATACGTGCCTCACTACCCCTACTTTGTCACTGGGTGAGGACACCGCAAGATTGAACCCAAAACTAAGCACCTCTCCTATTGCAAGAAGAACCTATCTTGTTGGCCAAACCAAACCAATAATTCGAAGAGATATGCAAAGATATTTGATCATGCATAAAAGAGTTCCAAAAAGACACAAATAATATTCATAGACAATTTGATCATAAATCCACAATTCATCGGATCTCGACAAACACACCGCAAAAGAATATTACATCGGATGGAACTCCAAGAACATCGAGGAGAACATGGTACTGAAGATCATAGAGAGAGAAGAAGCCATCTAGCTACTAGCTATGGACCCGTAGGTCCATATGGTAAACTACTCTCGCTTTATCGGAAGGGTAATAGAATCGATGTAGATGCCCTTCGTGATCGAATCCCCCTCCGGCAAGGTGCGAGAAAAGGCCCCAAGATGGGATCTCATAGGAACAGAGGCTTACGGGGGTGGAAAAGTATTTTGGTGGATGCCTCTGATGTTGGGGGAATATTTGGGTATTTATGGAGCAAAGATTAGGGTTGGAAGGTCTACGAGGGGCCCACAAGCATGGGGGCGCGCCCCTAGGGCTTGTGGCCACCCCGTAGGTCTTCTGGCCTCCTCACCATGTCTCCTGGGTGTCTTCTGGTCAAAGAAAAATCATCGCAAAAGTTTTATTCCGTTTGGACTCCGTTTGTTATTCCTTTTTCGTAAAACTCAAAAACAAGGAAAACACAGAAACTGGCACTGGGCTCTAGGTTAATAAGTTAGTTGCAAAAATAATATAAAATAGCATATTAATGCATATAAAACATCCAAAATAGATAATATAATAGCATGGAACAATAAAAAATTATAGATACGTTGGAGACGTATCAAGCATCCCCATGCTTAATTCCTGCTCGTCCTCGAGTAGGTAAATGATAAAAACAGAATTTTTGATGTGGAATGCTACCTAACATATTTATCCATGTAATCTTCTTTATTTTGGCATGAATATTCAAACCCATAAGATTCAAAACAAAAGTTTAATATTGAGATAAAAACAATAATACTTCAAGCATACTAATAAAGCAATCATGTCTTCTCAAAATAACATGACCAAAGAAAGTTATCCCTACAAAATCATATAGTCTGGCTATGCTCCATCTTCATCACACAAAGTATTTCATCATGCACAACCCCGATGACAAGCCAAGCAATTGTTTCATACTTTTGGTGTTCTCAAACTTTTTCAACTTTCACGCAATACATGAGCGTGAGCCATGGATATAGCACTATGGGTGGAATAGAATATGGTGGTTGTGGAGAAGACAAAAAGAAGGAGAAAGTCTCACATCGACTAGGCGTATTAACGGGCTATGGAGATGCCCATCAATAGATATCAATGTGAGTGAGTAGGGATTGCAATGCAATGGATGCACTAGAGCTATAAGTGTATGAAAGCTCAAAAACAAACTAAGTGGGTGTGCATCCAACTCGTTTGCTCACGAAGACCTAGGGCAATTTGAGGAAGCCCATCATTGGAATATACAAGCCAAGTTCTATAATGAAAAATTCCCACTAGTATATGAAAGTGACAAAATAAAAGACTCTTTATCATGAAGAACATGGTACTACTTTGAAGCACAAGTGTGGAAAAATGATAGTAACATTGTCCCTTCTCTCTTTTCTCTCATTTTTTGTTTGGGCTTCTTTGGTCTCTTTTCTTTTATTTGGGCTTCTTTGGCATCTTTTATTTTTATAATAAAGTCTGGAGACTCATCCCAACTTGTGAGGGAATCATAGCTTCCATCATCCTTTCCTCACACGGGACAATGCTCTAATAATGATGATCATCACACTTTTATTTACTTACAACTCGATACTAGAACAAAATATGACTCTATATGAATGCCTCCGGCAGTGTGCCGGGATGTGCTATGATCAAGAGTGACATGTATAAAAAATATGAACGGTGGCCTTGCCACAAATACTATGCCAACTACATGATCATGCAAAGCAATATGACAATGATGGTGCGTGTCATAATAAACGGAACGGTGGAAGTTGCATGGCAATATATCTCGGAATGGCTATGGAAATGCCATAATAGGTAGGTATGATGGCTGTTTTGAGGAAGGGTATATGGTGGGTTTAATGCACTGGCGAAAGTTGCGCGGCACTAGAGAGGCTAGCAATGGTGGAAGGGTGAGAGTGCGTATAATCCATGGACTCATCATTAGTCATAAAAAACTCACATACTTATTTCAAAAATTTATTAGTCATCGAAACAAAGAACTACACGCATGATTCTAGGGGGATAGATTGGTAAGAAAAGACCATCGCTCGTCCCTGGCCGCCACTCATAAGGAAGAGAATCAAAAAATAAATCATGCTCCGACTTCATCACATAATGGTTCACCATACGTGCATGCTACGAGAATCACAAACTTCAACACAAGTATTTCTACCAATCCACAATTACTCACTAGCATGACTCTAATATCACCATCTTTATATCTCAAAACAATATGCAAGTAATCAAACTTCTCATAGTATTCAATGCTCTCTATATGAAAATTTTATTATATCCCTCTTGGATGCCCATCATATTAGGACTAAATTCATAACCTCAGCAAATTACCATGCTGTTTAAAGACTCTCAAAATAATATAAGTGAAGCATGAGAGTTCAACAATTTCTATAAAATAAAGCCACCGCCGTGCTCTAAAAAGATATAAGTGAACCAATAGAGCAAACTGCCTAGCTCAAAAGATATAAGTGAAGCACATAGAGTATTCTAATAAATTCATGATTAATGCGTGTCCCTCTTAAAAGGTGTGTACAACAAGGATGATTGTTGAAAACTAAAAAGCAAAGACTCATTTCATACAAGACGCTCCAAGCAAAACACATATCATGTGGTGAATAAAAATATAGCCTCAAGTAACTTTACCAATGGAAAGAAGACGAAAGAGGGGATGCCTTCCGGGGCCTCCCCAAGCTTAGATGCTTGGTTGTCCTTTAATAGTACCTTGGGGTGCCTTTGGAATCCCCAAGCTTAGGCTCTTGCCACTCCTTATTCCATAGTCCATCAAATCTTTACCCAAAACTTGAAAACTTCACAACACGAAACTCAATTCTCGAGAGAAGCCACTAGTGAAATGTACGCCCCCCGCGTCTCTTCTTTATTATATTTTCCTTCGCGCTCTATTTTTATTTGCTTTTATTTTCAGATCTATTAATCCAAAAATACAAAAATACCTTGCTGCAATTTTTATTTATTTATTTTATCTCACGTTCCCGCGAGATCTATTTATCCAAACTACTACAATTTTACCTATCTTTTTACCCGTGAGGGATTGACAACCCCTCTCTTACGTCGGGTTGCAAGTATTTGTTCTTTGTGTGCAGGAGCAGTTTACGTGGTGTTGCGTGGTTCTCCTACTGGTTCGATAACCTTGATCTCATCATTGAGGGAAATACCTACCATAGATGTGCTGCATCATCCCTTCCTCTTTGGGGAAATACCAACGTAGTTCAATCCGCATCAATGACAACCTCTACTTCCCTCTGCGAAGGGCATATCTTTTACTTTTACCTTCTACCTCTATACAAGAGTCATGGTGATCTTCACCTTTCCTTTTTACACTTTTTCTTTTTGGCAAGCACTATATGTTGGGGAAAGATCCATATATATATATATATATATATATATATATCCACTCGGATGTAGGTTATCATAAATTATTATTGTTGACATTACCCTTGAGGTAAAAGGTTGGGGGGGGGGGGTGAAACTATAAGCCCCTATCTTTCTCTGTGTCCATTAAGGTTTTGAACCCATAAGTATCGCGCGAGTGTTAGCAATTATGAAAAGACTAGGAGATGGTTGAGTATGTGGACTTGCTATACAAAATCTCTTACATTGACTCTTACCAATATTATGATAAATTGCAATTGCTTCAATGACTAAGATCGTGGTTTGTTAGTTTTCAATAAAGTTTCTGATTCATACTTTACTTTGTGAACGAATTGTCACTTTAGCATAAGAAATTATATGACAATATATATTGCTATTCTAAAGATGATCATGATGCTCTCATGTCCGTATTTTATTTTATCGACACCTCTATCTCTAAACACGTGGACATGATTATCGATTTGGCTTCTGCTTGAGGACAAGCGAGGTCTAAGCTTGGGGGAGTTGATACGTCCATTTTGCATCATGCTTTTATATTAATATTTATTGCATTATGGGCTGTTATTACATATTTTGGTACAATACTTATGACTTTTCACTACTGCAGGATACTGCTAACGTGACACTATGATCAGAGACCCTTCGACGAAACTATGTGCGATGCCATAATCGCAAATGGTGGTGTAAAAAAACCGTCAAAAAAGTTGCAAAACATTTGCGATGGAGGATGCATCAAACACGGTTCAGATTTTAGTTGCGTGTGCGATGCAGGGCATAACGTTCAGCTCAATTAACTATTTGCGATGAGGAGGAACAAAAGAAATGGGCAGCCATATGAAGGTGTGTGCGATGTACAGCATACGGTTCACTCGGATGAACTGTTTGTGATTAGGCAACACAAAAGAAACGGTCAGCCAAATCAAGGTGTGTGCGATATACGACATGCGGTTCACTCGGATGAACTGTTTGCGTTGAGACATGAGAACAGAAATGGTTCAACTTAACAAGATGTGTGTGATACGCGGCAAACATGTCGGGACCCCGATTCCAAGTCACACCGATCTAGCCTGTAACACCTCATATCACTTTGCGGCCTCACGCACGGTACTCCCACGGGTGTCGCCTTACCATGGCCCGAGACCGTTTGCGCCTTTTGGCTCACGTATATGACAATGTCGCTAGCATCCATATGACAGAGAACCCGGGCCGACATGGCTAGTCGTGAACCCAAAGCGGCACTAACGTATGGGGACAGGCATACATGAATCAACATCGAACGTGTCGGTCAGCAGCGTGCGAATCCGGGCTGTAGCACTGGGCTAACAGGACTCCGGGAACCCGGGCTGTAGCAGGCTAGGCAGGACTCCGGTTGTCACCGCGTGACATTTCCCCGAAGGGACAGACACAGGAACGATATGAAACACATGCCGGCCAGTCAAGTGTCCAGAGCAGTAGTGCTGGGCTAGCAGGACTCCGGTGAACCGGGCTGTAGCGGACTACTATGGCTCAAGGAGGCACTAGACTACATTTCCCCATAAGAGAGGCTGCTAAGGATAGACAACTAGATTGTCGGATCCCACACATACCAAGCATTTCAATCATACACACAATATGCTCGATATGTGCAAATACAACAAGGCATCACAACAAGACTCTACGACTCAGAGTATTTATTCATTAGGCTCCGAAGAGCCAGATATTACAAACATGGGTCTCATGACCCAACATTCAGAGCATACAAGTCAAAGCACATGCGGAAGCTTAGCATGTCTGAGTACAGACATCTACAAATGAAAAAGGCTGAGAAGCCTGACTATCTACCAGATCCTGCCGAGGGCACAAGATCGTAGCTGAGGTATCAAGCTAAACGTCGAAGTCCACACGGAACTACTAGCGAGACTGACGTCTCTCTGCAAAACATAAAATAGGCAAACGTGAGTACAAATGTACCCAGCAAGACTTACATCAGAACTAGCTACATATGCATCGGTATCAACAAAGGGGGTAGTGGAGTTTAACTGCAGCAAGCCAGCTTTGACTCGGTGGCTATCCTGAACTACGACTGGAAGTAACTCTTTTGAGGTGACGCACACGAGTCCACATATTCACCATATCAATACACCACTATGGATCCGCTCCCGTCTCCCTACGAGAACGCCATCCATAGCACTCACGCTTATCTTGCGCATTTTAGAGTATCCACTTTCACTTGTCTATGAACTGTACAGGCAACCCAGAAGTCCTTTACCGCGGACACGGCTATTCGAATAGATGATGGTAACCCTGCAGGGGTGTACTTCTTCACACACGCTCTCGCCACTTACCACCATGTACACGTCGTGTACCTCGGCAACCTTCAAGCTTAAGCCTGGCGAGGGAGTCGGCCACGACCTGACTAACCACACAAGTCTCTAGTCCAGGTTTATCGCCTATTCGGGTTCCATCCGCAAGGAGATCCGGCCGGGGTGTCGCTCACGGCCCCAAACGATGTGAACAGGGTTCCCAAGCCCACCTCGACGGATGGATCTACGCTTGGTACACCGTGCCACGGTGCCTAGTCTGTCCCAAGCCCACCTGTACCGGGTACCACTTGGTAGACTACTAACACTACCTACAAACACCAGAAACTAGTTGCAACTCCTGGACAGAGATCAAGTTGATTAATAAGTCGAGAGGGGCACTTAAGCATTCCAATGTGTGGTAGTAACTGTTCATGGATCACAAACACAGAACTCAGTTCCTGAGGACGGTTTCAATGAGACAACCCACCATGTACTCCTACATGGCCTCTCACCGCTACCTTTACCAAATCGTGTTCACACACTTAGCTCTCAACAGTAGGACATGTTCACCACATTCCAATTCATTCCCGATGAATCAGACCTGACACAACTCTAAGCAATAGAAGGCATGACAAACAAGCATGAATGAGTAGGCACATCAGGGCTCAAACAACTCCTACTCATGCTAGTGGGTTTCATCTATTTACTGTGGCAATGACAGGTCATGCAGAGGATAAAGGGGTTCAGCTACCGCAGCAAGTAACAGATAGATCGTTGTTGTCCTAATGCAGTAAAAGAGAGCAGGAGCGAGAGAGTGGGATTGTATCGGAATGAACAAGGGGTTTTTGCTTGCCTGGCACTTCTGAAGATAGCATTGAGTCTTCATTAGTGTCAACGATCACAACGGCGGAACATCGTCTACTGAGGGGGGACAAACACCGGCAACAGAGAGGAAAACCAATCAATGCAATGCAACAATATGATGCATGAATGTGACATGGCAATATGCTATGAGTTGAGCTAATGCAGCTAGCAACAAGTGCAAGGGAGTCCATTTGAACCAAAGGTTCAAATGCAAACTCTAGTTTGAGCATTTAAAATGCCATTTGAAAGTTTTCACTTATACAGCAGGTATAAGTTGGTTTTTCATGCATGAAAGTAGCATAAATGGATAGATTGGATTTTTCTGATAATTTTTCATATATAAATTATTTGATTTGGAGCTACGGTTGAATTTCTATGAATTTTAGAAGTTTGCACTATTTTCTGGAATTTCCTGTATAAGAATAATTCCAGTAATTGGATTACTGCGTCAGCACTACGTCACTGTGACGTCAGCTGGTCAACGGGGCGGTCCAGGTCAAACCTGACCTGTGGGGCCCGCACGTCAGTGTCACATCTAACTAACTAAATTAGTTAACACTAATTAAATGCTAATGCTAAACAAACAGGGGCATGGGCCCACCTGTCAAGGCTCAGGCCAGTCAAACCCCAGTCCACCGGGGTCAACCCACCAGAGTTGACCCGCGGCTCATCGCCGGCGAAGCCAGAGACGGCGGAGACGTTCGGGTTTGCATCTCCGGCGACCAAAGGGGCGGATGAGGGCATCTACGCGGAGCTGGGACTCGCCCGCATCCATCTGTGCAAATGGCAGGGGCTGAGGTGGCCCGAGCTCACCGGAGGCAAGCTCGCGGCGGTGGCCGGAGTTCGGGCCAGCACGGGCGCGGGGCTATGCTTGGCGAGCGTGCGATCTGAGGGGCTGGGCGGGCTCCTGGGAGATCCATGAGCTCGAGGTCGTGCTCGGACGTGAGTTCGGTGACCTGCAACGACGACGGCGACAGGCGCGGCGGCGGGAGCTTTGGCCGCGGTGGCCAGGGGGACTAGAGGAGGGATTCGACAGCGGGGAGAGAGGGGTTGGGAGCAGGAGCTCACAGGGAGGCGGTGCAGTAGGTCAGTGGCCTCGGGCACGTCCTTGACGGCGCGAATCGACGGCGAGGGGCTCGGGTGCCCGAGGTTGAAGATGACCGTGATGACGATGAAGCAGGGCCTCCCGGCGTCCCGTAGCTTGATTGGGAGGACGACGAGGTTTCTGCGGTGCTTCTGGACTCGGCGGAGGGGCGAGGGTGCACGATGGCCGCGGCAGCGGCGAGCGGCGGTCTCGGGTGTGCTCGGCGGGCGTGAGAGAGCGAGCCAGAGGAGGGGAGGGAGGTCCAGAGAGAGGAGGGAACAGCGAGAGGGCCAGGGCGTTCTCTAGACGCGTCGGGTAGGCTCGGGGGCGCCTCGGTGGCAAGCAGGAGGTGGCCAGGGGTGGCTGCGCCCGTCGACACGCAGCAGCTCCTACTGGCGCCGGGAAGAAGACGACTGGCACTGGGCCGCACAGTGTTGGGCTATCCGGTGGGCTGGCAGGTGGGCTGTGCCAGGTAAGTGGCCAGGTACTTCTCTCTCTCTCTTTCCTAATTTAGTTTCTGTTTTCTATTGTTCTGTAGTCTTTAGGGCTTTATTAAAAATACTTAGACAGATCCAAAAATCATCAAACTGCTCAATGCCACTTTTTGGAATATAACCAACAGCAAACATTTTAGTTCATGATTATTTGAGCATTTAAAATATTTAATAGCATTTAAATGCCCAAATGCAAATACTATATGATTTAATTCAGAGCCCAAATATGTCATGGAAAAATGTGCAACACGTCTGGTTATTGCTTCCAGCATTTCCCAGAAATGATGAACATTTTTGAAAGCCATTTGGAGTCACTGAGAATATTTTAGTTGAACCTAGTGAAGTCCTTTAATGCTAGGGTTTAGGCAATCCCCATTTCAAATTCATTTGAAACTTAAACATGATGCACACATGACTAGCTAGCCTAGAGCAAACCAGAACTAGGGATGTGACAAAACAGGTCTGTAATCGGAAACGTGTGCGAAGACCGATTACAACACAGACGATTACTGCTAACAAGCCGTTGTGTTGTGAGCAAACGATTGCTGGTATACAATTGTGAGTGATTGATGAAAACACCACGGACGGGTTCCATTGTTTAGTCTGTGTGCGATGTGATTTTCTTTGTCTGCACAACATCTACGCTCTTTCTATAGAGCATCAACATATATACTTAAAAAGATAGCATTGCATAACCAAATTAAACATACAATTGCCAAGTGACTACACACATAACATTTCCACATACCAAAGTAAGCAATTACATGCATACTAAAGTAGGAGAAATGAGGATCTAATCATCTACTTATTGTTGCGATGACGCTTGCCATTGCTCTGCTTCCGCGTGGATCCCTGGACGTTTTGGGGAAGGAGGCACTTCCTCATGTCAATGATCCGCCTGTACATGTCGTAGCTCGTGTACGCCTCCTTGGCCGCGTACACGACGTGAGCTTTGTCGAGGTTCTCCATCCAGGCCGAGTGCGAGGCACGCTTGTCCTTGTTGCACGAATCCTTCATGTCTCTATAGTAGGGGTCGATGATGGCCTCGGCGAGGTGAACTAGTGAGTCCTTCTCATGCTCCTTGCTGCCCCAGATCTTGTATTGGCCCTGGATGTCAACAAGATTCTGGCAGGCGATGCCCGAATTCTCGAGCGCCTTTACATCGTTGGAGATGTCCACCATAGCGAACATGTAGTGGGGCCTGTTGACAAACCTGCAAAACGCTCGGAAGGCCTTGTGGTCAGGCAGTAGTGGTAGACAAGGACGTGGTGGCGCACGCACATCTGGGCGACGGCGACCTTGGGACGAGACCAGGCACGAGCACGGGTGTAATCGAGGTCGAACCCGACCACCTTGTACTTCTCCTCGGCAAGCAATAGCTCCATGATGTGGATGGAGTGCTCCACCCAGACCGGGTCGTTGGTGTACACCACCGAGAGGTCCATGAACCTTCTGTGGGTGTCCACCACGGCACGCATGGTGAACTGTTGCTCATCGTCGGCAGCCGCTCGGAGCGCCATTGGAGCCGCGCAGGATACCCTCTAAGAATTTATCATGGTGGGTGTGCTATTGCAATGGTGGGGCGCGATCAAAAGGTTGAAGAGACACAAGTGTTAAATGGCCGCTGTAATAAATGGGGGCCGGCCGGCCTGTAATCGTCACATCTTGTCACATCGTTCATAGCGGAGGATTCCAGTGCATGCTTGACAACACCGCACCGCACGCGTGGGCTCGAAGAGGTGCCAAATGTATCATCGGTGAGCCTGTTCCCGCGCTACTGTGCTGTTTACCGTGCAAGCTTCCCGCCCGGCTAGTTTGGCCACGCGTCGACTAGAAGAGGGACAATTCATGGGCGTTTATTGGCAAAAAGCTTTGTAAAAACAAAGTGTGTGGAACGACTTCGGTCATAACTTTACCCGTGGGTGATGAGGTCAAAGTTACATAGAAGGGTGATGATGGACACTCGGGTGCGATAATTAATTCTGCACTCTATAGTGCACACGGTGGAAGAAACCAACTGTGTGCAATAATGTCGAAGATCACAGTCAAGTTAGCTATACATATCGTGTGCTGTGATATCGACAAGGTAAACAGATTAGAGAATGGTTAATAAAATCTAAAACCATTGCATATTAAGGTCAAAATAGTGCTAGAAATTTACGAGTCTCATACGATGCCATTTCAACGATTGTACCACAAAAGCTCAAAATATTACAAGGTTCAAATTCCGGAGTTATATGGCTCAAACTCAAAGATTACAAGGTTCCAACTGATATTAGAAATGAAATTCAGCTCATCAGCTGCAGACGCTCGCACTGATCCGTTGAACATGGATATCAGAGAGGTTCAAACTAATATCACCGCTTCTAAGTCTGGTTTCGAAACCTCACAATTTTTGCAAAGGGGCCAGCCACTGAGAAGTCATGTATGGGGCTGACACGATGACTTCCGATTACTCTGTCATCTGAAGTTCCAAAATGAAATTCAGCATTTTTGGAGCCTACTCCATTCTACCACAGGCGCTGGCGCTGATCAACAAACCATTCATTTTTGCGAAATAAATGTAGGGCAAACCTCATTTCCTTCAGCACCCTTGCTCTAAGAACAAAGAACCTGGCGAATATAATCTCTGGTAAGGTCCCTTGGTAGGAGTTCAAAGTAATTTCTGAGATATGCAGATCTAGGCATTCAACGTGATTGTTATATTATATCACATTATCCACCACTGGGCCTAATCTTATCTGCAAAAGAAGAAAACATGTTAGTGCCTACATGCAGTTTTGAACATTACTACGGGTCTATTTGGTTTGCAGGATTTGTAAAATGCACTAACATGCCATCTTTGATCTGACATGATTAACATGGGCATTTGGTTACATTCTAGAAAAATGTAGCCTTCTTCACAAGAGGTTGGAGTGGATGAAAAGTTCCCTAATAAAACTAGTATATATGAATCCAAAGGAGAAATGCTTATTGACTGTAAACATATGGGATCAAGCAACCAATATGGGGGGGGGGACATGTATGTACTGAAATCCTCCAAAAGAACCTTCAGAAATCATAGTACATTGTCATTGTAAACTTGGAAAAAGGTGTCACAAATTGAACTCCCTTATGGTTAACATTTAACAGGAAAGGAACATCACCTCGATATATAGCTTCTCCAGGCACGAAAAGCATCTCAGGAAACTGACAACTTGCTCCAGGTTGGGGCCGAGATTCTAGTGCCAAGACCTTCACCGTGCGCAGTTTTGGGGTCAAGCTTGTCGGAATCATTTTCTTAATGACAGACGAACAAACATCTTCAAAATTAGAAATAATGTTAATTTGTAGAAGGAGAGGTAGAAGGCGGCTGTTGTACCTGAATGGGTGTGGATCCAATAACAAGTTCGGAGTATTTGTGAGACGAGTAGCCCACCACTGTCAATTTCGGCGCAGAAATGACATTGATTCTTGTTGGACCTTCTTGATCAACTACAAGTAATCTCTCAAGTGCAGGTGTGTCCTTAATGACCATACCGTGGTACACATGTTGTGATGTCTTCCTGCCGCACCAGCAACACACATAAATAGTCTGGAGGTACTCGACCCATTGATCCCGTGAAGACGAAGGTACTCGAGTGCAGTACAACCATGGAGTAGGCGCTCCATGTCACCGTTTGAGAGGCAGACGGCGACGATCTCGAGGTGCTTCAGTCGTGGTAGAATAAGAGCGGGCGCGTCATTAAAGGGAGGGGGGAATGGCAGTTCCTGAACTTGGCGACGCGCAGCGTGGGCACGAGGCGGAGTGCGGATGTTGGCAGCGACCGCATATGCCCATCATCAAAATTGAGCTCCTCGAGCTGATCTAGGGCGGGGGATCGGAACCAGTCGTCATGCTTGGCTCGGTCCTTGCCGTTGGAACGGAACTTGCCCATTCTAAGGCCTTTGGTTGGGCCAAGGTGACTGTCGAGGATCTTGGAGAACGCATCCAAGCTTTTGCGATAGCCATGGCAGAGCTCATGGGTGTCGATGAGGTTGAGAGGGCTGGAGTTCCAGAGGGGGCGCCACCGTCGGGAAAGGACGGTTGTCCGCGCCCCATATTTGATTGGGAGGAGGGAGATGATGACTGTCAACATATCACCGGGGAGGCTGCTGATGAAGTCTAGGCCTGCTGGAGTCGCTTGCGGTTCTAGCTCGCCCCGCCTCCGCTTGTTGGCAGCCCCGTTCTCCCCCTCCGGAATCTCCTTGTCAGCGGCGCTTTCTGATAGAAATGGGAGTACAGGGAATATTTAGTTAAAACAGGGCAATAGAAAAGTGTATTGGTAACTAGAAGTTATTAGGTAGGAATATAGTAAGAAAAGGGAATAACAATTGGTTGCTTAAATACTACACAATTCATTTGACATTGCTTGGTAAGTCAACATGCAGATAGTTGAAAAGAAAACTTACTTCAAACAAAGTCTGGACAGATTATTTTGTCAGGGAAGTTAGCATATATTTCATGACCAGGCCCTTTTATGTGCAGTGCAATTTTAGTGCCAGCTTTCAGTACATAAAACTTAGAAATTTCTTTCCAAAAGCCAGTGCCAAAATAGGAGTCACCACGTTCATCAAGTCTTATAGTAGCAAGGATTGTAACTCCATGGTTTGTGTGCAGTATGACATCCGTGCAGCCTTGATCTATGTAAGGGAAAAATTGTGCACTACATAATCTGTTGCATAGCAAGGGATGTGCTGCAGAAAATGGTAGGAATGTTAAAGAAAATATGGTAGCATGCAAATATGGGCCCAAATTGAAAGAACTGTACAACAGTTGAAATCAAAGGACAAAAATCTATAATTAAACAGATAGGGTAAACATGATGCCATGGAAATATGAGAGTAATCGAAAGAACAATACATCATTAATTTGCCTAATATAGAAACAAGAGGGGGAAAATCCCCTTTGACGTATATGGTGCATATGGCACCTTTTATCCAAATGTAGCAATATTTAGAATATGTTCAAGAAAGTAGGCCATGCCAACCGATTTAAGGTGAGATTGAACATACCGCGCGCATCCTCAAGTTATCTGGTACGGTGAGATGAAATCTTTGGTGGAGGTCGCAAAGTCCTAAAGTGTCGGCGCACTGTACATTGTATGAATGAAAGAAAACCCTCAAATCAGCTCGAATAAAAGTGAATTCACGGCGATTTCCGCTGGGTGATTAAAGGAGGGAGATGAACTGGGATAAGAGATGAGATAATATGTCATTAAATTAGTTACCTTGTCGTCCATGAGAAAGAACCCTCAGTACGGCAGATTCCCCAACCAAGCGGAGCTGGGTCGACCGCGAGCAGCGTCGAGAAAGTCGATGGCGATAGGCGGCGGCAAGCGGAAGTGGCAAAATGCGGTGGGCTTTGCCGGTAGCCTGGCGGCGGTGGCAGGCGTCGAGCTAAGTGTTTACCGCCACGATAGGCGGTGCCATGGCATAGACGCGGAGGAGCTTGTGCAGGTGTGAATGGGGACCATACCGGAGGGGCTGGCGGGCAGGGTGAGGGTTTTTGTGATGTGGGGATGGTGAGGGTTTTCTTTTTTCTTTTCTGAATTGGGTGCTGAGGGTTTTCTGTCCCACAAAGAATTTTGGGGGTGACGGTTTGCTAGAGCGAACCGTGTGTGATTGACGCAACAGGCAAAATGAAAGTCATTGCACACGGTTCCAATTTTGGGAACCATGTGTGATTGACATACTACCTCCGTCCTGGTTTATTGGCCCCCCTTTGTATTTATTACCAAATTTTGACCAAATATTTAACATACTCAGACATAGATAATAAGCGTACACGTACATAAGCATAGTTCAACCATAAGTATATAGTTCAACCGTCATTAAGCATACTCAAGCGTACATAGTTCGATCCATCACACATCTCATCTCACGTGTCGGCACGATCCTGAAGCTTCTCCAGGTAGTCGGCGTACGCGCCGTGCGCCACCCTGCGAGAATACTTTTGCTTGAAGGAGCCAATGGCCCGTCCTCTTGCATGCGCCAGAACACTTAGATACGCGTCATGAAGCTTCTGGTTGCAAAACGGGCATCGATAGCCGCCGTTCCAGGTCCTAATACGCCTGTTATGCATTCCCGCATGAAGCTCCCTCAGGATTTGCCTCTTGTACCTCCTCTGGCCATCTTCATCCTCGCTGTCCACATTGTCAGACAACACCTATACAAATAGTAAAACAAATTTGGCATCAAATCAATGATTACATGCCGTGAAGTAGGATTAGGAATTTATGGCTATTTATTTATACATATCCAGAGATTATGGTTGATTTTTAAGCACAGTCGTCTATGTACAGAACAATCTTGAAGAAAATAATGGCACAAACATATGTAGGTCTTTCAAAATCAATTGTCAAGTCCTGGCTAGGAATTATTAGCACGAACACTAACCCTAATCGGATTACTAGCAGAAACCATTTGCACAGATGAAACAACTAATCACTTATCACTTGTACCATTCAAACAATCAATACACGACACGGATCTAACGAAACTTACTCAGCTTTCATGGATTGGGAGAACATAACCATAGGATTTCTATTCGAAAAAGGGGGAGGCAGGAGTAACCAGAGAAACCCTATGATCTATTTGACACATAAATTGGTATAGATGACTAACCAGCTGTCGGTCGTCGTCAGAGTCGTCGCCAGAGTGGTCGTCGGAGTCGTCGCCAGGGTCGTCACCAGAGTCGGTGTGGAACTCCGCCTCCGGCTGTGGAAGCTCGACGCCGTCGACGACGTCAGGGTGCAGCGATAACTCGCCGGCGGTGACGGCAACCTTTGTCTCCATCTCCACGCCGTGCTCCAGTGCTTTAGCAGCCTCGACGTCGCCACTCCCTCCGATGGGGCGCTTCAGCGGCATCCTCATACACTGACAGCTTTGAGGACTGAGAGTGGCGTCGAGGATGCAAGCGGAGAGAGAGGATTGTGTGTGTGTGGCGATGATGGGGTGTGCGGCCGCTCGGGCGCACCATTAATATGGAGTAGTGGGAGTTGTGGAAGAGAGGCGGGCGGCGGTCAAACCAATGGCTCGCCTCCCGGTGAGCCTGCGCACCGGACTGCTGGCATGCCTACCAAAGTTTCACACAACTACTCGCATGCCTCCCGATGACACTATGCAGCGAGCACGCCTCCGTCAATTCAAACACCTGCACGCGCGCCTCCCCATCTTCCTGCGCGGCGGACTGCTCGCATGTGTCCCGTCAACTCACGCCTGCTAGCACGGCACACGGGTCGCTCGGCGGCACTTATATTGTTTTTCTATTTGGATGATTAATGCCGCCGCTTTATTGCTTATCCGAAGCATGTCACGTATCCATTGTTGGTCTAACGCTCATGGTTCGAATAAATAATCCGTTTGGGATATTGGTTCCCAATTATTAATAATCTCCCGTTTGTAATTAGATAAAGATTATATCAAAACTGGTCTCAAATTTGACAAAAAAAAGTACAATGCTACTTTGTATTGGTGTCCATATGACAACACGATAAGTTTCATGAACTTCAAATAAGTTTTGGATGTACTAGAATTTAAAAATCAGGATTCTCAATGGTTGAAATTTGTTGCACGGGGAGTAAACATGCACCTAGTGAGACACATGTGTTTTTGCAATCCATTTAGGTACACTGTCACATGTGCATGTAGCTCAAATTTATTTTTTGCACATTATACCCGTAGAAAATCAATCAATTAATGTACTAAAACGTCTTAATGATCTCGGTGATTTTTTTGAAATTAAAACGTCCCTCCTTTGGTAACATATGTTCACCGCGGGATAATTAATTTAACAAGCATCGTAGTTGCGGTGGATTCGCGGTGTGTGTGTGGGTGGGTGCGTCTGGGGGTGGTGGGTGGCTTGTAGTACACTACGAGTTGTGAGCCACCGTGTGGGTTGGCCGTTTTGTTAGGCAGGCCGGTGCCACATCAGAGTCATGAAATCGTTATTTAAAACATTACACAACCCTTTCATACATACATGTTTTGGCCACATGCATTCGATGGTTGTCCTACACGACACTCGATACTCACGTGTGACACTTTCTGTGGGCCTGCGAGGTCGTCGTCCATCACTTTGACGAACAACCGACAGTGAGGTTAATTTGACCAGCAAGGTAGAAACTTTTTTGTTTGTGTTATGGTGGTATATAGTACGCCTCAAAGAGGTGGGAGGGGACTAGCATATATACTATACATATGCGTCCGTGAACAAGTACACCTCACTCAGTGTCGGGACTTTTTGGTTTCCGAGGCATGTGCCACATCAAAATTGTGAAATTGGCTATTCAAACATCACACAACACCTTTTTGGGCCACATGCATGCACACGGTGGTTATCCTAGCTAGGACACTCACGTGTGACGCTTCCATCTGTGGGCCCATGAGGCCATCGTCGATGCATGCATGCATCACTTTGACCTACATCGGGAGAGGTTAATTAATTTCACCATCGATGAGGATTGTTTTGGGTTGTACATATATTACGGCAGGAGCATATAGTATCCGGTGAAGAGGGGGGAAGGGGACCATCATATGTAGTACGCTTCATGAACCTCGCTCTGTGTGGGTGCACGATTTACGGTTTTTGGGGCACGTGGCACATCAAAGTTGTGCATTTTGGGTATTCAATATATATATGTTTGGCCCACATGCAAATCGGTCGTGGTTGTCCTCTCGCACCCACTTAAGCGGTTATCAGCGATATCGATGCTTTCCATCTGTGGGCCCTGAGGGACTCCTGGATAAGGGGGTCCTCGGGCGTCCGGGCTATGTGACATGGGCCGGACTGATGGGCCGTGAAGATACAAGATAGAAGGTTTTCCCCCGTGTCCGGATGGGACTCTTCGTTGCGTGGACAGCAAGCTTGGCAGCCAGACGTGTAGTTTCCTTTCTCTGTAAACCGACTCTGTACAACCCTAGCCCCCTCCGGTGTCTATATAAATCAGAGGGTTTAGTCCGTAGTGGCAATCACAAATCATACAGGCTAGACATCTAGGGTTTAGCCATCACGATCTCGAGGAAGATCAACTCTTGTAACCCCTATACCCATCAAAGTCAATCAAGCAGGAAGTAGGGTATTACCTCCATTAAGAGGGCCCGAACCTGGGTAAACATCGTGTCCCCCGTCCCCTATTACCTTTGATCCTCAGACGCACAGTTCGGGACCCCCTACCTGAGATCAGCCGGTTTTGACACCGACATTGGTGCTTTCATTGAGAGTTCCTTTGTGTCGTCAATAGAAGGATCGATGGCTCGCCTTGTCATTGTCGGTGTCAAAACCGGCGGATCTCTGGTAGGGGGTCCTGAACTGTGCGTCTAAGGTTGATGGTAACAAGAGACAGGGGACACGATGTTTACCCAGGTTCGGGCCCTCTCTATGGAGGTAATACCCTACTTCCTGCTTGATTGATCTTGATGAATATGAGTATTACAAGAGTTGATCTACCACGAGATCGTAATGGCTAAACCCTAGAAGTCTCGCCTATATGACTATGGTAATGAATATCTCTCCTTTCCGGACTAAGTCCTCCGGTTTATATAGACAACGGGGAGATCTAGGGTTACACAAGGTCGGTTGCGGAGAAAGGAATCTACATATCCGGTCGCCAAGCTTGCCTTCCACGCCAAGGAGAGTCCTATCCGGACACGGGTGCAGTCTTCGGTCTTCGTATCTTCACGGCCCATCAGTCCGGCCCATGGCTAACATGCCGAATGCCCGAGGACCCCTTAGTCCAGGACTCCCTCAGTAGCCCCCGAACCAGGCTTCAATGACGAGGTGTTCGGCGCGCAGATTGTCTTCGGCATTGCAAGGCGGGTTCCCCCTCCGACGGCTTCCAAGTAATGTGTTCGGCTTTTAATCCAATGCCACACCCTTCGGCTTCTGTGCTTCTATGTCTTCAACTGCCACATGTTGGGCGAATGCGGATGGTCAGGGTCTTTTTTGCAAATAACACCCTAGCCATGCAAGAAAGAGCGTCTATTTAAAGAGATTGGATCTCAGATCCATTCGGCACCACGTGGAAAAAATCCTCAGAGACTGCCAGGAGAGACCACTCCAACATGGCTAACATTCCCAGCTCCTCTTCCCATTCCAACCTAGAGAGAGGTGAGTGGGAGAGGTGCTCTGTATCCCACAGCCAATTGGAGAAGCTGCAAATGCAGGGATTTCTCCCTCGTGCAGATCTAGTCCCTGTTCGAGCAGGATTGGCCTCCTTCAACGGCAAAACCCAGGCGGAGGATTCCCCAATCCGTCTGCGGGAGAACGAGTGTGCTTCGTCCCCTATTTGCTGAGGGGCGTGGGATTTCCCATTCACCCATTCCTCCGAGAGCTTCTGGAGTATTATGGCCTCCAGCTGTACAACTTTACCCCGGCCTCCATTCTGCACATCGCGGGTTATGTTGCTTTTTGAGAACTATTTCTGGGTATTGAGGCCCATTTTGCACTGTGGAGAAAGTTGTTCTGCCTTGTCCCGCGCAACCACGAAGGATCAATATTTGAAGTGGGGGTGCCGAAATATGGCGCATTGCCGAGACTGGATACATATCCGGCATGCCGAAGAAGGCGTCTGAAGAGTGGACCTCTGAGTGGTTTTATATTGATGATGTCGTACTTCTAGATCCGGTCCGGAGAGGCCTCCCCGAGTTTGCGAGTGTTCCTCTGAAGAAGCGCCATAGCTGGCGCCCCGGGAGTCCCGAGGAGGAAGATAGTGCGGAAGTTCGCCAACTCCAGAGCAAGATCAGGACGCTTGCCCAGTCCGGGTATACAATAGTCTAAGTGATGGTGACCTCCATAGTACGGGGAGTTCAGCCACTCCAATACAGAGGTCTCCCCATGTGGAATTACAATGGGGAAGATGACACCTCCCGCTGTGGCAGGAAAGGTCCGGATACCCCTGCCGCCCTAGCCAAAATATTGGCCGAACTGTTCAAGGGTGAGGAAGAGGAGTTCCTGCGCATCACGCACAGAGAAGGATATTCCATGTGGAATCCTCCTAGCTGGGTGAGCCCCAAACCTTTTTGCTCCACTCATTCCCCTCCCTAAGCTTTATTAACCCATCTATTTATAACAGCACTGGCGAAAGACTTCCGAGGGGCTCTACAGCCCCGCCCCGCAGCCAGAGGGCCACAATCGGGACCTTGACCCTGGATTCGAAGAGGATCCAGATATATTTGTGGTGCTGGAGAATGGCGTGTTTTACCAGGCGAGTTATGACGGCACCAAAGTGGCCATCATCGCCGATTACCCTGGTCTTCTCCCTGCTTCACACGTAAGTAGTCAGGAGACATCTTCCCCGAAAGGATTCTTCCGTTCTGCCTCACCCACCGCACTGCCTCGTGCTTCGAAGGGGAGGCGTTCAACATACCATGCTACTCTAGGGGCAACTCCGAAGAGAGCTGATCCCGCAAGCCTTCGAAGAGGAAGACAGGCGAAGACACGGTCGGGCCCTCGTCAAAGAGGTATGGGTTTGCAAATATGTGTTTTAATAGTCGCATCCAACTGTGACTTTCATGTTCATTCCGTATCAGGAAAAGAGTCCGCCGGACTGTGTCCGGGGGTCTGGGCAGTAATACTCCCAGCAACCAGGATCCAGCCCCAGCCGAGGGGACGGGGGTCGATATGGGGGTGACGCCGGACTGTCTTTCGGCCGAGGGCTCGGAAAATATGTCTGTCACCAACTCGGAAGTGGAGAGCGCCATGAATCATCGGTGCTTGAGGGCCATTTTACGAGACCCCCGCTGTTCGAAAGAGGCGTTTGATGCCTTCAGCTCGGCTGACGCATATATCCGAGTTGCTCGAGATGGGCTTGGCAAAGCCACAAAGCAGCATTTGACGGATGTGCAGGTAAGGTTTATTTTGTCCGAAAAGGATAAGCACATGCTAGTAGCCCCCGGGACTGAAACAAGTTGGCACAAGTGATTTAAGGATCGATGTATAACCAGGTTCTGACGGAGAGGAACAACCTGCTAGCTCAAGAGTTGGAGCAGTGTCGGGCACAACTGAATGCTTCTACCGCCGAACTGAAAGAGTCCAAGATGGCATCTTCTGGTAAGGTTCCCCTCCATCGAGGAATAACAATTATACAGTAGCTGTGCTAATACTATTGCTTATCTCATAGTAGGACCATCAGGTGAACTGGAAGAGAAGTTGAAAACCGCTCAAGCGGGAGAGAAAGAGGCAAAAAGACTACACGCCGCAGGCGAATGGGTGTTGACCCGAGTCAGGCAGGAGAAAAACAAACTCCAAGATTCAAATACCAAACTAGGCGAAGAACTGAAAGATGTGCGAGCCCAGCTAGCCGACGCTGTGAAGGAGAACAAAAAGCTGCGAGGCGGCATATTCAGTACGTGGCCGGATTTACCTTATAACAGTTTGGGGGTAAAAGTAGCTGATATAGCTATGATTGCAGGTATGTTGACGGGTCACCCCGAAGAGGAGGTGTCCGGATCATCAAGTGATCTCCTGCAAGGGCTGTCGCAGTTGCACGAGCAAGCTCGGCAGGCAATGCAGAGTGTAGCCAAGGCCTTATGGCCATCCGACTCCCCTCCAAGGAGTATGGAGAAGCTTGTAGAGCTGTTCAAGGGAGTGCGGCGGCGTATCCGACTATGGAAGATATCGGCTTGTCGAGAGGGTGCGCGAGAAGCCTGGGCCATGGTAAAAACATGATATACCAAGCTGGATCCAAAAAACATGGCCCGGGTCGGACCGCTAGGGTCAAATGGGGAAGAAATTCCCGTTAGTTTAGTATATAACCAAGTAGAAGTAGCCGCCAAGTATTTCCAGCAGGATTGTAAGTTAGATAGCCTGCTGGACGGCATAGAGGAGGAAATTTTTGAGTCCAAGTGACTATGTACTTTCCTTTGCATATGTAGCTCTAGCTGAAGACGATTGTCATGGCGGACCTTTTCGCTTCAACCTCTCGACCCGAAGGTGTGGAGTGTTTTCGAATACCAGAACGGCCGAGTAGACCGGGTATGCATGGAAACCAGGCGTAGGGGTCATAGTTGCTTGAACAGACAATTATCCGGCTAGTTATGTTATATTACATTAAGAGTGTAAGAAACATCTTCCAGAGAGAATAGTTCCGTTAAGGGTTCCTTTCCCTGGGTGTGCATGCATCGATGTGCATGTCCGAACTGTGATGAAGAAATCACAATGTGTATAGCTGCTGGGGGTTCACGATGGGACGAATGCAAAAACATCTTTAGTTCACCGACCGAATATTCCCTTTAGAACACTAGCTTTCAGCTTCACCCAGTCTGAGGTACACATCCAGATGACCCGGCAGTAACAATCGCAGAGGTGGTCCCTTTATGCCCTAGCCGAACTAACGGGAACGTAGGGCATAAGCACAGGAGCCAGGCAACCCAGCTTGGCCAAAACTGAAGTCATATCTATGCATATAATGGCGAAGAAAAGGTACATATGGGAAAAACGCATATGTGAGGAGCTTGATGCTTGGAAGATAACAATAGCAAGCTTCTATCCAAGAAGCCCCCAGGTATAATAGACGTACATACTGCAAGACGTATGCGTTGGGGGTGTACGGTCTAACCGTACGAAAGCTTTTAAAGCTAAAAATAAAAACGAAAAGAGAGAGAAAAAATAATGAAAAAATAGGGGGAAGGAAACGAACAAAGATTTCCACGCTAGGCATAGAATCTTCGGAGTCTGGCCGCGTTCCAGGGGTTCGGCTCTAATCGATTGTCCGACACATCACGCAGGCGGTACGCCCCTCCGGTGAGAACTTCGTCGATGATGAAGGGACCCTCCCACTTGGGCTTGAGTTTATCCTTTTTCTTCTCTGGCAGGTGTAGAACCAGTTTGCCGATGTTGTAAGTTTTGGCCCGCACCTATCTGCTTTGATACCTGCGAGCCTGCTGTTGATAAAATGCGGAACGGGCTTTTGCGATGTCGTGCTCCTCCTCCAAGGCATCTAAGATGTCCTGCCGATCGAGCTCGGCCTCTTTCTCTTCGTACATGCGCAGTCAAGGTGAGTCATGAATAATGTTGCAGGGCAGTACTGCATCTGTGTCGTACACCATGAAGAAAGGTGTGTATCTGGTAGTGCGATTGGGCGTGGTCCGCAGCCCCCAGAGTACGGAGTCGAGCTCCTCAACCCAGTGCTTGTCTGACTCTTTCAAAGACCGCACCAGTCTGGGCTTAATGCTGCTCATAATAAGACCATTGGCTCTTTTGACTTGACCGTTTGTTTGTGGATGATATACAGAGGCGTAGTCGAGCTTGATGCCCAGATTAGCGCACGAGGTTTTCACTTTGTCGGCTGTGAAATTGGAGTCGTTATCAGTGATGATGCTGTGCGGAACACCGTAACGGTGTACAACGCCGGATATAAAGTCTATTACTGGCCCGGACTCGGCCGTTTTAACTGGTTTAGCCTCTATCCACTTGGTGAATTTGTCCACCATGACTAGCTGATATTTCTTCTTATGGCTTCCTCCTTTAAGGGGTCCAACCATATCCAGTCCCCAGACCGTAAAAGGCCAAGTGATGGGGATTGTTTGTAGGGCGGTGGGGGGCATATGGCTTTGGTTAGCGAAGTGTTGGCATCCAACGCAACGTTGGACAAGGTCCTGTGCATCCGCTCAGGCCGTCGGCCAGTAAAATCCTGTACGGAAGGCCTTGCTAACAAGGGCCCGAGCTGCGGCGTGGTGCCCGTCGAGACCGGCATGAATCTCAGCCAGTAGCTGCCGCCCCTCCTCCTCGGAGATACATCTTTGAAGGACTCCAGTAGCACTTTTCTTGTAGAGCTCTCCGTCGTGAACCTTGTAGGCCTTCGAACGCCGGACAATGCGGCGGGCCTCATTCTGGTCCTCAGGAAGCTCCTTTCTGTTGAGGTAGGCCAGGAAGGGTTCGGTCCATGGGGCAATTACTGCCATAATGAGATGTGCCGATGGTGTTATTTCGGTGGTTGAGCCTCCGATGATGTCGGTGTTTTTGGAATCTGGGGTTATGTTCGGATCCGGAGTAGTGTTGCCGTTTTCCCCCATGCCACACCACGGATGGCTTAAAAAGCCTTTCCAGAAAGATATTAGCCAAGACGGGGTCGCGCTTAGCACCGATACGAGCAAGAACGTCCGCCGCTTGATTACTCTCTCGAGCCACATGATGGAACTCGAGCCTCTCGAACCGAGCCGACATTTTTATGAAGGCATTACGATAAGCTGCCATCTTAGGATCTTTGGCATCGAAGTCTCCATTTATTTGAGATATTGCGAGGTTTGAGTCCCCGCGCACTTCCAGGCATTGTATGCCCATGGAGACAGCCATCCGGAGACCGTGCAATAAGGCTTCGTATTCGGCCGCGTTGTTGGAGTCTGTGTATAGTATTTGGAGTACGTACTGAACGACGTCTCCAGTAGGGGACGTTAAAACGAAGCCCGCTCCTAGCCCTGCCAGCATTTTGGAGCCATCGAGGTACATAACCCAATTGGAATATGTGCTGTACTCTTTAGGGAGTTCGGCCTCTGTCCATTCGGCGATGAAGTCAGCCAGTACTTGGGATTTGATAGCTCGACGTGGTTTGTATGTAATATCAAATGGAAGGAGCTCAATGGCCCATTTGGCAATCCGGCCCGTGGCATCGCGGTTGTTTATTATTTCGTTGAGTGGTACTTCGGAGGCCACCGTAATCGAGCACTCCTGGAAGTAGTGACAGAGCTTTCGGGATGCCATGAAGACCGCGTATGCTATCTTTTGATAATGGGGGTACCGGGATTTGCATGGTGTAAGGACAGTGGATACGTAGTATACTGGCTTCTGAAGCGGGAATTTGTGTCCGTCCCGTTCTCATTCAACGACGAGCACGGCGCTCACCACTTGATGTGTTGCCGATATGTATAATAACATCGGTTCACCGGCGTCTGGCGTGGCCAGGATTGGGTTGCTCGCCGGAAGGGGATTTATTTCTTCCAGTCCGGCTGTCGCCGCGTCCCTCCACTCGAAGTGATCAGTTCACCGTAGAAGGCGATAAAGTGGCAGCGCCTTTTCTCCCAATCTGGGGATAAAGCGGCTTATAGCTGCCACGCAACCCGCGAGTTTTTGAACTTGTTTAAGGTCTGTTGGCGTAGCCAATTGTGACAGAGCTCGGATTTTGGCTGGATTTGCTTCAATTCCTCTGTTGGAAACGATGAAGCCCAGCAGTTTTCCAGCGGGGACGCCGAAAACGCACTTTTCTGGATTGAGCTTAATGTCATACGCGCGGAGGTTATCGAATGTGAGACGTAAATCGTCTATTAGTGTCTCGACGTGCCTGGTTTTGATGACGACGTGGTCGACATAAGCTTCAACTGTCTTGCCGATCTGTTTCTCCAGGCATGTTTGAATCATGCGTTGGTATGTGGCGCCGGCGTTCTTAAGCCCGAAGGGCATGGTGTTGAAGCAAAATGGCCCATACGGGGTAATGAATGCTATTGCAGCTTGATCGGACTCCTTCATTTTGATTTGATGGTATCCGGAATATGCATCAAGGAAACACAGTGAGTCGTGTCCTGCGGTAGCATCGTTGATTTGATCGATGCGGGGGAGAGGGAAGGGATCTTTAGGGCAAGCCTTGTTGAGGTCTTTGAAATCGACGCACAGGTGCCAGGATTTGTCCTTCTTTGGTACCATCACCAAGTTTGCCAGCCAGTCTGGATGTTTTATTTCTCTAATGAATCCGGCCTCAATTAGCTTGGCTAACTCCTCTCCCATGGCTTGCTGTTTGGGTTCGGAAAAGCGCCGCAGTGCTTGTTTGACTGGTTTATATCCCTTTAATATATTGAGACTATGCTCGGCCAGTTTACTTGGGATTCCAGGCATATCGGAAGGGTGCCAGGCGAATATATCCCAGTTTTCGCGAAGGAAATCCCGTAACGCGGCGTCGACCGTTAGGTCTAGTTGTGCTCTAATAGATGCTTTCTTCTTGGGGTCCGTTGGGTGGACCTGGAATTTGACTATTTCTTCTGCCGGCTTGAAGAAGGTGGATTTGGGTCGTTTGTCTAAGATCACATCGTCTTTATCCACCGTAGAGTGCAGCACGGTTAATTCTTCGGCCGCGAGGGCTTCAGATAATGCCTCAAGGGCCAGGGATGCGGTTTTGTTTTCGGCGCAGAGTGCTATGTCCGGATCACTAACAAGAGTGATTATGCCATTTGGTCCGGGCATTTTGAGCTTCATATACCCGTAATGAGGTATAGCTTGGAAGCGTGTAAAAGCGTCCCGCCCCAGCAGGGCGTGGTATCCGCTGCTGAAAGGAGCCACTTGGAAGGTGATCTCTTCAGACCGATAATTCTCTGGCGTGCCGAATACCACGTCAAGTGTGATTTTCCCACACACCGCGCCTCCCGACTAGGAATGATTCCACGGAAGGTCGTGCTGCTTTGCTTGATGCGGCTCTTGTCTATTTCCATTTTGTGGAGTGTATCCTCATAGATGAGGTTTAGTCCGCCGCCGCCGTCCATGAGGACCTTGGTGAGTCTAAAGCTGTCCACGATGGGACTGAGGACTAATGCGGCTGGCGCTCGGACTGTCTTGTATTTCGGTTCGTCACCGACATTAAAGGTTATAGCCGTGTCTGTCGTGGAATTGTCACGGCAGATGTCCTCGAGTTAGGACTTAGTCGTGGAGCCATCGCAATTAGGAAGCTTGAAGGGGTTAAGTGGGACAAGGAACACGAGGGTTTATACTGGTTCGGCCCCTTACGGTGAAGGTAAAAGCCTACGTCCAGTTGAGGTGGTATTAATCAGGGTTTCGATAACCAGGGAGCTAAACAGCTATGCCCGGCTTTCGAAACCCTGATTAATACCACCTCAACTGGACGTAGGCTTTTACCTTCACCGTAAGGGGCCGAACCAGTATAAACCCTCGTGTTCCTTGTCCCACTTAACCCCTTCAAGCTTCCTAATTGCGATGGCTCCACGACTAAGTCCTAACTCGAGGACATCTGCCGTGACAATTCCACGACAGTTTCGAAACCCTGATTAATACCACCTCAACTGGACGTAGGCTTTTACCTTCACCGTAAGGGGCCAAACCAGTATAAACCCTCGTGTTCCTTGTCCCACTTAACCCCTTAAGGCTTCCTAATTGCGATGGCTCCACGACTAAGTCCTAACTCGAGGACATCTGCCACGACAATTCCACGACAGTTTCTTGGCTATTAGACTGGGTATGTCACGGGAATGTGCCCTTTTCGCCTGGACCAGCGGTTGAGTTGGGATCGATGGCCCCCAACAAGCTGCCTGATCCTTCCAAGCGCTTTCCATTGCATTGTACTTCTGTACGATATTTGCCAAGTCAGCGAAGTGTAGTATACGATAGCGATTAATGGCATTGAGGATTCCTTCGTTCGTGCAATTGTTGCAGAACGCAAATATCGCGTCCTCGGCGCGGCAATCTTTAACCTTATCCTTGAGAAGGAGGAACCTGGCCCAGAAGTGGTGGACCGTTTCCAGAGACTGCTGTTGTATGCTCATGAGAGCGCTTATGTCTGGGTGGGTGGTTGGAATTGAATTTGGACCCTGACCCGGTCGATGATCCGGAGTTTGAAAGTTTTCCGGGCTCGACAGTCCGGGCTCCGGAGTATCTTCTGGTTGCCTATGCCCGCCGTCCGATTCTATGTTCGGAAGGTCAGTCACCTCTTTTTGCTGGTGGGTGTTCGGCCCTGCGGGGTCGGCGATTCGGACATAGTCCGTCTTTAGTATAGGGGAAGATTTGCTGTCTTGCTCCTCCACTACTACTATCTGGTGAGTGACCGGTGGAGATTTGATTTCTCTTTGGTCGGGTTTAAGCCCGATTCGATCGTAATCTGTGGCGATTCCCAGGGTGGCGATGCGATCAAGGAGCTTGTTTAAAGACGAAAACTCCACCGGATCCATCTGCTTGGAGTGTTTGGAGTCGATACGAAGGGGATTTTCGATGGCCCGAGAAGTCATCGTTGGCTCAACGGCCGAACGGGCGGTCATGGTAAAGCCGCCCAGCCGGAAGGTTTGGCCTGGGGCCAATTCTCCTCCGGCGGTGATATTGTCTTTAAAGACGAGGCGAGTCATCGATCCTGTCGTCGACGGCACAGTGGAACTCTCAATGAAAGCACCAATGTCGGTGTCAAAACTGGCGAATCTCGGATAGGGGGTCCCGAACTGTGCGTCTAAGGTCGATGGTAACAGTAGACAGGGGACACGATGTACCCAGGTTCGAGCCCTCTCTATGGAGGTAATACCCTACTTCCTGCTTGATTGATCTTGATGAATATGAGTATTACAAGAGTTGATCCACCACGAGATCGTAATGGCTAAACCCTAGAAGTCTAGCCTGTATGACTATGGTAATGAATATTTCTCCTTTCCGGGCTAAGTCCTCCGGTTTATATAGACACCGAGGAGATCTAGGGTTACACAAGGTCGGTTACAGAGAAAGGAATCTACATATCCGGTCGCCAAGCTTGCCTTCCACGCCAAGGAGAGTCCTATCCGGACACGGGTGCAGTCTTCGGTCTTCGTATCTTCACGGCCCATCAGTCTGGCCCATGGCTAACAGGTCGGACGCCCGAGGACCCCTTAGTACTGGACTCCCTCAGTCGTCAATGACAAAATCACCTCTGGAAGGTCCCTAGCTCCTGGGCAGATCCTCCAGCTCGGCAGTTTCACCATGGGTGCCCGCTCGGTCGTTAAGCCAAAGCCGGTTCCCCAAACCACCAAAAATCATCTCCACATGGTCCTCGAACACTCCGATAAGATGGATCCGGGAGATGTTTCGTCTTTGAACGAACTGCTAGATCGCATCGTCGCCCTGGGGGTCACAACAGACTACGATCGGATCGGGCTTAAACCCGATCAGAGGGAAATCAGGTCCCTACCGATCACCCATGTGGTTGCGGTTGTGGAGGAGCAAGCCAAGGATAACTCTCCCCCTATGCTGAGAACAAGCTATGTTCGGATTTCCGAGCCCTGCGAGCCGGATACCCATTTTCGGGAAGAGACTCCCTGTCCTCCGAACATAGAACTAGGCATCGAGCCTGAAATCTCCCAGGATACTCTGGATCCTGGGCTAGTGACCTTGGAAATTCTTAAAACTCCGGATCCCACAGTGGGCCTGGGTTCGGATTTAAGCCCGCCCTCCCACCCACCACAAGCAATATTCCCCAAGCAATTCTGGTCCTCCAGACATATGTGACCTAATGTATGTCCGGCAGCAACCTCGGGAAACAGTCCATCACTTTTGGGCCAGATTCCTCCTTGTTAAAAACAAGATCAAAGATTGTTGCGACGACGACGCGGTTTCAGTATTTTGCCGCAACTGTATGGACGAGGGTATCTTCAATGCCCTCAACCAACACCGCATACCGCACTTTGTAGATTTGGCACACATAGTACAAAAATATTGTGCCATGGAAAGCGCCTGGAAAGCCCAGATAGCTCGGTGGGAACCGCCGGCCTTTAAGCCACCCACCGGACGGGCAAAAAGGATGCACCCTCACGGGGCACCTGATCATCACCCTACGGACAAGAAAATTAAGCCCTCAATGGGACACAGAACTGTCCTTGATGAATGGCTCGACAAGCCCTGTCGGATACACACAATGCCGAATTCCGAACCAACACACAGCCTCCGGGCATGTTGGGTACTCCGACAGGTGGCCAAGAGCGGTGAGGCTATCCTCACCAATACGACCTCCGAGAAATACCCTCCGGAGGACAACGATCTCAATGTCTTTACGGTCTTCGAGACCTTTTCTTCAAATAATCGGCGTAAAAGGGCACTCTGCGACATTGCCGAAGTCAACCAAGTAGCCGCAGTAAACCCTTGGAACGATACGGTGATAACTTTCACCGCCAACGATGAACCAAGGGCTCGATCAGTCCGCGCCCCAGCCACTTTGGTCTTAAATCCAATCGTCGACGGCTTTTGGCTCGCTAAAGTACTCATGGACGGTGGCAGCGGACTGAACCTCATCTACAAGGACATGCTCGATAAAATTCAAATAGACAAGAGACGCATCGAGCAGAGAAGTACAACCTTTTGAGGCGTTATCCCCAGTCGAGAAGCGCGATGCTCGGGGAAAATTAAACTTGATGTGGTATTCGGCACGCCAGAGAACTACAGGTCCGAAGAGTTAATCTTCCATGTGGCATCTTTCAACAGCGGATATCACGCCCTGTTGGGGCGAGACGCATTCACACGCTTTCAAGCCATACCCCATTACGGGTACATGAAGCTCAAAATGCCCGGGCCCAACAGAGTTATCACTATCACCAATGATCTGGACATAGCACTCCACGCCGAAAACAAAACCGCATCCCTGGCCCTCGAGGCATT
This sequence comes from Triticum aestivum, assembly GCF_018294505.1. Classification (NCBI taxonomy): domain Eukaryota; kingdom Viridiplantae; phylum Streptophyta; class Magnoliopsida; order Poales; family Poaceae; genus Triticum; species Triticum aestivum. The sequence continues at coordinate 146,637,743 of NC_057811.1, forward strand.
ATTCGGGGCCCTTGCGGCCGAGGAGCTCACCGCTCTGCATTCCACAATGGATAGAGACGACGTAATCCTCGACAAAAGGCCTAAGTCCACTTCTTTCAAGCCAGCAAACGAAATAGTCAAATTCCAAGTTCACCTGACGGATCCTAATAAAACAGCAGCCATTGGAGCACACCTGGATCCGACGGTCGACGCTGCTCTAAGAGCATTCCTGCGCGAGAGTTGCGACATCTTTGCCTGGCATCCTTCCGATATGCCAGGAATCCCACGGAGACTGGCCGAACACAGCCTCAACATAATAAAGGGGTTCAAGCCAGTTAAGCAAATGCTGTGGCGATTTTCCGAACCCAAGCAACAAGCTATGGGAGAGGAGCTAGCAAAACTACTTGAAGCCGGGTTCATTGGAGAGATAAAACACCTGGATTGGCTAGCCAACCTGGTCATGGTGCCAAAGAAGGACAAATCCTGGCGCCTTTGTGTCGATTTCAAAGACCTCAACAAGGCCTGCCCTAAGGACCCCTTCCGACTACCCCGCATTGACCAAATCATTAATGCAACTGCAGGACGCAATTTACTGTGTTTCCTTGACGCATACTCCGGATACCATCAGATTAAGATGAAGGAATCCGATCAGGCCGCAACGGCATTCATTACTCCGTACGGGCCTTTCTGCTTCAACACTATGCCTTTCGGACTAAAAAACGCCAGCGCCACTTACCAACGCATGATTCAAACATGCCTGGAAAAACAAATTGGCAAGACGATGGAGGCATATGTAGATGATGTAGTCATCAAAACTAAACATGTTGAATCATTGGTGGACGACTTACGCTGTACATTCAACAACCTCCGAACATATGACATACGGCTCAATCCGGAAAAATGCGTTTTCGGCGTTCCGGCTGGAAAGCTGCTCGGGTTCATTGTTTCCAATAGAGGAATTGAAGCAAATCCGGCCAAAATCCGAGCCCTGTCACATTTGGCAACACCAACAGACCTAAAATAGGTCCAAAAACTAGCTGGGTGCATGGCAACCGTGAGCCGCTTTATCTCCAGATTGGGAGAGAAGGCGTTGCCGCTATATCGCCTGCTCCAACATACCGACCACTTTGAGTGGACGGACGCGGCAACTGCTGGGGTGGAAGAAATAAAAACTTTGTTAGCAAACAACCCAATCCTTGCCGTACCTAACGTCGGCGAACCTATGCTACTGTACATATCTGCAACTCACCAGGTGGTGAGCGTTGTGCTCGTCGTTGAATGAGAGGAAGAGGGACACAAATTCCCACTCCAAAAACTAGTATACTATGTATCAGCGGTTCTCACACCATGCAAATCCCGATACCCGCACTATCGAAAGATAGCATATGCGGTTTTCATGGCATCTCGGAAGCTGCGGCACTACTTTCAAGAGTGCTCGATCACGGTGGCCTCCGAGGTACCACTCAATGACATCATAAACAATCGAGATGCCACTGGCCGCATTGCAAAATGGGCTATCCAACTCTTACCATTTGAAATAACATACAAGCCACGCCGAGCTATTAAATCTGAGGTGTTGGCCGACTTTGTCGCCGAGTGGACAGAAGCCGAAGTCCCTAAAGAGTACGACACATACTCCAACTGGGTGATGTACTTCGACGGCACTAAAATGTTAGCCGGACTGGGGGCTAGTGTCATCCTAACATCCCCTACAGGGGACACAGTCCGTTTCGTATTACAAATCATGTATACGGACTCCAATAACGCAGTCGAATATGAGGCACTACTGCATGGTCTTCGGATGGCTGTTTCTATGGGCATACAACGCCTCGAGGTGCGCGGGGACTCGAACCTCGCAATATCTCAAATAAATGGAGAATTCGATGCAAAAGATCCAAAGATGGCGGCTTACCGCAACGTCGTACTCAAAATATCAGGTCGGTTTGAGGGGCTCGAGTTTCATCATGTGGCCCAGGGCAGTAATCAGGCAGCGGACATCCTTGCTCAAATGGGTGCTAAATGCGACCCCGTCCCGCCTAACACCTTCGTGGAAAGGCTTTTCAAGCCATCCATGGTATGGCAGGACGAGAGCGGAAATACCAGTCCGACGCTGATCACTCCCACGGATGCCAAACACGATTTGGATATCGTCGGGGGCTCGGACACCAAACCAACACCTTCCACCCATGTAGTCATGGCGTTGATCGCCCCATGGACCGAACCCTTCTTATCCTACCTCAATAGGCAGGAGCTCCCTGATGACCAGAACGAGGGCCGTCGCATAGTTCGACGCTCCAAAGCCTACAAAGTTCATGAAGGAGAACTCTACAAGAAAAGTACTACCGGAGTCCTTCAATGATGTATCTCCGAAGAGGAGGGACGACAGCTCTTGGCCGAAATACATGTTGGTCTTGGCGGCCATCACGCCGCAGCTCGGGCCCTTGTAAGTAAGGCCTTCTGTACGGGTTTCTTTTGGCCCACGGCCCAAGCAGATGCATAGGACCTCGTACAACGCTGTGTCGGATGCCATATTTTTGCCAATCAAAGCCATATGCCGCCCACTACCCTACGAACAATCCCCATTACTTAGCCTTTAGCGGTCTGGGGGCTATACATGGTCGTACCCCTTAAAGGGGGAAGCCATAAGAAAAAATACTTGCTGGTTATGGTAGATAAATTCACTAAGTGGATAGAGGCCAAACTAGTTAAAACGGCCGAAGCCGGACCGGTGATAGAATTTATATCCGGTGTCGTACACCGTTATGGTGTCCCACACAGCATTATTAGTGACAACGTCTCTAACTTTACAGCCGACGAGGTGAAAATTTGGTGTGCTAATCTGGGCATTAAGCTCGATTACGCCTCCGTATATCACCCCCAAACAAACGGTCAAGTTGAACGGGCCAATGGCCTGATAATGAGCGGCATCAAACCTAGACTAGTGCGATCCCTAAAGGAGTGGGACAAACACTGGGTCGAGGAGCTTGACTCCGTACTCTGGGGGCTGCGGACCCCGCCCAACCGCACGACCGGATACACAACATTCTTCATGGTGTACGGCGCAGAGGCTGTCTTGCCCTGCGATATTATTCATGACTCACCTCGAGTGCGCATGTATGAGGAGGGAGAGGCCGAGCTCGATCGGCAGGACGACTTAGGGCGTGTTCGGGAGCTCTCCGTGGTAGGAAAATCTTCAACTCCAGCGCCACAAATCTAGCTCCAGCTTCTCACGATCGATCCCGGAGTCAGCGATCCGTTCGGCGTCACGGCTTCTCGCTCACATGAGGGAGAAAGCCCGAAGCCCATAAAATCACCCATTTGTGGCCCATCAGGAGCAGGCTGATAGTCAAAAACGTTTGGAAAAGATGGGCTGGGCCATAGGCCTGGCCGGGGAAAGACTGCTGGTGGCAAGAGAGAGGACCTGGGAGCGAATCGGTACATGATGATCGAGAGAGCGGGTCACTTGGCGGTGGTAGGGCAACGTAATTTTCTTCAACTCCCGCTTCCTAGTTTTGGTGGAGCTCAGTTTTCCCAACTCCTCCGATTCTGCAAATTTGCACTAGCCAATCGCCAGCTTCTGTCTCGTATAACCAGGAGTTGATCCGTTCGGTTGCGCTCCGGTCCTGGAGCCAAGGATTTGAGAAGCCAGAGGCATGCCAAACACGCCCTTAGATGGCCTGGAGGAGGAGCGCGACGTCGCAAAGCCAATTCCGCATTCTACCAACAACAAGCTGGAAGATACCAAAGCAGAGAAGTGCGGGCAAAGACTTATAATGTCGGTGAACTCGTTCTACGCCTACCAGAGAAGAAAAAGGACAAGCTCAAACCCAAATGGGAGGGTCCCTTCATTATAGATGAAGTTCTCACTTGAGGAACCTATCGCCTTCGCAATGCATCGGATAATCGCTTAGAGCCGAACCCATGGAATGCTGCTTGACTCCGAAGATTCTACGCCTAAGTCCAGACACATACTTGTGTTCGTTCCCTTTTTCTCCTTTTCAATTTTTTCCTTTTTTTGTTTTTTACAATTTCTAGCATGTGTTCGGGTAAGCCGCACACTTGAGGGGTATGCATCCTTAAAGCTTATTATAACTGGGGGCTTCTCTCAATAGAAGCTTATTATTTTGAGCATAAAGCTCACCATATATATGTGTTGTTTGCTCACATACGTCCTGCCTTTGCCATTATATGCACCTCTATGACTTCAGTTTTTGCCAAGCTGGGTTGCCTGGATCCTATACTTATGCCCTACGTTCCCGTTTGTTCGGCTTGGGCATAAAGGGAGCACCTCTACGATTGTTACAACCGGGTCATCCGGACATGTACCTCAGACGGGTGAAGACGAAAGCTAGCGTTCTTAAGGGAATATTAGGTCGGCGGACAAACGACGAACTACCTTCGTTGCAATATAAACTATCAAAATACAAAGACTCTTGTGATTCTTTCGCATCATGGCTTAGGCATGCATACATAATGCATGCTGGCCCAGGGAGAGGAACCCTTAACGGAACTATTCTCTCTGGAAGCTGTTTCTTACGTTAAAAAGTAATATAACATAACTCCCCGAATACAGTTTGTCTGTTCATGCACTATGGCTGGATTGCCTCGTTTCCGAACATACTTGGTGTTTCCCACAAGTATAGTATTCGGAAACACTCCAACTCTTGTGTTTCGGAGGTCGGAGCAGAAGGTCTGCCATGACAATCTTTTACAATTCGGCCGGAGATAAGTTTGATGATAAAGTGTATTGTTACATGAGATCACACGCCTACTCTTTATCTATGCCATCTATCAGGCTGTCTAGTTTACAGTCCTGTTGTGAGAATTTCGCGGCTATCTTTACTTGGTCGTACGCCAAGCTAACTAGAATTTCTTGTCCGTGTGGTCCCCGGGGTCCGACCCGGGCCATATGATTCAGATCAAGTCTGGTATACCGCGTTTTCACCTTGGCCCAGGCTTCTCGTGCACCTTCTCGACATGCTGATGCCTTCCATAGCTCAAAACAAAGACGAGCTCCCTTGAATAAATTCACGAGCTGCTCCATCTTTCCTGGAGGAGAATCGGATGGCCATAAAGCCTTAGCCATGTTCCTCATTGCTTTCCGAGATCGCTCGTGCACTTTGGATAGCTCTTGCAGCAAGTCACCTTGAAATCCGGACACTTCTCCCTCGGGCCGCCTAGTTAACAAACCTACAGGAACAAATCTCGTAAAACTTTCCATCAGGGGATCTTATGAAAGTTAGGTTCAAAGACATACTAAATATGCCGCCTTTCAGCTTTCTGTTCTCCTTCAAGGCATCCGACAGTTGGGCTCTTACGTCCTTTAGCTCTTCGGCTTGCTTGATGTTGGCATCCTGTAGTTTGTTCTTCTCATTAATGGTCCGTGTTAATACACGTTGACCAGCGGCGTCTTGCTCTTCAGCATGTCATTTGTCTGCCTGAGCAGCCTTTAGCCTCTCCTCCAACTGATCAGCCGATCTTGTTGCTATAAACAAAACAATGAATATTCAAAAATCATTGTTAGCACAGAACCGTATTTTCCAGACACTATTGTGCTTACCATCCGGTGCCTTCTTGGATTTCTTCAAATTTTCCAGTTCGGCGGTGACAATAGTTATCTTGGTCCGACATTCTTCAAGCTCCTTGGACAGCGTGTTATTTGCCGTGAGTACCTGATAATATAAATGACCCTTAAATCAGTTGGGCCAACTGCTTCAAGTCTCGGGGGCTACTGACACATGATTATTGAATCTACACAAAGTTCTTACCTGCATAGCCTTTGAAAGCTGGTGAGTGGCTCCGGCAAGTCCATCCTGACGGATATATGCATCCGCAGAGCTGAGGGCATTGGACGCCTCTTCGGTGAAACTTGGGTCGCGCATGGCCTCTTTCCGCTGCCGATGATTCATCGTGCTCTCCACTTCGGAATTGGTGAAAGATACATTATCTGAATCCTCTTGGAGATGACAATCCAGCATTTTACCCGTATCAACCCTAGTCCTGATGGCAGGGTCCTGAGCCGGATTGGTCGATGCATGGCCGGCGAGGTCCCCGGATATAGTCCGGCGTATGCTCTTCCTAAGAAATGGCCCAGCGGAAAACGTCAGAATACAGTCTATCCACCAAGTGCATGTTAAAAACTATACCTCTTTGGTCAAGGCGGGGGCTTAGTGTCACCGTTTGCCCTTCTTTTCAAAGACTCGCCCTGCGCGGGCGTCGCCTTCTTAGAGGATGCCTTTGATACAGCTCGGCAAGACGAGCACCGCCCCTTCGGAGCTTGAGATAGTGCGGTGGGTGAGGTGCAATGGGAACATTCTTTTGGAGGTGACGTTTCCTGGGTACTTACACGAGAGGAGGAGAGAAGGCCGGGGTAGTCGGCTATAATGGCCACTTCCGTGCCATCGTAGCTCGCCTGATAGAAAACCCCCTCCTTAAGTTCTATGAATATATGCGGATCTTCTTCATATGCGGGATCCAGGTCTCGAACATGGTCCTCTTGCTGCGGAGCAGTGCTATAGACCCCCTCGACGACCTTTCTCCATTCCTATTAAAAGTACCCGGATTAAATTCGACTAGCATAACTCCGGAAAAAGGTTGAGTAAGGCCAATAATAAAAAAACTCACCCAGTCGATGGGGTTATCCATGGAAAAACCTTCCCGACATTTCAAGCGAGTGAAGTCTTCCTTCTCCCCTTTGTAAAGGTCAGCTAAGATGGTGGCCAGGGTGGCGAAATTGTCTGGACCCTTGCATAGACAACGGGATGCGTCTTCCTCCCCGTTGTAATTCCAGATAGGAACCTCTAGATTGGAGCGGCTAAACGCATCGCGTTATTGAAATCGCCATTACCTCGATTATAGACAGCCCGGAGATAGCAAGTACTCTGATCTTGCTTGCTAGCCTCTCGACCTCCGCACTGTCTTCTTCCTCGAGGCTTTGGGGACGCCAGCTGGCGCGCTTCTTTAAAGGAGCGCTGGATAATTTGGGAAGACCGTGCCGGATTGGGTCCAGAAGAACGACGTCTTCGATATAAAACCATTCCAAGGGCCACTCTTCGGATGCCTTCTTCAGAGTGCCGGACAGGTATCTTGTCCCAGCTATGCGCCATACTTTGGCGCTGCCCACCTCGAATATAGATCCCTTTTGGGAGCGGGGGACGAGGCAGAAGAATTTCTGCCATAGCTCGAAATGAGCCTCACAGCCTAGGAACAACTCGCAAAGAGCAACGAAGCCCGCAATGTGCAGGATGGAGCCTAGCGTCAGATTGTGCAGTTGGAGGCCATAATACTCCAGGAGACCTCTGAGGAAAGGGTGGATAGGAAATCCTACGCCTCTCAAAAGGAAGGAAACGAACCACACCCGCTCCTCTTTAGAAGGATTGGGGAAATTCTCCGCCAGGGCTTCGCCATTGATGGAAGTTAATCCAGCCCGAACGAAGACTAGATCCGCGGGAGGAAGATATCCCTGCATCTGAAGTTTATTCAGATGGGCGCGGGATACCGAGCAGCTTTCCTAGTCGCCTTTTTGAGGGCCGAGGGGGCGTGAGGAAGAGCTAGGAGCATCGGCCATGTTTGGACAATTTCCTCGAGTTCTAAGGATTTCCGCGTGGTGTGGAACGGCATCTAAGATCTAATCTCCTTAAATAGACGCCTTCCCTGCGTGGTCGAGGGGTTATTTGTAAAAAAGCACATAGACCGTTCGCATTCATCCGACACGTGGAAGTGGAGGCGACGGCAACAAAGAATCAATATTTAATGTGGAGCCGAATTATCGTCAATCCGAAGTGTAATGGAGAACTCGCCTTGCAAAGCCGAAGACATAAAGCCGGATACTACGTCGTCATTGAAGGCAAGTTCAGGGGCTACTGAGGGAGTCCTGGATAAGGGGGTTCTTGGGCGTCCGGGCTATGTGACATGGGTTGGACTGATGGGCCGTGAAGATACAAGATAGAAGGTTTTCCCCCGTGTCCGGATGGGACTCTCCGTTGCATGGCAACAAGCTTGGCAGCTGGACGTCTAGTTTCCTTTCTCTGTAAACCGACTCTGTACAACCCTAGCCCCCTCCGGTGTCTATATAAACCGGAGGGTTTAGTCCATATAGGCAATCAAAAATCATACAGGCTAGACATCTAGGGTTTAGCCATCACGATCTCGAGGTAGATCAACTCTTGTAACCCCTATACTCATCAAAGTCAATCAAGCAGGAAGTAGGGTATTGCCTCCATTAAGAGGGCCCGAACCTAGGTAAACATCATGTCCCCCGTCTCCTGTTATCTTCGATCCTCAGACGCATAGTTCGGGACCCCCTACCCGAGATCAGCCGGTTTTGACACCGACAGGCCCGCTTGGTCCATCACTACTTTTTGCCTGACAACAAGAGAGGTTAATTTGACTTAGGAGGGGATTATTATTTTTGCTCTGGGATGACATGCATGATACAGTTTGAGCAGACAGACATGCATGTTTATGCATGAATCCCTCCCATCGAGTCGAAGTGGCTAGTACAACGAGACATCATGAACCGATCTCGCTCTGTGTGGGGAGCTAGTGTACGATTTTTGACGCACGCACCACATCAATGTTGTGAAATGGTATTCAAACATGCATGCACGCCTCACCTCCATACATGTGCATGTAGTGGTTGCCTTCGAACGGTACACTCCCTCGCGTGGTTATCGGCGACAAGCCTATATATTCGTGGGCCCGCGTGGACATCCATGATCACCTTGACCAACAACAAGATAGGTTACCATGGCAGATTCTTCATTTGGTTCGTGTTATCGTAGTATAGGTCATGGTGAGATTCAGACCTTAAGTTTGAGCGCATATACGATGCACGCATGCATGCATGAATCCCCGTCGTTGGCTTGAAGTGTAACATACGTATGCATCGTCAACCTAACCCTCACTCAGTGTGGGGATTTCTAGTTTGAAATCACGGTGCCACATCAAAGTTGTTCCATTGTTACTCAAAAACACACCTCTCCATACATATGTTTGGGCCACACGCATGCAGTGGTTGTCTTCGGGGACTCGCTACTTGCGTGATTATTGGCGAGCTAGCCCATCTCCGGGGTCGCATGGACGGCCATCACTTAGACCAACAAGAAGAGAGAGGTTGTAAGACCAAGGTGGATTATTCTTGGTCCGTTTTATGATCCATCTTGGTGAGATATGCCTCTCTGGCCTGCCGACTGAAAGTGTGTGTGTGCGGGGGGGGGGGGGGTTGCTACTTCGCACTTTGCTAGGTGAACCTCGGTTGGGGGGGGCATGCATTCATAGCTTAGGATTCCCTTCGTGGCAACACGAGGGGGGCTGCTAGCTACTTTGCACTTTGTTAGGTGAACCTCGGTTGGGGGGGCATGCATTCCTAGCTTAGGATTCCCTTCATGCCGACATGAGGGAGGGGCTGCTAGCTACTTCACACTTTGCTAGGTGAACCTCGGTTGGGGGGGCATGCATTCATATCTTAGGATTCCCTTCGTGCCGACACGAGGGAGGGGGGGGCTGCTAGCCACTTCGCACTTTGCTAGGTAAACCTCGGTTGGGGGGGCATGCATTCACAGCTTAGGATTCCCTTCATGCCGACACGAGGGAGAGGGGCTGCTAGCTACTTCGCACCTTGCTAGGGTGAACCTCGGTTGGGGGGCATGCATTCATAGCTTAGGATTCCCTTCGTGCCGACACGAGGGAGGGGGGCTGCTAGCTACTTCGCACTTTGCTAGGTGAACCTCGGTTGGGGGGGGCATGCATTCATAGCTTAGGATTCCCTTCTTTGCTAGGTGAACCTCGGTTGGGGGGCATGAATTCATAGCTTAGGATTCCCTTCATGCCGACACAAGGGAGGAGGGGGCTGTTAGCTACCTCGCACTTTGCTAGGTGAACCTCGGGTGGGGGGGCGGCATGCATTCATAGCTTAGGATTCCCTTCATGCCGACATGAGTGGGGGGGGGGGGTGGGGGTGGGGGTAAGCAATACCGTGCGCTTTGCGAGAGAGGTGCCACATCGAAGTTGCATTTGGTATTTGAAAATCAAACCACCCTTTTCATACATAAATTTGGTCCACATGCAAGTGTGTTTGTGTTCTGACCCTCTTCCATGTCATTTTTTGCCAAATTTATGAACATTAGACGAGTCGGATGACGCAACAGACACGGTTCACTCAAACTAACCGTGTGCCACGCCAGTGCCCCTGTCATGCACACATCCGCACAGTACATTGGACTCCACGAGGCTCCCCTTCTCAAAAATATCTTCCCGCCTCGAGGGTATTTTTTGTTTCATAACACACGGTTGTTATCTCCGGACCGTCTGCGATGTTTCTTGTTCCCAATCCCGCCTGCATCTATAGAAAATATCTACCCGCCTCGAGGGTTTTTCTATTTCATAACACACGGTTGTTATCTCCGGACCGTGTGCGATGTTTCTTGTTCCCAATCCCGCCTGCATCCAAGAAAATATCTGCCCACCTCGAGGGTTTTTTCTATTTCATAACACATGGTTGTTATCTCCAGACCGTGTGTGATGCACTATCATCAAGATTTTCAATAGCCCCGGCATTTCACTCCCGCGTTTGACTCCCACGTAGTAAAATTTTCAGTACCCGCGTCATTTCCTCAAACACCCCCCGCCCCCCTCCACACACACACACACACCAAAACCTCCTCGGGCATGCGCACATACACACACCCCCTCCCTCGCTCGAAACCCAAGCAAGGTCCCCGCTGCCGTTGCTGCCGCCGCCGCCGCAAGGCCTCCATTGTCAACATCTGCCGGTTTGCCCGTGCAACTTACCCACCGATCTCCATACCCAGGCCGCCCTGAGTTTCTTAGATGACGCCTGCCAAACTCCCCCTTTCCCACAAATCCCCATCCCCCACTCCAGAGCGTCGCAGCCTATGCCCGGCTACGCTTCCCGTGGAGCTCGAGGAGCGACTGGCCCAAAAGAGGTGTATAGCGGTCTCTTCTCCTGACGTCGCCGAGGAAGCCGACGACCATTATTGGCGGCAGGCACTCAAGCAGCGGGCTAGAGTATGCGGGCATGTCTCAGCCGCCGGCTACAACATCGAGGTCATCGACAGCGATGGCCTGAGGCGGGCTATGCCACAGGTTAAGTGGCCCACCCCCAACCCCTCGGGTTCAACCGCCGTCGATCTCATCCATGGCCCCGCCGCTGATCTCCTCTGGCTCGCTGTCAACAATTTGCCATTCTACATCGCCACCGAGCCCCTTTTGTCATTTCTGAAGGACACGTTCTGCGACGCTGGCTTGGGATCCACGGCTTCCAAGTCAGACCTCATCGATGGCGACCACGAGGAGGGCACCCTCTCCGGCTCTTCCAAGGGGAAAGAGCCCATCTGCTCTTCCAAGGGGAAAACGCCCATCTGCGACATCAGGGAGGGCACCCTACAACCGTGCTCTTCCAAGGGGAAGGAGCCCATCTACGACAACATGGAGTGCATCCAGGGTTCGTGCTCTTCCCACGGGAACGAGCCCATCCGTGACAAGTGAGGAAACCCATGATTTTTTTGTCGTGCCTCTTCATAGGGGAAACCCATGATTTGTTTTGTCAAGGCCCTTTTGTAGTGCAGTAAGAATATTGAAGGAAATATGCCCTAGAGGCAATAATAAAGTTTTTATTTATATGTCCTTATATCATGATAAATGTTTATTATTCATGCTAGAATTGTATTAACCGAAAACTTAGTACATGTGTGAATACACAGACAAACAGAGTGCCGTAGTATGCCAGTACTTGACTAGCTCGTTAATCAAAGATGGTTAAGTTTCCTAACCATAGACATGTGTTGTCATTTGATGAACGGGATCACATCATTAGAAAATGATGTGATGGACAAGACCCATCCATTAGCTTAGCATAATGATCGTTTAGTTTTATTGCTATTGCTTTCTTCATGACTTATACATATTCCTCTGACTATGAGATTATGCAACTCCCGACTACCGGAGGAACACTTTGTGTGCTATCAAATGTCACAACGTAACTGGGTGATTATAAAGATGCTCTACAGGTGTCTCCGATGGTGTTTGTTGAGTTGGCATAGATCGAGATTAGGATTTGTCACTCCGAGTATCAGAGAGGTATCTGTGGGCCCTCTCGGTAATGCACATCGCTATAAGCCTTGCAAGCAATGTGACTAATGAGTTAGTTGTGGGATGATGCATTACGGAACGAGTAAAGAGACTTGCCGGTAACGAGATTGAACTAGGTATGATGATACCGACGATCGAATCTCGGGAAAGTAACATACCGATGACAAAGGGAATGACGTATATTGTTATGCGTAGAATATGTAGGAGCCAATATGAGCATCTAGGTTCCGCTATTGGTTATTGACCGGAGATGTGTCTCGGTCATGTCTACATAGTTCTCGAACCCGTAGGGTCCGCACGCTTAACGTTCGATGACGGTTTGTATTATGAGTTATGTGATTTGATGACCGAAGTTTGTTCGGAGTCCCGGATAAGATCACGGACATGACGAGGAGTCTCGAAATGGTCGAGACATAAAGATCGATATATTGGAAGGCTATATTCGGACATCGGAATGGTTCCGAGTGATTCGGGTATTTTTCGGAGTACCGGAGAGTTACAGGAATTCGCCGGGGGAAGTTAATGGGCCTTATTGGGCTTTAGTGGAGAGAGGGAAGAAGGGCCACGAGGTGGCGCGCGCCTCCCCCCTGCCCAAACCGCATTGGACAAGGGGTGGGGGCGCGGCCCCACCTTTCCTTCTCCCTCTCCCTCCTTTCCTACTCCGAAAAGGAATGGGAATCCTACTAGGACTTGGGAGTCCTAGTAGAACTCCCTACACTTGGCACGCCCCTAGGAGGCCGGCCTCTCTCCCTCCCTCCTTTATATACGTGGGAAGGGGGCACCCCAAAGGCACTCCAAGATTTGTCTTAGCCATGTGCGGTGCCCCCCTCCACTGTTACACACCTCGGTCATATCGTCATAGTGCTTAAGCGAAGCCCTGCGCCGGTAACTTCATCATCACCGTCATCACACCGTCATGCTGACGGAACTCTCCCTCGTCCTCAACTGGGTCAAGAGCTAGAGGAACGTCATCGAGTTGAACGTGAGCTGAACACGGAGGTTCCATACGTTCGGTACTTGGATCAGTGGGATCATGAAGACGTTCGACTACATCAACCGCGTTACTAAACGCTTCCGCTTTCGGTCTACGAGGGTACGTGGACACACTCTCCCATCTCGTTGCTATGCATCTCCTAGATAGATCTTGCGTGATCGTAGGTAAATTTTTTGAAATACCGCGTTCCCCAACAAATATGTCCAGTTTTAATTGCTATATCTGGTTGTTCGCAGTATGCCTTGTTTATTTCAGTTGTTCACAATGTGATGCTCTATATGTGCAATTATTTACTGTGCAGTACATTCCATCAATCCAGTTTTAACATACCGATAGGAATGCATATATTTGCTTGTTGTTAAGCCTGTTATAGCTAGCATATGCCTCTTTTAAAGTTTTTTGATTGTTCGGTTGTTTGTAGTTAGCATATGTCCAGTTTCAAATGCTATCTTTGGTTGTTCGTACTATGCCTGGTTTATTCCAGTTATTCACAACGAGATGTTCTATATGTGCAAGTATGAACTGTGCAGTTCAATTTCATTAGTACCAGTTTCAACAATACCACTATATATGAATGACTACATTTGGTTGCTGCATCTTGTAGTTACCACGCCTTTCCATTTTTATTTAACAATAACGAGTGTACTTAGACCGACACAATACCAGTTTGAATGACTATGTTTGCTTGTTGTTAAATGTTAGGCATGTTGCAGTTAGCACACCTTTCCACTTGTTTTGCTTTACTAGCGTGCTTAAACCTGCACACTGAAGCTATCTTTTCGAGATTATTTTGTCTGCATGGATAATTTTGGTTGATGTTTAGCCTGTTGTGCTTAACATGCTTCTCGATGTACCTACACAGGACAATTTTGGGAACAACTGCTGTTTTCCATCGAGGTTAGTTTCATCCAATGGCTTATATCTGCTCAATGTTCAGGATATCGGTAGTTGGTACCATATAGGCCGGTGGCTGATAAGGGACTAATCGGTGAATCGTACTTTTAACTAAATATATCTACAACCCATTTACTGTTAGGTTAAGTAGGGCCATATGTAATATATCTGAGGCTACATAGCAACATGCACTGTACTTAATGTCTAAATATGCAATCCTAGGCTACATAGCAACAAGGAAGAGTGTTACATTAATATTCTAATGATGTCTAGATATACATAGAAGAGCAACAACAACAACACAGCCCTGTTTGGATACTCAACTTAGCTATAGGTTAGAGTTAGTTTCTAGCTCATGACTAACCTAACTCCATCCAAAGAGTTGTTTGGATGCAGGGTTAGATTGACAATAAATACACTAGCTAGGATAACTAGCTCCAATTAGCACCTCTTGGGTTGGATAGTTTTTTTGGGTGGGTTATAGATGCAACTAGCTCAAACTAGCCCTCATGTTTAGATATACTTTAGGGCTATTTGAGCCCGAACTAGCTCAAACTAACTGTAACCCATGGATACAACAGCAGTTAATCGGCCGATAATTTGTAAGAATGCACGAAACTCCTTCCGGCCCATAATATAAGATGTTAATTCATCTAATATGTGAGTATATTGGATGTTATAAGATACTCCCTCCGTTCCTAAATATTTGTCTTTTTAGAGATTTCAAATGGACTACCACATACGGATGTATATAGACATATTATAAAAGAGTGTTGCACTACATCATTGTGCAATTGCTGTTTAGCTTCTAATATCAACTTGGTGCTATTAGGTACATATGTCATTGGTAAATATCCGCGCTTCGACCCTTTCTGCGTATGGAGCAATGAGATATCGATGAACAAGCATCAAGTGCGGAAGCTGATAAAGATAGTTAGTAAAATGGGTCCAAAGATGGCAATTAAACTATTTATTTACACTTTATCCAAGACAACAGCGAACTGCAGGATGGTAAGTAAGAACTCTGCAGCCTTCTTTTTACTGCCCATAATGAGTTGTCTTAGATGACAATGTCTGAATCTTTTTCCTTTGCAGTGGTTGCCAAAGCAGTTTACTCAAGATTACCTGTCAAACTACATGATTGGTGGGCATGCAAAGGTTAAAGTATTTCTACCAGAACACGATGATTATCTAGATGTTTTCATGAAGACCATGAAGGATGGGCGGTCGGCCATCACAAGGGGTTGGACTAGAGTCGTGCGTGCCTTCTGCACGGAGGAGGGCACAATACACTACAAAAAAAGACACTTCCGTGATGATACGTGTTTGTCACAGTAGGTCACGTTTTCTGTCATGCATGTACATCCATGACAATTTTATGACAGAATCAAGATAGTCATACCTGTGCTGTCGTAGAAGTGTTCCATGACATTACCAAAATTATCATCACAGAAGTGTCCACTTCCATGACGATAAATTGCGCGTCATAGAAGTGCTTTCGCCAAGGGTGACCGACACGTGGCATCCACCGTAACAGCTCGCCGTTAAGCTATCGGGTCCGGTTTTGGATCCGTTAACCCATTAATAGCCCGGACCAATGGTGATTTTCCACGTGTAAAATTCTCATTGGCCGGAGGAAACACGTGTGTGCTCCTCGGTGGGCCAGATGTCGCCCGTCCATTGGAGGAGACATGCCTATGATACATCGACACATGGCAGGGCCCAACAGAGGCCCATATAGGTTTAAAAGGCCGGCCCAGTCAAAGGCCCGTAGTACTTACTCATGTACGAGTGGGCCAGCCCAATAACGGCCTATTTAATAAAGGCCCATTTACGGCCCGAAGCCAGCTCTGGCCCGTTAATTGTTCACCGAATATTTGGGCCCAATTACAGCCCAGTGAATTTCGGCCTGTTAGAGGCCCGATGTAGACATGGGCCCATTTCAGCCCGGTGTGTCTTTCAGCCTGGGAATGGCCCGTGCTGCCCATGGGCCATATATGGTCCGACGCGACATCCGGCCCACTTACGGCCCGTGATAAAGGTGGCAACAGTTCAGCCCAACGTGACTTTGGGCCTGTTAAAGGCCTGTCGTATAATTCGGCCCGTTGATGCATGTACTAAGCTTTCGGCCTCTTAAAGGCCCATGATATCAGTGGGCCAACTAAGGCCCAAGATATGTTTCGGCCTGGTAACGGCCCGTGATATAACTGGGCCAAAAAAGGCCCGGTCTACATTTCAGCCTGCTGAAGGCCCGTCAACGACTAGTGAAAATTGAGGCCCAACATGCATTTTGGCCTACTAAAGGCCCATGGTTTCTTATGGGCCGTAACCGGCCAGTAGAATATTCAGCATGTTAATGGCCCAACGCTACCTGGGCCAGTCTAAGCGCTGGGTCCACAAAAGGCCCCACTAAAGTTTGGGCCGAACATAGGCCGGAGTAAGTTGTGGGCCTGGCGCAAAGTGTGAAGGCCCCAATGGCCATTCGGGCCCAAGAAAGATGCAGGCCGGCCCAATTGTGGCCCGCTAAAAACCAGGCCCGGTAGAGGCGAATGTTTCGGCCCGGTCGACTACATCAGATTTTTTTTCAGATAGCGAATGATGGCAGTAACTAGTAGGAATTAAGAACAAACCTACTCTATATAATAAAGAAATTACGGCATAGTAACTTAGAATAAACCTACACTATACAATAAAGGATTTATGGTATATTACATCCACTGAGCATCGAAGTTCGCCACCAGTGATCATAAAGCGCAACGAAGAAGCAGATTACAAAAACTGGGCACCATTGCAGCGTAACAAAATAATACTGAACCAAGACCACTTCCAAGACAGTTCAAGAAAGATTAGCCTTGCGAGGGAACTGCTGCGCAAGCTGCTGAGCAAGGCTGTGAGACCGGCCTAGCATGTCGGTCATAGCTTCCAGGTGTAGCTGTTTAGCAATGAGGTTCTCATTGGTGTTCTCCGCAATCTTTCTTAGAGATAGGACTTCAAGTCGAAGTTGAGTTGCAGAATGCCTTTCTGCTAGAACTTGGGACTGAATAAGTCAAACTAATTCAAACAGCGAATTCTGTGAGCTTGTCTGACTGCTAGTCTCAAGTAACTTGAACACTGCATCATGACAAGACTTTGGGGTTGTCTCACTATCTTCAAGATGTTTTTCCTTCTTTGCTGCAGTATATGTTGGGTTTGTCTCACAGCCTTCAGCAGACTTGTGCATGCCATCAGGCATATCACCCTGAAACAAGCAGAGAGATGACAGGTTTTCCATGTGTATAAACAAAGATGATAACTGTGCTGTCAATTCCATCCAATTTCAAATTAGAAAATAAAGAGTAAGTTCAAAATATCAATAGCATAATCTGGCATTGTTCATAATGCGGGGAGCTTCACCACACTACTGGATTACCATGTCAACAGCATAGATGAAGGGCAAAGACAATCATAGTATCTATTTTGGTTAATGTGCATGGCATGTAGTTCATATCATCAGCCACATCAGTAAGATAAAACAGGAGATGACAAGGTGCATACGTGGGCTGCTTCACCACACACTGGATTATAGATCCACAAAAACAAGCATACATATTGGGAGTATTGAGTAATGTGCATGGTATGAATAAGGAATTTGGTTTTACAAGTAAAACTTGGAACTTACGGTTCTTGCGAACATGCATTTTGACAGAAACAGCAAACTAAACAGCAGTAAACGATAGGGAGTATGAGCAAATTAAACAGCAGTTGAGGATAAAGGCTTTAGAAGGATTGACTTACATTAACAGTTAACACCGGCTTTATAATGCCCTTCTCCATGTCAACGGAAGGATAACTCAAGAATTTCAGCACAGAATCTTCTTCATAAGCATTGCCTGTACTCTACATTTTGTAGAGAGTAATTATAGATATGATAATACTAGAAGGGATAGAGGATAATGAAGATAAGATGCAGATTCATGCTACATAATCAACTACCAATCCCTGGAAGTACAAGCGTTACAGGACAAAATGTACTGACAAGACCAATGGGCTACACTTCTGCACTGGCATTGTCTGTGTATTCAACTTTTTGGTAAGATTAAATATAGATATGATATCTTTTAGTAAATGGTGGGCGAGGGAGATAAGATGCAGAATGCTACACAATGAACCAATCCCTCTTCCCATAATACAAGAGTGTTTTGAACACGGGTGTACTGTACAAAACGTTCTTATATTATGGGACGGAGGGAGTAGCTGTTAATGTAAGTACATGATAGACAACATTCAGTCCTTACAAGAGGACTGCAGAGCTAAACCTCCTCAAAAGCATTGGGTTGATTCTAAATTTATGTAAGAGTCCATACGGATCTTATAATGTCCACCAAATGGACAATAACGAGGCTAACATGTGCAGTGATGCTACATAATCAAACAACTATGAAAGTAAGTATGGTCATACAGGGCAAGAGGTACTCACAAGAGAAATGCAGTGTGCAGTATAGTTGCGAGATTCTGTGGTCCCTTGAGAATGAATGTTCTTCTGCTAACAGTTTTCGTACAAGTGAGACGTTAAGGCAGATGCAGAAATGTAGTTCAAAATCTGATGTGATATCATAGACAGTACCTTACACTGCAGACGAGACCAATGTGTAACAAGATTATTCCAGTCACTGTCTGATAAATGTAGCACCGAAGACTTTACAAAAATTTCGTTTAGAGGCTTGCCATCGAAGTGCGCTTGCCTCAGGCAGGAATGATACTTCATCAACGAGTGCTTGAAAAGCGCAACCAACCCTTGCTCGTCCTGACAATCCAGTTTGGTCCTCGCCTATTTAAAAGAATGAGATCTTGTGTCTTCTATCAGTAGAAACATATGCAACAATTACCATGAATAACATTAGTACATTACTTACGCATAAGTTGCGGCGGAAGACTGGAAATTGTTCTGTGTCTGCGGTATAATCTTTCCATGGAGGAAAGATGCGCACAAAGTTCCTGACAACAATATAAGCTTCGTCTTCTAAACTGGGAAGAAATGGAACAGAGGTCCTATTTGCTGCAATTGGGGCTCTCTCTGGTCAGAAAAGGGATTTGGCAACTGGATTTGGTGTACTCTTTGCTGGAATGGGGGTTTTGCACCGTAGAGCTGGTGCTATGTCAACTGGCATCATCATACTGTTTGCTGCAGTTGGGGTCTGCTGAGTTGGGGCATCAGAAATGACCAGTGTAGTAGGGCTAGAGCCTGCTAGAGTTCGGGTGTTTTGCGGGTCAGGTGATATTGCAACTACACCTAATGGGCTATTTGATTTATGAGGTCTCACTACCTTTTCCAAATACTTTGCTTGTGCTCCTCCGCGATCAGCAATCGCCCTCTTCCTTTTGAACGTCTGATACACAAGAACATCATTTGAATGGATAAATATCGTATGATGACAGATGGAATATGTACTGAAAATGGATAGGCAGGGCGTATTCACATAGACGATGTGTAAACTAAGCTAATGGCAGTGCAACAAAGTAGAAGCAATGCAAAGCATCAGTTGCAAGATATGTGCAACCAATATAACTATGGAAAGTTATAGCAAGCACCTTGATGGGTGACTAATAGGGCATCTGCCTCTGACTCCTCCACTAGGGAGCTACATTGACTTAGGTCTCCCTCTAGCTCAGAATCACTGTTAGGATCATATTCTGAGCATGAATCTATAGGTGGAGAGCGTTTGCATTGCATTGCATCCAGACTTGATTTCAGTCCCTTAATGCCAAGTTTGACAGCCATGGCATTGTTCTGCTTTATTCTTTTCATGCGTGCAAGCTCATAATCATTATGATGCTGTTCAGAATCTGAGATTCATGAAAACATAAAAAGTAGTCAGATTATCTATGGAATACATTACGGATTCAACTCGAAGAGTGTCTCCCAATAAACCCCTGCATATGCAAAGTTCACCCCCAACCGTGCTGACCAGACCACACACATAAATACAAACCCCTTATGTCTCTATAACAGGCAGACACACATTTCAAAACTGAAGTAGGAACATTAGAATCATATCAAATTCGTATTTGAACAAATAAACCAAGGAATTATGAGTGACATAATGTTTAGCTTCAAGGGTGGAGTGTTGGTAGTGCGACATAAAGCAAGTAGGCAGAGTGTATTCCATGTAAAAGATCGTAGCCTATGTAAAAGCTGGAAATGACACTTTCTTTCTATACAATGAAGTGTTCGTTGCCCACACATGATGGAAGATATCACACAGAGAAATACTATTCACTCATGTCTACGGTTCCAGTATTTTGAAACAGGGTGGTCCACCCTAAAAGAATATTGACAACAAATATGAGAAGGCAAGCATAGATGTAGTGAATCAATCATTTACTTGTGAGCTCACTAGGACAAGTATGCAGAATTGTAACTGCAGTAAGAGACCGTCCAAAATCTGAATCAAGAAGTTTGTCTAGCACTTACTATTTGCAACTAATCGACATGAATAATTGGATATCATATCAAGTGAGTAAGAAAGACAAGTAAAATTGTCAACAAACCTGGCCTGCAGTAGTAATCTAGGTCAATGTCACTACGACCAACAATCCAAAATGACTAGTGTGTGTTCATAGGGCCGGAATTTTGAAACCCTATGAACTTTATAGGTACTAAAGATTACTGAGATACATCTGAACCATTAAGTGTAGGTAGCACTCAGCACACAAGAAACCCTAATGACAGTCCTGCCTAATGAGTAATGAATCAATTCGAAAATGGGTGATGAGGAGTGGCTGCTGAAGTGCTGAGTGTTGAGGACGTATCTCAGGATAAATCGGGTTGGCGTAGTGGGTGCTGCACGCCTGAGCCCTGAACGAACTGGGAAGGTAGGCACGGCGGCGCGCCCGGGCAGCGGTGATGCTATAGGGCAAGCGGCTCCTGACCTCCTGCTAGCCCGGCGTCTCCTCCTAGAGTCATGCCGTTCGGGGACGGCAAGCCGGCGAGGCAGGTGGCTGGGGGCGAGTAGAGACCGGAAGCGCGCAGCAGAACAGAGGGGAATCGGGGCCTGGGATGACCCAAAATCCCAGGGTGGGCCGGCCCACCATGGGCACCCTGTAGAGATACACACCCGAGCGGTGAACATCTATTTTCGAAACAAAATTAGGAACATTTAGCTGACCAATTAAACGACTCTATTTTAATAATATCAGGTTCGTATTTGAACAACTAAGCTTGTTTAGCTTGATGGGTGGAGCAGTGCTATTATGACACGAAGGACGTATTCTGATCGTATAGTGATCATAAAAGGGGGAAACCCTAAGCATTTTTTTAGCAAAAGAGGGTTTCCCCTCCGATTTCTATAAAAGAAACCACCACGGAACCAACATGATCAATTAAACCCTAAGCATGATCAATTAAACCGTATTATGATTGTGCCATGCCAGATTTAAAGCTGCAAACCGAAGAAATGATATTTAGCATCCATTGTTTGCTTCGAACTAAGAACTAAATTCTAAGAGCTGAAAAGAAAGTAGAGTAACCAAGTTATGATCTATTTTCTGGTTGAGATCAAAAAGTTGAGGAGATATGAAGTACCACCTCTCTTGCGGCGTCGTGTAGGCATCGGGGGTGCGATGGCTGTCGGTGGTGTTGAAGCAGATTTGCGACGGTAGACGGGTGCATCGGGGGATAAGTCCCGTTGCGGTGGAAGAGAAGGTCGTGTGAGCGGCCCCGACAAAGAGGACGAAGGCGCCGATGAAGCGAGAGGACGCGAGGCAAGGCTCTTGGTCCGTTGCCGTGGATGAGAAACGTCCATCTCTAGCAGTGGACAATGCGGTCTTGGTAGGCGCTCCGGCATGGTGGAGGACGGTGGCGATGGATGGGGTGGAGGACGGCGGCGATGGATGGGGTGGCGGACGGAGGAGGCTGGTGTGGGGATGGTGTTCTAGCGCGGAAGGTGTATGAATGGGAAAATGGAGGGAGAGGTACGGGGAACCATGTTTTTGGGACGCGTGTGTCTGAAATATGGGAAAGTTACGAACTTAGCCCCCATTTAAAATTTGGACGTCTCGTCGGTTGGGGATAGGACGGTAATCTCGCATCTCGCCAATATTTGCCCAGAGCGATTTCGGGCGAGGAGAGGGTGTTTTGGCGCCCATGGTTGGCGCCCACGGTGTATGAACGGGGATGACAGGTAGGGCGGTTGTGTCACGTCTGAGTGAAGTTACAAACCTGCCCCTATTGAAAATATTTGCCTACACCGATTTCGGTCGAAGCGAGTTTGTTTTGCCGCCCACCGTGTATGAATGGGGAAATGGAGGGAGAAACAGAGGTCTTTCGGACAAGCTTGAATCAAATGTGTTTTGCCGCCCATGTTTGGCGCCCACCGTGTCGGAATGGGCTTAGAGGCGGTCATGTCACGTCTAATTGAAGTTACTAACCTACCCCTATTGAAACAGTGGAAATCGGGCCGATGGATTGTCCTTGTAATGGGTAGACAGTAATTTCCATCTCCCAAACACTTGGTTGTGGGCAGCCGACGTGGGAGTGGACATTTTGCCCCTACTTTCGAATTTTGGGACAATAAGCATCCACGTTTACCCTGGCAACTAAATTCGAATCCATTTTGTATTCCTATACGAATCTTTATAAATCATTCTATGTGTTTTTACATATCTTCAAAAGCACGACAAAGATGTATTCCACTGTCATATATGAATATGATTTACAAATGCCGATACTCAAATTCAAAAGCTAGAATCTAGTTTAAGGTGAATTCGAATATTTGGAACATTTTATGTCCAACTCAAATGTCACACGCAGCATAATGTGTACTCCCATTTAGATATGTACACAAGCGATGTATCAAGATTCAAATATCGAGTCAATCAACCAAGAATGTACATAACTAATAAACATATAAACACTTATAGAGTATATGGATCAATAATATCAACTAACATACATAAGCCGGGCCGCTATACTTTTTTTTGCTAGAACATCGTCCTTTTTTTTAGCGAAGCTACTACAACATCTTTGCCCTTTCCGATGCGTGCCACTTACGGTCCATCTATACTACTATTATTGCGGAATGCACATTCAGCCCGATTAGCATATTTGTAGGTCTGGCACAGCAATCAAAATGAAATGTCTCTGAGTCTTATCAATTAATACAGACTTCTGCTCAAATAAAATTACAAACCAAAAAACAAAAAACAATTATTACATGATCTCTAAAACAAATGGTTTGATTAATTACATGAACAAACAAAAGAAAGGTTATTCAACGATGGAAAGAACATTTCACCTATGATTTACCAAGTGGGAATTTAATTTCCTTTTTTCCTTCAGGACCTTAACAATGCGGTCAGTCTCAACTTGCTTCGTTTAGAAATCCACCAAATATTTAATGGTTGTCTTGAGTACTGCTTCTGATTGTGCTGTTTGCTTCCTCAACATGTCAACTTCATCTCTAAGTGCAGAAGAAGAATCTCATTCTAGCAATAGCTTAGCCTCTAGAGCATCAGCAGTTGGCAATTCATGATGCTAGATTGGGCCGGTGCCACTTCTGTGGGTGTTGGGGAACGTAGTAATTTCAAAAAAATTCCTACGCACACGCAAGATCATGGTGATGCGTAGCAACGAGAGGGGAGAGTGTTGTCCACGTACCCTCGTAGACCGAAAGCGGAAGCGTTAGCACAACGCGGTTGATGTAGTCGTACGTCTTCACGATCCGACCGATCAAGTACCGAACGCACGGCACCTCCGAGTTCAGCACACGTTCAGCCCGATGACGTCCCTCGAACTCCGATCCAGCCGAGTGTTGAGGGAGAGTTTTGTCAGCACGACGGCGTGGTGACGATGATGATGTTACAGGGCTTCACCTAAGCACCGCTACAATATTATCGAGGTGGACTATGGTGGAGGGGGGCACCGCACACGGCTAAAAGATCCAAGGGATCAATTGTTGTATCTCCAGGGTACCCCCTGCCCCCGTATATAAAGGAGCAAGGGGGAGACGTGCGGCCGGCCAGGAGGGGCGCGCCAGGAGGAGTCCTACTCCCACCGGGAGTAGGACTCCCTCCCTTTTCCTTGTTGGACTAGGAGTGGAGGGGAAAAGAGGAGGGAGAGAGGAAGGAAAGGGGGGGGGGCGCCGCCCCCCTCTCCTTGTCCTATTCGGACTAGGGGGGAGGGGCGCGCGGCCCTGCCCTGGCCGCCTCTCCTCTCTTCCACTAAGGCCCACTATGGCCCATTAAGCCCCCGGGGGGTTCCGGTAACCTCCCGGTACTCCGGTAAAATTCCGATTTCACCCGGAACACTTCCGATATCCAAACATAGGCTTCCAATATATCAATCTTCATGTCTTGACCATTTCGAGACTCCTCGTCATGTCCGTGATCACATCCGGGACTCCGAACAACCTTCGGTACATCAAAACATATAAACTCATAATATAACTGTCATCGAAACTTTAAGCGTGCGGACCCTACGGGTTCGAGAACAATGTAGACATGACCGAGACACGTCTTCGGTCAATAACCAATAGCGGAACCTGGATGCTCGTATTGGCTCCCACATATTCTACGAAGATCTTTATCGGTCAAACTGCATAACAACATACGTTGTTCCCTTTGTCATCGGTATGTTACTTGCCCGAGATTCGATCGTCGGTATCTCAATACCTAGTTCAATCTCGTTACCGGCAAGTCTCTTTACTCATTCCGTAATACATCATCCCGCAACTAACTCATTAGTTACAATGCTTGCAAGGCTTATAGTGATGTGCATTACTGAGTGGGCCTAGAGATACCTCTCCGACAATCGGAGTGACAAATCCTAATCTCAAAATACGCCAACCCAACAAGTACCTTCGGAGTCACCTGTAGAGCACATTTATAATCACCCAGTTACGTTGTGACGTTTGGTAGCACACAAAGTGTTCCTCCGGTAAACGGGAGTTGCATAATCTCATAGTCATAGGAACATGTATAAGTCATGACGAAAGCAATAGCAACATACTAAATGATCAAGTGCTAAGCTAACGGAATGAGTCAAGTCAATCACATCATTCTCCTAATGATGTGATCCCATTAATCAAATGACAACTCATGTCTATGGTTAGGAAACATAACCATCTTTAATTAATGAGCTAGTCAAGTAGAGGCATACTAGCGACACTCTGTTTGTCTATGTATTCACACATGTATTATGTTTCCGGTTAATACAATTCTAGCATGAATAATAAACATTTATCATGATATAAGGAAATAAATAATATCTTTATTATTGCCTCTAGGGCATATTTCCTTCAGTCTCCCACTTGCACTAGAGTCAATAATCTAGTTCACATCACCATGTGATTTAATACCAATAGTTCACATCACCATGTGATTAACACCCATAGTTCACATCGTCATGTGACCAACACCCAAAGGGTTTACTAGAATCAATAATCTAGTTCACATTGCTATGTGATTAACACCCAAATAGTACTAAGGTGTGATCATGTTTTGCTTGTGAGAGAAGTTTAGTCAACGGGTCTGCCACATTCAGATCCGTATGTATTTTGCAAATTTCTATGTCAACAATGCTCTGCATAGAGCTACTCTAGCTAATTGCTCCCACTTTCAATATGTATCCAGATTGAGACTTAGAGTCATCTGGATCAGTGTCAAAATTTGCAGCGACGTAACCCTTTACGACGAACCTTTTTGTCACCTCCATAATCGAGAAACATATCCTTATTCCACTAAGGATAATTTTGACCGCTGTCCAGTGATCTACTCCTAGATCACTATTGTACTCCCTTGGCAAAATTAGTGTAGGGTATACAATAGATCTGGTACACAGCATCGCATACTTTATAGAACCTATGGCCAAGGCATAGGGAATGACTTTCATTCTCTTTCTATGTTCTGCCGTGGTCGGGCTTTGAGTCTTACTCAATTTCACACCTTGTAACACAGGCAACAACTCTTTCTTTGATTGTTCCATTTTGAACTACTTCAAAATCTTGTCAAGGTATGTACTCATTGAAAAAACTTATCAAGCGTCTTGATCTATCTCTATAGATCTTGATGCTCAATATGTAAGCAACTTCACCGAGGTCTTTCTTTGAAAAACTCCTTTCAAACACTCCTTTATGCTTTGAAGAATAATTCTACATTATTTCCGATCAACAATATGTCATTCACATATACTTATCAGAAATGTTGTAGTGCTCCCACTCACTTTCTTGTAAATACAGGCTTCACCGCAAGTCTGTATAAAACTATATGCTTTGATCAACTTATCAAAGCGTATATTCCAACTCCGAGATGCTTGCACCAGTCCATAGATGGATCGCTAGAGCTTGCATATTTTGTTAGCACCTTTAGGATTGACAAAACCTTCTGGTTGCATCATATACAACTCTTCTTTAATAAATCCATTAAGGAATGCAGTTTTGTTTATCCATTTGCCAGATTTCATAAAATGCGGCAATTGCTAACATGATTCGGACAGACTTAAGCATAGATATGGGTGAGAAACTCTCATCATAGTCAACACCTTGAACTTGTCGAAAACCTTTTGCGACAATTCTAGCTTTGTAGATAGTAACACTACTATCAGCGTCCGTCTTCCTCTTGAAGATCCATTTAATCTCGATGGCTCGCCGATCATTGGGCAAGTCAATCAAAGTCCATACTTTGTTCTCATACATGGATCTCATCTCAGATTTCATGGCCTCAAGCCATTTTGCGGAATCTGGGCTCATCATCGCTTCCTCATAGTTCGTAGGTTCGTCATGGTCAAGTAACATGACCTCCAGAACAGGATTACCGTACCACTCTGGTCTGGATCTCACTCTGGTTTACCTACGAGGTTCGGTAGTAACTTGATCTGAAGTTACATGATCATCATCATTAGCTTCCTCATTAATTGGTGTAGGAGTCACATGAACAAATTTCTGTGATGAACTACTTTCCAATAATGGAGCAGGTACAGTTACCTGATCAAGTTCTACTTTCCTCCCACTCACTTCTTTCAAGATAAAATCCTTCTCTAGAAAGGATCCATTCTCAGCAATGAATATCTTGCCTTCGGATCTGTGATAGAAGGTGTACCCAATTGTCTCCTTTGGGTATCCTATGAAGACACATTTCTCCGATTTGGGTTTGAGCTTATCAGGATGAAACTTTTTCTTATAAGCATCGCAACCCCAAACTTTAAGAAACGACAACTTTGATTTCTTGCCAAACCACATTTCATACGGTGTCGTCTCAAACGGATTTAGATGGTGCCCTTTTTTTTACATGAATGCAGCTGTCTCTAATGCATAACCCCAAAACTATAGTGGTAAATCGGTCAGAAACATCATAGATTGCACTATATCCAATAAAGTACGGTTATGACGTTTGGACACACCATTATGCTATGGTGTTCCAGGTGGCACGAATTTGTGAAACTATTCCACATTGTTTTAATTGAAGACCAAACTCCTAACTCAAATATTTGTCTCCGCTATCAGATCGTAGAAACCTTATTTTCTTGTCACGATGATTTTCCACTTCACTCTGAAATTCTTTGAACTTTTCAAATGTTTCAGACCTATGTTTCATCAAATAGATATACCCATATCTGCTCAAATCATCTGTGAAGGTCAGAAAATAACGATACCCGCCGCGAGCCTCAACACTCATCGGGTCGCATACATCAGTATGTATTATTTCCAATAAGTCAGTTGCTCGCTCCATTGTTCCGGAGAACGGAGTCTTTAGTCATCTTGCCCATAAGGCATGGTTCGCAAGCATCAAGTGATTCATAATAAAGTGATTCCAAAATCCCATCAGCATGGAGTTTCTTCATGCGCTTTACACCAATATGACCTAAACGGCAGTGCCACAAATGAGTTGCACTATTATTATTAACTTTGCATCTTTTGGCTTCAATATTATGAATATGTGTATCACTACGATCGAGATCCAACAAACCATTTTCATTGGGTGTATGACCATAGAAGGTTTTTTCATGTAAATAGAACAACAATTATTCTCTAACTTAAATGAATAACCATATTGTAATAAACATGATCAAATCATATTCATGCTCAACGCAAACACCAAATAACATTTATTTAGGTTCAACACTAATCCCAAAAGTTATATGGATTGTGCGATGATGATCACATCAATCTTGGAACTACTTCCAACACACATCGTCACTACATCCTTAACTAGTCTCTGTTCATTTTGCAACTCCGGTTTTAAGTTACTACTCTTAGCAACTAAACCAGTATCAAATACTGAGGGGTTGCTATAAACACTAGTAAAGTACACATCAATAACATGTATATCAAATATACTTTTGTTCACTTTGCCATCCTTCTTATCCGCCAATTATTTTGGGTAGTTCTGCTTCTAGTGACCAGTACTTTTCAGGCTTAGGTCCAAATTTGGGCTTCTTCACTTGAGCAGAAACTTGCTTGCCGTTCTACATGAAGTTCCCTTTCTTTCCCTTTGCCCTTTTCTTGAAACTAGTGGTCTTGTTAATCATCAACACTTGATGCTCTTTCTTGATTTCTACCTTCGTCGATTTCAGCATCACGAAGAGCTTGGGAATCGTTTTCGTTATCCCTTGCATATTATAGTTCATCACGAAGTTCTACTAACTTGGTGATGGTGACTAGAGAATTCTGTCAATCACTATTTTATCTGGAAGATTAACTCCCACTTGATTCAAGTGATTGTAGTACCCAGACAATCTGAGCACATGCTCACTGCTTGAGCTATTCTCCTCCATATGTTAGCTATAGAACTTGTTGGAGATTTCATATCTCTCAACTCGGGTATTTGCTTGAAATATTAACTTCAACTCCTGCAACACCTCATATGGTCCATGATGTTCAAAACGTCTTTGAAGTCCCGATTCTAAGCTGTTTAAGCATGGTGCACTAAACTATCAAGTAGTCATCATATTGAGCTAGCCAAACGTTCATAACATCTGTATCTGCTCCTGCAATAGGTTTGTCACCTAGCGGTGCATCAAGGACATAATTCTTCTGTGCAGCAATGAGGATAAACCTCAGATCACGGATCCAATCTGTATCATTGCTACTTACATCTTTCAACTTAGGAACATATCAAAAATAAAACAGGGGAGCTAAACGCGAGCTATTGATCTACAACATAGATATGCTAATACTACGAGGACTAAGTTCATGATAAATTTAAGTTCAATTAATCATATTACTTAAGAACTCCCACTTAGATAGACATCCCTCTAATCCTCTAAGTGATCACGTGATCCATATCAACTAAGCCATGTACGATCATCACGTGAGATGGAGTAGTTTCAATGGTGAACATCACTATGTTGATCATATCTACTATATGATTCACGCTCGACCTTTCGGTCTCAGTGTTCCGAGGCCATATCTGTTATATGCTAGGCTCATCAAGTTTAACCTGAGTATTCCGCGTGTGCAACTGTTTTGCACCCGTTGTATTTGAACGTAGAGCCTATCACACCCGATCATCACGTGGTGTCTCAGCACGAAGAACTTTCGCAACGGTGCATACTCAGGGAGAACACTTGTACCTTGATAATTAGTGAGAGATCATCTTATAAAGCTACCATCGAACTAAGCAAAATAAGATGCATAAAAGATAAACATCACATGCAATCAAAATATGTGACATGATATGGCCATCATCATCTTGTGCCTTTGATCTCCATCTTCAAAGCATCGTCATGATTTCCATCGTCACCGGCATGACAGCATGATCTCCATCATCTTGATCTATATCAATGTGTCGTCACATGGTCGTCTCGCCAACTATTGCTCTTGCAACTATTGCTATCGCATAGCGATAAAGTAAAGCAATTATTTGGCGCTTGCATCTTACGGAATAAAGAGACAACCATAAGGCTTCTGCCAGTTGCCGATAACTTCAACAAAACATGATCATCTTATACAACAACTTATATCTCATCACGTCTTGACCATATCCCATCACAACATGCCCTGCAAAAACAAGTTAGACGTCCTCTACTTTGTTGTTGCAAGTTTTACGTGGCTGCTACGGGCTGAGCAAGAACCGTTCTTACCTATGCATAAAAACCACAACGATAGTTTGTCAAGTTGGTGCTTATTATAACCTTCGCAAGGACCGGGCGTAGCCACACTCGGTTCAACTAAAGTTGGAGAAACTGACACCCGCTAGTCACCTGTGTGCATAGCACGGCGGTAAAACCAGTCTCGCGTAAGCGTACACGTAATGTCAGTCCGGGCCGCTTCATCCAACAATACCGCCGAACCAAAGTATGACATGCTGGTAAGCAGTATGACTTATATCGCCCACAACTCACTTGTGTTCTACTCGTGCATATAACATCTACGCATAAAACCAGGCTCGGATGCCACTGTTGGGGAACGTAGTAATTTTAAAAAAATTCCTACGCACACGCAAGCTCATGGTGATGCATAGCAACGAGAGGGGAGAGTGTTGTCCACGTACCCTCGTAGACCGAAAGCGGAAGCGTTAGCACAACTCAGCTGATGTAGTCGTACGTCTTCACGATCCGACCGATCAAGTACCGAATGCACGGCACCTCCGAGTTCAGCACACGTTCAGCCCGATGACGTCCCTCGAACTCCAATCCAGCCGAGTGTTCAGGGAGAGTTTCGCCAGCACGACGGCATGGTGACGATGATGATGTTCTACCGACGCAGGGCTTCGCCTAAGCACCGCTACAGTATTATCGAGGTGGACTATGGTGGAGGGGGGCACCACACACGGCTAAAAGATCCAAGGGATCAATTGTTGTATCTCTAGGGTGCCCCCCTGCCCCCGTATATAAAGGAGCAAGGGGGAGAGGTGCGGCCGGCCAGGAGGGGCGCGCCAGGAGGAGTCCTACTCCCACCGGGAGTAGGACTCCCTCCCTTTTCCTTGTTGGACTAGGAGTGGAGGGGGAAAGAGGAGGGAGAGAGGAAGGAAAGGGGGGCGCCGCCCCCCTCTCCTTGTCCTACTCAGACTAGGGGGGAGGGGTGCGCGGCCCTGCCCTGGCCACCTCTCCTCTCTTCCACTAAGGCCCACTATGGCCCATTAAGCCCCCGGGGGGTTCCGGTAACCTCCTGGTACACCGGTAAAATTCCGATTTCACCCGGAACACTTCCGATATTCAAACATAGGCTTCCAATATATCAATCTTCATGTCTCGACCATTTCGAGACTCCTCGTCATGTCCGTGATAACATCCAGGACTCCGAACAACCTTCGGTACATCAAAACATATAAACTCATAATAGAACTATCATCGAAACTTTAAGCGTGCGGACCCTACGTGTTCGAGAATAATGTAGACATGACCGAGACACATCTCCGGTCAGTAACCAATAGCGGAACCTGGATGCTCATATTGGCTCCCACATATTCTACGAAGATCTTTATCGGTCAAACCGCATAACAACATACGTTGTTCCCTTTGTCATCGGTATGTTACTTGCCCGAGATTCGATCGTCGGTATCTCAATACCTAGTTCAATCTCATTACCGGCAAGTCTCTTTACTCGTTCCGTAATACATCATCCCACAACTAACTCATTAGTTACAATGCTTGCAAGGCTTATAGTGATGTGCATTACTGAGTGGGCCCAAAGATACCTCTCCGACAATCGGAGTGACAAATCCTAATCTCGAAATACGCCAACCCAACAAGTACCTTCGGAGACACCTGTAGAGCACCTTTATAATCACCCAGTTAAGTTGTGACGTATGGTAGCACACAAAGTGTTACTCTGGTAAATGGGAGTTGCATAATCTCATAGTCATAGGAACATGTATAAGTCATGAAGAAAGCAATAGCAACATACTAAACGATCAAGTGCTAAGCTAACGGAATGGGTCAAGTCAACACATCATTCTCCTAATGATGTGATCCCGTTAATCAAATGACAACTCATGTCTATGGTTAGGAAACATAACCATCTTTAATTAACGAGGTAGTCAAGTAGAGGCATACTAGTGACACTCTGTTTGTCTATGTATTCACACATGTATTATGTTTCCGGTTAATACAATTCTAGCATGAATAATAAACATTTATCATGATATAAGGAAATAAATAATAACTTTATTATTGCCTCTAGGGCATATTTCCTTCGGTGGGATGATACAACGTCCATGGGGACATCGCTCTTTGATCCTGGGCTAACCTGTTTTGCCATTAAAGTTCCGATTGGATTCTGAAAAGTTGAAGTTAGCAAAACATGTCAACTGGGAGTTATAATAGCAAACCAGTTAAACAAACAAGTAATTAAAGAGTTTCAATTGGATGCTGAAAAGTAGTTATTATCATTGTAACCGGTTGAGGGAGTCCTGGATTAAGGGGTCCTCGGGCGTCCGGACTATAGTACGTGGGCCGGACTGATGGGCTGTGAAGATACAAGACCGAAGACTCTCTCCCGTGTCCGGATGGGACTCTCCTTGGTGTGGAAGGCAAGCTTGGCGTCCGATATGAAGATTCCTTTCTTTGTAACCGACTTTGTATAACCCTAGTCCCCTCCGGTGTCTATATAAACCGGAGGGCTTAGTCCATAGAGGCATCATCATAATCATACATGCTAGACTTCTAGGGTTTTAGCCATTACAATCTCGTGGTAGATCAACTCTTGTAATACTCATATTCATCAAGATCAATCAAGCAGGAAGTAGGGTATTACCTCCATAGAGAGGGCCCGAACCTGGGTAAACATCATGTCCCCTGTCTCCTGTTACCATCAACCTCAGACGCATAGTTCGGGACCCCCTACCCGAGATCCGCCGGTTTTGACACCGACATTGGCGCTTTCATTGAGAGTTCCGTTGTGACGTCGAAAACAGGATCGATGGCTCGCCTTATTGTCAAGGATAGTATCACCTCCGGAGGAGCCCTGGCCCCAGGTCAAACCCTTCGTCTTGGCGGCTTTACCATGACCGCCCGTTCGGCCGTTAAGCCGACGATGACTTCTCGAGTCATCGAAAATCGCCTCCGCATTGACTCCGAATACTCCAAACGGATGGATTCGACGAAGTTGTCGTCTTAAAATGAACTCCTGGATCGCATCGCCGCCTTGGGGGTCGCTACAGACTACGATCGGATTGGGCTTAAACCCGACCAGAGAGAAATCAAATCTCCGCCGATCACCCATCAGAAAGCGGTAGTAGAGGAGCAAAACAATAACTCTTCCCCTATATTGTGGACGAACTATGTTCGGATTTCCAAGCTCGAGGAGCTGGATACCTGTCCGCGGGACGACGTGCCCTGCCCTCCGAACTTAGGATCGGACGATGGGCCTAAAACATTAGTTCATATCCCGGAGCCCGAACCATTAAGTTCGGAAGATTTTCAAACTCCGGATCCCAAATCGGGCCAGGGTTCAGATTTAAATCCACCCACCCACCCAGCTATACGCGATCTTATGTACATACGACAGCAGTCTCAGGAAACGGTCCATCACTTTTGGGCTAGATTCCTCCTTGTCAAAGATAAGATTAAAAATTGCCGTGACGAAGACGCGATCTCAGTATTCCGCAACAATTGCACGGACGAAGGAATTCTCAACGCCATCAACCGCCGTCGCGTATTACACTTTGCTGACTTGGCAACCATAGTACAGAAATACTGCGCAATGGAAAGCGCGTGGAAAACTCAGGCAGCTCACTGGGAACCACTGGTTTTAACTCAGCCCCTCGTCCGGGCAAAAAGGACGCACCCTCGTGGGGCACCCGACCCAATAGTAAAGAAATCTATGCCCATTACGGGGCGCGGAACCGTTCTGGAGGGATGGCTCGATAGTCCATGCAAAATACATACAACACCGGATACCACACCAACCCATAGCCTTAGAGCATGTTGGATACTCCGGCAAGTGGCCAACAGCGGCGAGGATCTCCTCACCAAAAACATCCCAGAACAACACCCCCCGGAAGACGACGACCTCAGAGTATTGACGGTCTTCGAGACTTTCACTTCAAAAAATCAGCGCAAAAGGGCACTCCACGACGTAGCCGAAGTCTGCCAAGTCGCAGCAATAAACCCCTGGAACGACACGGCCATAACTTTCAATGCTGGTGACGAACCAAGATTCAGGACAGTTCGGGCACCAGCTGCCTTGGTCCTCAGCCCAATTGTGGACGGATTTCGGCTCACCAAAGTGCTCATGGACGGCGGCAGTAGATTAAACCTCATTTACGAGGACACACTCAACAAAATGGAAATAGACAGGAGCCGCATCGAGCAAAGTAGCACGACCTTACGAGGAATTATTCCCAGTCGGGAGGCGCGATGCGCGGGAAAAATCACACTCGATGTGGTATTCGGCATGCTGGAGAATTATCAGTTCGAAGAAATAACCTTCCAAGTGGCCCCTTTCAATAGTGGATATCATGCCCTATTGGGGCGAGATGCATTTTCACGCTTCCAAGCTATACCTCACTACGGATACATGAAGCTCAAGATGCCCGGACCCAATGGTATAATCACTCTGGCCACTGATCCGGACATAGCACTCCGTGCTGAAAATAAAACCGCATCCCTGGCCCTCGAGGCATTATCTGAAGCCCTCGCGGCCAAAGAATTAACCGCACTACGCTCCACGGTGGATAGGGACGATGTAATCCTGGACAAGCGACCCAAATCCACCTATTTTAAACCAGCAGACGAAATAGTTAAATTTCAAGTCCACCCAACGGACCCCAGGAAGACGGCATCCATCGGGGCACAGCTGGACCCAACGGTTGACGCCGCGCTACGAGAGTTCCTGCGCGAGAACTGGGACATATTCGCCTGGCATCCTTCTGATATGCCAGGAATCCCACGTAGGCTGGCGGAACACAACCTCAATATATTAAAGGGATATAAACCGGTGAAGCAAACACTGCGGCGCTTTTCCGAGCCCAAACGTCAACCTATGGGGGAGGAGCTAGCCAAGTAAATCGAGGCCGGATTCATTAGAGAAATAAAACACCCGGACTGGCTAGCAAACCTGGTGATGGTGCCAAAGAAGGATAAATCCTGGCGCTTGTGCATCGATTTCAAAGACCTTAATAAAGCTTGCCCTAAGGATCCCTTCCCCCTCCCCCGTATCGACCAGATTATCGATGCTACCGTAGGACACGACTCATTGTGCTTCCTCGACGCATATTCCGGATACCATCAAATAAAGATGAAGGAGTCCGACCAAGCCGCAACGGCATTCATTACCCCATATCGGCCATTCTGCTTCAACACTATGCCCTTCGGGCTTAAAAACGCCGGTGCCACCTACCAATGCATGATTCAAACATGCCTGGAGAAACAGATCGGCAAGACAGTTGAAGCATATGTGGATGACGTCGTCATCAAAACTAGGCACGTCGAATCATTAATAGACGATCTACGTCTCACATTCGACAACCTCCGTACATATGACATCAAGCTCAATCCAGAAAAGTGTGTTTTCGGCGTCCCCGCTGGAAAACTGCTGGGCTTCATCGTTTCCAATAGAGGAATTGAGGCAAATCCAGCCAAAATCCGAGCTTTCTCACAATTGGCTACGCCAACAGACCT
This sequence comes from Triticum aestivum, assembly GCF_018294505.1. Taxonomy (NCBI): domain Eukaryota; kingdom Viridiplantae; phylum Streptophyta; class Magnoliopsida; order Poales; family Poaceae; genus Triticum; species Triticum aestivum. The sequence goes on from NC_057811.1 coordinate 146,673,256, forward strand.
TAAACAGGTCCAAAAACTAGCCGGATGTGTGGCAGCTTTAAGCCGCTTTATCTCCAGATTGGGAGAAAAAGCATTGCCACTTTATCGCCTTCTCCGACGCACCGACCACTTTGAGTGGACGGATGCGGCAACGGCCGGACTAGAAGAAATAAAGGCCCTCTTAGCGAGCAACCCAATCCTGGCCGCGCCGAACGTCGGTGAACCCATGTTATTATACATATCGGCAACACACCAGGTGGTGAGTGCCGTGCTCGTCGTCGAGCGAGAGCAGGACGGTCACAAGTTCCCACTCCAGAAACCGGTATACTATGTATCCACTGTCCTCACACCATGCAAATCCCGGTACCCTCATTACCAAAAAATAGCATACGCGGTCTTCATGGCATCCCGGAAGCTATGACACTACTTTCAAGAGTGCTAAATAACGGTGGCCTCCGAAGTACCACTCAATGACATAATAAACAACCGCGATGCGACAGGCCAGATTGCTAAGTGGGCCATTGAGCCATCAAATCCCAAGTACTGGCCGACTTTGTTGCCAAATGGACAGAGGACGAACTCCCTAAAGAGTACGGCACATACTCCAACTGGGTCATGCACTTTGATGGCTCCAAAATGCTGGCGGGCTTAGGAGCGGGCGTTGTCTTAACGTCCCCCACTGGAGATACAGTTCAGTACGTACTCCAAATATTATACACAGACTCCAACAATACGAGGCCTTGTTGCATGGTCTTCGGATGGCTGTCTCCATGGTCATACAACGCTTGGAAGTGCGCGGGGATTCAAACCTCGCAATATCTCAAATAAATGGAGATTTCGATGCGAAAGATCCAAAGATGGCGGCTTTTCGTAACGCCGTTCTCAAAATGTCGGCTCGGTTCGAGGGGCTTGAGTTTCATCATGTGGCTCGAGAAAGTAATCAAGCGGCGGATGTCCTTGCTCGCATAGGCGCCAAGCGCGACCCTATCCCACCTAACATCTTCCTGGAAAGGCTTTTTAAGCCATCGGTGGTGTGGCAAGGGGAGAGCGGTAACATCAGTCCGGATCCGACCATAACCCCAGATTCCGAACACACCGATATCATCGAGGGCTCAGCCACCGAAGTAACATCGTCGGCCCATCTTATCATGGCAGTCATTGCCCCATGGACTGAACCATTCTTGGCCTACCTTAATTGGCGAGAACTCCCTGAGGATCAGAATGAGGCTCGCCGCATTGTTCAGCGCTGGAAAGCCTACAAAGTCCATGACGGAGAGCTCTACAAGAAAAGAGCCACCGGAGTACTCCAAAGATGTATCTCCGAAGAGGAGGGACGGCAGCTCTTGGCTGAAATTCATGCCGGTCTCGGCGGCCACCAAGCCGCGGCTGGGACCCTTGTAAGTAAGGCCTTCCGTACAGGTTTCTATTGGCCAACGGCCCGAGCAGATGCATAGGACCTTGTCCAACGTTGCGTCGGATGCCAGCTTTTCGCCAACCAGAGCCATATGCCACCCACCACTCTACAAACAATTCCCATCACTTGGCCTTTTGCGGTCTGGGGGCTTGACATGGTTGGACCCCTTAAAGGAGGAAGCCATAAGAAAAAATATCTGCTGGTCATGGTGGATAAATTCACTAAGTGGATAGAGGCCAAACCAGTTAGAACGGCCGAAGCTGGACCAGTGATAGACTTCATATCCGGCATTGTGCACCATTATGGTGTCCCACACAGCATCATCACCGATAACGGCTCCAATTTCACAGCCGATGAGGTGAAAAACTGGTGTGCTAATCTGGGCATTAAGCTCGACTACACCTCTGTCTATCACCCGCAAACAAACGGTCAAGTCGAACGAGCCAATGGTCTTATTATGAGCGGCATTAAACGCAGACTAGTGCGGTCTTTAAAAGAACAGACAAGCACTGGGTTGAGGAGCTCGACTTTGTACTCTGGGGGCTGCGGACCATGCCCAATCGCACTACTGGATATACACCTTTCTTCATGGTGTACGACGCAGAGGCTGTGTTACCCTGCGACATTATTCATGACTCACCTCGAGTGCGCATGTACGAAGAGAGAAAGAGGCCGAGCTTGATCGGCAGGACAACTTAGATGCCCTGGAGGAGGAGCGCGACATTGCAAAAGCCTGTACCGCATTTTATCAACAGCAGGCTCGCAGGTATCAAAGCAGAGAAGTGCGGGCCAAGACTTATAATGTTGGCGAACTTGTTCTACGCTTGCCGGAGAATAAAAAGGACAAACTCAAGCCCAAGTGGGAGGGTCCCTTCATCATTGACGAAGTTCTCACTGGAGGAGCGTACCGCCTGCGTGATGCATCAGACAATTGCCTAAAGCCGAATACATGTAACGCGGCCAGACTCCGAAGGTTCTATGCCTAGCGCCGAAATCTTCGTTCGTCTCCTTCTCCCTTTTGTTTCCATTATTTTTTTCCTCTCTTTCGTTTTGTTTTTATATTATTTTTAGCTTTAAGCTCTTGTGCGGTTACACCGCGCACCTATGACGTCAACATCCTTAAATATGTACGTCCATTATCCCTGGGGGCTTCTCGTACAGAAGCTTGCTATTATCATTTTCCGAGCATCAAGCTCGTCACATATGTGTCTTTTCCCCATATGTACCTTTTCTTCGCCATTATATGCATCGATATGACTTAAGTTTTGGCCAAGCTGGGTTGCCTGGCTCCTGTGCTTATGCCCTACATTCCCGTTAGTTCGGTTAGGGCATAAAGGGAGCACCTCTGCTGTCGTGGTTTTGTCACGGCAGATGTCCTAGAGAAAGGACTTAGTCATGGAGCCATCGCGACGGGTTAGCTTAAAGGGGTTAAAGCGGATAAGGGACGCAGAGAGTTTATAATGGTTCGGCCCCTTGCGGTGAAGGTAAAGGCCTAATCCAGTTGTTGTGAAATTGCTAGGGTTTCGATGACCAGGGAGCGAATACGCTTTGCCTGGGTCTCGAGTTGTTGTCTGTTGTCCATAAACCGCCGCCGGGTCATCCCCTTATATACATGGGTTGACGCCTGTCAGTTTACAGGGTTCCGAGGCCGGCTCATAAACGTGTCCGGCCCGGTCTCTACTTATTTCTGCCTTATAATACAAGCTTACATATCAAGGTCGGTTTATGACTACAGGCCTTAATCCGCCTTTGGGCCCTGGGCCTTCATAAAGCGTCATCATCTTTGTCTTCATTTCAAACATAATAACTCACTATAGGGATAACCCGGCCTTTCCTGGCCGGTTTACGCCCAGTAGTAATATCCCCAACATTAGGCCCCAGATTGACTTGAACTTGTTCATGTCAATCTCCAACGCTTTGAGAAAATTTCTTCTTCGGCATCTTCACATAAGTCTTGTAAACTATCGTGACGTCACTTTCCAGGACCATGATAACTCGCCATGACATCACCTGTTATTAAAAACTGCACATAACCCACCTTTATTAATGTGCCTCCGACAATCGAGGCGACAGCTCCGCCTCATATCTAAATTTTGGGCTCCTTGATTTTTGCGCCTGTCACTTATCCCTTTGCCTTTATAAATAGGGCCAGGGGGCCCTTTCCATTTCCCCCCCGTGCCTCTTCGCACCGTATTCTTCCTCGCGCCGACCAAACCTTCGAGCTCTGCCGCTGCCGTCGTTCTTCGCATCTGCCTCAACAACGGCCGCTGCATCAACCTGTTGGTACCAGAAAGCCGCGACGTCTCTCTGCTGTTCCTCTGTCATTGGTAAGCCTTTTCTCCTTCCATCCTAGATCTTTCCATTAGGGTTTGTACTCATCGGAGTTCTTTGAAGTTCTCGGAGCTCTTCTTCCTTGTTCCTCTTCAGTAGTACCAATGGCGAGTTAGATCTGATATTTTTCAGTGCCCTTGTAGTTTAAATTCCTTTTTCCTCATTAGGGCATCTGCTTTATACAGAACTCATCTGAACTTGCTGAACTGTTCGAGCACTCTAAATAGGACACCATCGAAATCCGTTGAGACGACGCCTTATGAACTATGGTTTGGCAAGAAACCAAAGTTGTCGTATCTTAAAGTTTGGGGTTGCGATGCTTATGTGAAGAAACTTCAACCTGATAAGCTCGAACCTAAATCGGAGAAATGTGTCTTCATAGGATACCCAAAGGAGACTGTTGGGTACACCTTCTATCACAGAATTGAAGGCAAGACATTCGTTGCTAAGAATGGATCCTTTCTAGAGAAGGAGTTTCTCTCGAAAGAAGTGAGTGGGAGGAAAGTAGAACTTGATGAGGTAACTGTACCTGCTCCCTTATTGGAAAGCAGATCATCGCAGAAACTAGTTTCTGCGACACCTACACCAATTAGTGAGGAAGTTAATGATAATGATCATGAAACTTCAGATCAAGTTATTACTGAACCTCGTAGGTCAACCAGATTAAGATCCGCACCAGAGTGGTACGGTAATCCTGTTCTGGAGGTTATGTTGCTAGACCATGACGAACCTACGAACTATGAAGAAGCGATGGTGAGCCCAGATTCCGCAAAATGGCTTGAGGCCATGAAATCCGAGATGGGATCCATGTATGAGAACAAAGTATGGACTTTGGTTGACTTGCCCGATGATCAGCAAGCCATTGAAAATAAATGGATCTTCAAGAAGAAGACTGACGCTGACGGTAATGTTACTGCCTATAAAGCTCGACTTGTTGTGAAAGGTTTTCGACAAATTGAAGGGATTGACTACGATGAGACCTTCTCACCCGTAGCGATGCTTAAGTCTGTCCGAATCATGTTAGCAATTGCCGCATTTTATGATTTTGAAATTTGGCAAATGGATGTCAAAACTGCATTTCTGAATGGATTTCTGGAAGAAGAGTTGTATATGATGCAACCGGAAGGTTTTGTCGATCCAAAGGGAGCTAACAAAGTGTGCAAGCTCCAGCGATCCATTTATGGACTGGTGCAAGCCTCTCGGAGTTGGAATAAACGCTTTGATAGTGTGATCAAAGCATTTGGTTTTATACAGACTTTTGGAGAAGCCTGTATTTACAAGAAAGTGAGTGGGAGCTCAGTAGCATTTCTGATATTATATGTGGATGACATATTGCTAATTGGAAATGATATAGAATTTCTGGATAGCATAAAGGGATACTTGAATAATAGTTTTTCAATGAAAGACCTCGGTGAAGCTGCATATATATTGGGCATCAAGATCTATAGAGATAGATCAAGACGCTTAATTGGACTTTCATAAAGCACATACCTTGACAAAGTTTTGAAGAAGTTCAAAATGGATCAAGCAAAGAAAGGGTTCTTGCCTGTACTACAAGGTGTGAGATTGAGTAAGACTCAATGCCCGGCCACTGCAGAAGATAGAGAGAAGATGAAAGATGTTCCCTATGCTTCAGCCATAGGCTCTATCATGTATGCAATGCTGTGTACCAGACCTGATGTGTGCCTTGTTATAAGTTTAGCAGGGAGGTACCAAAGTAATCCAGGAGTGGATCACTGGACAGCGGTCAAGAACATCCTGAAATACCTGAAAAGGACTAAGGATATGTTTCTCGTTTATGGAGGTGACAAAGAGCTCAACGTAAATGGTTACATTGATGCAAGCTTTGACACTGATCCAGACGATTCTAAATCGCAAACCGGATACGTATTTACATTGAACGGTGGAGCTGTCAGTTGGTGCAGTTCTAAGCAAAGTGTCATGGCGGGATCTACGTGTGAAGCGGAGTACATAGCTGCTTCGGAAGCAGCAAATGAAGGAGTCTGGATGAAGGAGTTCATATCCGATCTAGGTGTCATACCTAGTGCATCGGGACCAATGAAAATCTTTTGTGACAATACTGGTGCAATTGCCTTAGCAAAGGAATCCAGATTTCACAAGAGAACCAAGCACATCAAAAGACGCTTCAATTCCATCCGGGATTTAGTCCAGGTGGGAGACATAGAAATTTGCAAGATACATACGGATCTGAATGTTGCAGACCCGTTGACTAAGCCTCTTCCACGAGCAAAACATAATCAGCACCAAGACTCCATGGGTGTAAGAATCATTACTGTGTAATCTAGATTATTGACTCTAGTGCAAGTGGGAGACTAAAGGAAATATGCCCTAGAGGCAATAATAAAGTTATTATTTATTTCCTTATATCATGATAAATGTTTATTATTCATGCTAGAATTGTATTAACCGGAAACATAATACATGTGTGAATACATAGACAAACAGAGTGTCACTAGTATGCCTCTACTTGACTAGCTTTTTGATCATAGATGGTTATGTTTCCTAGCCATAGACATGAGTTATCATTTGATTAACGGGATCACATCAATAGGAGAATGATGTGATTGACTTGACCCATTCCGTTAGCTTAGCACTCAATCGTTTAGTATGTTGCTATTGCTTTCTTCATGACCTATACATGTTCCTATGACTATGAGATTATGCAACTCCCGTTTACCGGAGGAACACTTTGTGTGCTACCAAACGTCACAACGTAACTGGGTGATTATAAAGGTGCTCTACAGGTGTCTCCAAAGGTACTTGTTGGGTTGGCGTATTTCGAGATTAGGATTTGTCACTCCGATTGTCGGAGAGGTATCTCTGGGCCCACTCAGTAATACACATCACTATAAGCCTTGCAAGCATTGTGACTAATGAGTTAGTTGCGGGATGATGTATTACGGAATGAGTAAAGAGACTTGCCAGTAACGAGATTGAACTAGGTATCGAGATACCGACGATCGAATCTCGGGCAAGTAACATACCGATGACAAAGGGAACAACGTATGTTGTTATGTGGTCTAACCGATAAAGATCTTCATAGAATATGTAGGAACCAATATGAGCATCCAGGTTCCGCTATTGGTTATTGACTAGAGAGGTGTCTCGGTCATGTCTACATAGTTCTCGAACCCGTAGGGTCCGCACGCTTAACGTTACAATGATAGTTATATTATGATTTTATATGTTTTGATGTACCGAAGGTTGTTCGGAGTCCCGGATGTGATCATCGACATGACGAGGAGTCTCGAAATGGTCGAGACATAAAGATTGATATATTGGAAGCCTATGTTTGGACATCGGAAGTGTTCCGGGTAAAATCGGGATTTTTCCGGAGTACTGGGAGGTTACCGGAACCCCCCGGTAACTTAATGGGCCTAGGTGGAAGAGAGGAGAGGAGGCCAGGGCAGTGCCGCGCGCCCCTCCCCCCAGTCCGAATAGGACAAGGAGAGGGGGGCGGCGCCCCCCTTCCTTCCTCCCCTCCACCTTTTCCCCCTTCCTCTCCTAGTCCAACATGGAAAGGGGGGAGTCCTACTCCCGGTAGGAGTAGGACTCCTCCTGGCGCGCCTCTCCTCCCTTGGCCGGCGGCCACCCCCTTGCTCCTTTATATACGGGGGCAGGGGGGCACCTCTCGACACAGAATTGATCAACGATCTTTTAGCCGTGTGCGGTGCCCCCTCCACCATATTACACCTTGATAATATCGTAGCGGTGCTTAGGCGAAGCCCTGCGTCGGTAGAACATCATCATCGTCAGCACGCCGTCGTGCTGACGAAACTCTCCCTCAACACTCCGCTGGATCGGAGTTCGAGGGACGTCATCGAGCTGAACGTGTGCTGAACTCGGAGGTGTCGTGCGTTCGGTACTTGATCGGTCGGATCGTGAAGACGTACGACTACATCAACCGCGTTGTGTTAAACGCTTCCGCTATCAGTCTACGAGGGTACGTGGACAACACTCTCCCCTCTCGTTGCTATGCATCACCATGATCTGGCGTGTGCGTAGGAATTTTTTTGAAATTACTACGTTCCCCAACACCTTCTCGGGTCACTGAAGATCAGTTAAACAGATGTGTCGCAACTGGCGCTTTAGCCAAGAAAGAGGTCATTCACTGGAGGGCCCCTGGTACGAAAAATCCTCCTGAACCCAAAGACGGAGAAGTAGTCGTTTTCGTTGACCATCTGGGTCAAGGCTTTAGCCCTCCCGGTTCAAAATTCTTCCGAGATGTGCTTGCCAGTTTCCATCTTCACCCTCAGGACATCGGTCCAAACTCTGTGTCCAACATCTGCCATTTCCAAGTCTTTTGTGAGGCTTATCTTCAAGAGGAACCCACAGTTGAATTGTTTAGGGATTTCTTCCACTTAAACCATCGCACAGAGTTCACAGATGGACCCAATACTGAACTTGGCGGAATGGCGGTTCAGAAAAGGAAGGAAGTCGGCTTCCCTCACGCCAAGCTTCACAGTCACCCCAAGGAGTGGAACCAGACTTGGTTTTATTGCAAAGACACATCTCCAACTGACGAAAACCCTTTGCCGGGTTACCGCCCTCACCGTCTTAGCAATACACACCCCTTTCCTCAGAGGTTAACTGCAAAGGAAAGGGCCAACTATGCCCCAAAACTGTCAAAGCTTAGAGCCTTCATGGCGAACGGTTTAACAGGTGTTGACTTTGCTCGTTGTTGGATAAGCTGGAGCATTATGCCCTTAAGCCGGTGCCCCGGTTTGATGTGTGAATACACTGGGAACTTGACCGATCCTCAACGACATATCAATATTCAGCTAACAGAGGCTGAAGTTACAGAGGCTGTTAAGAAAATGTTGAATGAACCGGAGGCCGTCTGCGGCCAGACCGGATTAAGTCCTTTCTGCACCTCCAACAAACTGCCAGCTGTAAGAATCATATGACTTCTTTGTTTTCAGCTTAATCTTTTAAAACATTCTCTCAAAATGTTGTTTATGTTTGCCAGGGTGATGATCCGTTATGGAAGAAAAAGCCACAGGATAAACCGGCAAAACCACAAGACAAACCGGCAAAGCCGCTTCGCCCGAAGACCAAGGTTATCAAAAAACCTGCCAAGAAGAGGACGACTGCGTCTTCTGAACCAAATGCTGATGCTAACTTGGATAATCCAGACTCAGAGGTAGAACTTGACTCCCTTAGTTCATTTTTCATACACCTCATTGACAATGACTATTATCAGGACGACGCTGAAGGCAGCCAAGCTGAGGATGCAGAGGTAATTATTCTTTCCTCTGGTTCAGATCCTCTGCCAGCTCAGACAATCCATCAAGGAAACCCGAAAGTAAAATTTTCTCACCCCCTTTCTCATTTGGACCCAAACTTTCTTTTGAAGAAGCAGTAGCACAAAGCCCGCCACACCACCCGGCACAGTGGCCAGGTAGTTACCTCAGCCGGTTTACCGAACACTCCGGTTCGGAAATGTCGATCAGAGGTCTCTCATACTCTTGACACTTTTTGCCCCAAGGCGGGTTGTTTCCGACAGCCTCTTAATCCGTCTGATTCAAATTACCAGGGCACTTCCCACTCATCTTCTTGCGAGTCATTGGCCATAAAGATTCCACCCCTCAAGACAGTTCCTGGGTGAGCTACACACTTGATTTTATCCTTGATGTGTTATTTTTGCATACTGTACTGACCTTTATGCTTATTTTCCACAGTGCCAAGCCTAGACCCAGCAAGAAGGCTCGGTTGAATAAACCGACTGACGATAATGTGGTTGTTGAACCGGAAAAGACTCCAAATCCGGAAGAAACCGATGCTGATGCCATGCTTAATGATCCGCCGCCTCAAGATCATGACTTGTTTGCTGAACAAGTAGACATTGGCAGCACAAGCCATGCTGACAAACCGACCAGCCCGGTCCGACCTGATGATAAATCGGCCAGTCCAGCTAAGGCTACTGACAAACCGCCAACTCCCGTGAAGGCTGCTGATGATAAAGAGGATGATGTTATGATTACTGGCGTCAGCCACACCACTCCTGGCAATCTGGTCGCTTTATCTAAACATAGCGCCAAAGACGAGCTTTCTGCTATCGGCAAAGGCAAATGGAATGCCGACTTGTCAAGCTATGCCCATCTCAATGCTCAAGATATTCACTCTGGCTTCTTGAACCGTCTGTACACCAGCCGCGACTGTGAAACCGGTTTGGTAAACTTGGTGAAAGAGCGATACGAGGTAACTAATACTCCACTCTACATCTGTTTCACTTTTTAATTCCAAATATCAACTCCAGTAGCCCCCAAGTGACGGTTTATGATATCAATCTAAACCGGGACTTAGTAATAACTTAACTTTTCATGCTTAGCCTCCAGGGACCGAGTTATCTTTTTAAGATGAACCGGTATTGTAGAATTGCAATATTGTATCTTTCACTGGTATAGCCCCCAAGGGCCGGTTTAACTTTGTAAAGATGAACCGGGACTTTTTAAAAGACTTCCCAGATCAGTACTTTGAGCAAACATACATTAGCCCTCAAGTGCCAAGAGTAATACTTGTATTGTGCTTGGGACTTGTAGAAATTTCCAAGAACAAGCAAATATGCATTAGCCCCCCAAGTATCAGGTGCATAACTTGTTATGTGCTTGGTACTTCAAACATGTATTACCAACTCATTATACTTCTGTCTGGTACAGGCTGAGCTGAGCAAAAAGGAAGCTCAAACCGCTTATATGCAAGAGAACATCAAATCCCAGCAAGCCGAAACCTCCAAGCCCAAGGAAGAGTTGACCAACGCTTTAGACGCTATGGAGAAATTGAAAGAGAGCTTCAACAAGGAGCGGGCGGATTGGGAAACAGAAAAATCTGCTTTGCGAAAAAGAGCCGAGGACGCAGAAGCAGCTCTTAAACCGGTGGTGGATGAGCTGACTGGCGTAAAGCGGCAGATACATGCCATGACTGCTGCTGTGTTCGGTAAACATCCTTGCTTTACACTTTCAACATATCTTCCCATGCGTTGCCGGTTTACTAATGTTTTTAATGATGCAGGAATTCACATTAGTCATCTGGGCTCTGATGTACAGAAGAAGCTGAAGGCTGCCTATACTCTGATAGGGCAGTTGTATACCGGCGCGCAACAAATCATCTGCACCGCTTCGCACAATAAACCGCCCCCAACGTTAATCAAGGATACCTTAGAAAGGCTGTCTATGCTGCCTGCCCGGGTAGAAGAATTAAAGAGATCTGCTGCAAGGGCTGGTGCTCTGACCGCACTAACCCGAGCAAAGGCATGGGTGCCTGACCTTGATCCGGAGGATGTCAGCAAAGGCTATCCGAGCTTAAAAGAAGATGGATCAGAATTCGGGAATGATGACCTCCGAGCAATAAACCGGGAAGTACGTCCGCTGGCTTGCCAATTAGCTGAAGAAGCTGATCTTTCTCATTATCAAGCAAGTTATGACGTTAACAACAAACGGGTGGCCGCCCCAACTCCTGAGGTTCAAAATCTCATCCCGCCAATTCGTAAGCACACTTATGCCCCTGACATTGAACCGTCCACCCTTATAAGCGATGAAGCTGTGTTCCAAGCCCTAACCGGGATCGACTGGACAACTATTGACTTCCAGCCGCTGGGTAGAGACAAAGAGGATGAACAGGTGCAAGATGATCTGCAGCCGTCAGGTCAAGCTGGTGATGAAGCATGATCCGGAAGCCGGTTTAGCCTTCAGCGTGCTACAACCGTTATAAAAAAACAATTATTCTTTTGGGCACTGAAATGCCTTTGTAATAGGCTAGTTAAAACACTTGGTCTGCTATGCCATCGTGCATATTTATCTGTGCCTGACACTTTGCTAATCCGCCATGCTTAAGACATATGATGTTCATAATCCCTAGCAAGTTATTCAAGCTATCCCTGCAGACAAGAAGGTGAAAGTGCCCTGTGACTTTGAGTCATAATGTTGGCTGACCAACTTTGTAATGAGGGCGATAACCCTAACCTTGAGTAATAATAACTCCTTTCATATTGTGCCGGTTTATGATAAAACCGTTCCGGGTTGTGATGAACACCGGTTTATCCAGATTCATTTCTGGCGACTCATAGTCAAGACCAGACCGGGTTAATAGTCTCCGGATTATAACTGATCATATACTGACAACTGGTAGTTGAAAGTCAAGCCGGGTCTAATGAACACCGGTTTATCAAGAACATTATAAATCTCATCAAAGGAGAAAAAGTTAGCAAATAAAAGCAGATGAAAACTTGTAGTCGAGGCTTTTCATGGGCTACCAGGCCACTGAGTTAAACCATTTTGTAAAGCCTTTTAAGATGGCCCTCAATCCTTAACCAATCGTCATTTTAACTTGACAAGTTCAGGGTCTTATCAGAGTAACTTGTCAAAGTTCGACGGGTCATACCAGGTTTACCTGGGCGGAGTGACTTACTTAAGAAGGTAGGCTAACCCGGGGTTTTAGGTGTATACACCAGGCTTCCAAGTCGTGGCTTGATAGCCTATTACAAGTGTAGATTCTTTGTTCATTGCGGCAGCAAAGAATCCCCAAGTAACATTTTGAGCTGTGCTCAGTGGGTGCCTATGTTTGAGTTGTTGTTTTGCAGCACTCTCTTTGGCCCCGGAGTAATTTGGCTTTGAGCCGATCAAGAGGTGTGACTATGGTTCGAATACGACCAAGCCCCCAAGTGATATTGTGGCATTGCGCCGATCAAGAGGTGTAGCTATGGTTCAAATGCAACCAAGCCCCCAAGTGATATTTATATAAAGCTTTAATAAGCTGAATCAAGGGGTAAACCGGACGCCGCTTTATGAACAGAAGCCCCCATGTAACCACACATGATATAAGAAAAACAAGAGATACCCCGCTTTAGCTGAGGCTCCGGTTTATTATATTAATCATAATATATACATTTTCATAACTATGTACATGAGCAGAGCCTGTGGCTCAAGTATAGTAAGGCCGAAGATGAGCAATATTCCACGGCCGGTGGGTCTCCTCCTCCGATTTACGTGAGTCTTTGCGCTCTCGAACATCTATAAGGTAGTATGACCCGTTGTGCAGATTCTTGCTGACCACAAAAGGTCCTTCCCAAGGTGGGGATAACTTGTGCATATCCGTCTGATCCTCGATGAGTCGGAGCACGAGATCGCCTTCTTGAAAAGTTCTGGTTCTAACCCGGCGGCTGTGATAACGCCGCAGATCTTGCTGAAATCGCCGAACGGGCTGCTGCAATGTCACGCTCCTCATCTAACAGATCAAGTGCTTCTTGTCGTGCCTTCTCATTGTCAGCTTCGACATACGCTGCCACACGGGGCGAGTCATGACGGATGTCACTATGGAGAACCGCCTCTGCTCCATAAACCATGAAGAAAGGCGTGTAACCCGTGGATCTGTTGGGGCGTGGTATTGATGCTCCATAACACAGAAGGTAACTCCTCTACCCAACAACCCGGCATCCGTTGCAAAGGAACCATAAGCCGGGGTTTGATGCCTCTCAAGATCTCTTGATTGGCCCTCTCCGCTTGACCATTGGACTGGGGGTGAGCCACTGATGATACTTCAAGCCGGATGTGCTCACGTTGACAAAACTCCTTCATGGCTCCTCTTGACAGATTGGTACCATTGTCTGTTATAATGCTGTGTGGAAAGCCAAACCGTAAAATCACCTTTTTGATGAATTGAACCGCCGTGGCCGCATCACACTTACTGACTGGCTCTGCCTCCACCCACTTCGTGAACTTATCAACCGCCACCAAAAGGTGGGTCTTCTTGTCCTTGGATCTCTTAAAGGGCCCAACCATATCCAGCCCCCAAGTTGCAAACGGCCAAGTGATTGGAATCATTCTCAATTCCTAAGACGGTACATGAGCGCGTCGTAAGAATTTTTGACATCCATCACACCTTTTGACCAAGTCCTCGGCATCAGCATGAGCCGTCAGCCAATAGAAACCGTGACGAAATGCCTTGGCTACCAGAGATTTTGTACCGGCGTGGTGACCACAATCTCCTTCGTCGATCTCACGCAAAACTTCGCGGCCTTCTTCAGGAGACACGCAACATTGAAACGCCCCTGCCACACTGCAATGATGTAACTCTCCATTGATAATGGTCATGGACTTGGACCGCCGGATTATCTGCCTGGCCGAAGTTTCATCTTCTGGTAACTCGCCCCAGTTCATATACGCCAAGTATGGAACCGTCCAATCCGGGATAACATGAAGAGCCGCCACCAACTGAGCTTCCGGATCAGGAACAGCCAAATCCTCTTCACTAGGGAGCTTGACGGATGGATTATGCAGCACATCCAGGAAAACATTGGGTGGAACCAATTTACGCTGGGAACCCAAGCGGCTTAAAGCGTCCGCCGCTTCATTCTTCCGCCGGTGCACATGATCGACCTGATAACCTTTGAAGTGACCTGCAACAATATCCACCTCTCGACGATATGCTGCCATGAGTGGGTCCTTGGAATCCCAAGTACCGAACACTTGTTGAGCCACCAGGTCCGAGTCACCGAAACACTTAACTCGGCTTAGATTCATCTCTTTAGCCATCCGAAGACCATGGAGTAGAGCCTCATATTTAGCTGCATTGTTAGTGTAAGGGAACATTAAACGGAGCACATAACAAAACTTATCACCTCGTGGGGAAGTTAATACGACTCCAGCCCCGAGACCTCCAATTGCCTGGACCCATCAAAATGAATAGTCCAATAAGTATGATCCGGCTTCTCTTCTGGCGCCTGTAGTTCTGTCCAATCATTGATGAAATCCACAAGTGCCTGAGATTTGATCGCCGTCTGGGGCATATATTTTAATCCGTGAGGCCCAAGCTCAATAGCCCACTTAGCAATCCGGCCAGTTGCTTCCCTGTTCTGGATTATATCCCCCAAAGGAGCAGAGCTCACCACCATGATGGGATGACCTTGGAAATATTGCTTAAGCTTCCGGGTTGCCATGAAAACTCCATACACCAGCTTCTGCCAATGTGGGTACCTTTGCTTAGACTCAATAAGTACCTCACTAATATAATAAACCGGCCATTGAACCGGATACTCCTTTCCGTCCTCCTTGCGCTCCACCACAATAGCCACGCTAACAGCCCGGGCGTTAGCTGCCACATATAGCAACAGTGGCTCTTTATCAACAGGAGCAGCAAGAACTGGCGGATTAGCCAGCTGCCGCTTTAAGTCCTCAAATGCTTCATTGGCGGCGTCACTCCAGACGAAGTTATCCATTTTCTTCAGCATCTGATATAAAGGGATGGCCTTCTTCCCAAGGCGACTGATAAACTGGCTCAACGCGGCAATCCGGCCTGCCAGGCGTTGAACATCATTAATACACTTCGGTTTAGCCAAAGAAGTTATAGCCTTGATTTTCTCCGGATTAGCTTCGATGCCTCTGTTAGATACCAGAAAACCCAAGAGCTTGCCTGCCGGCACACCGAAAGACACACTTGGCCGGATTAAGCATCATTTTATAAACCCGCAGGTTATCAAAGGTCTCCTTCAAGTCATCTATCAATGTCTCCTCCTTTCTGGATTTACCACAATATCATCCACATAGGCATGAACATTGCAGCCGATCTGATCATGAAGACAATTCTGCACACAACGCTGATAAGTCGCCTGGGCACTCTTGAGCCCAAAGGGCATAGACACATAGCAGAAGGCTCCAAAAGGAGTTATAAACGCTGTCTTCTCCTGGTCCTTAACTGCCATTTTGATCTGATGGTAACCAGAATACGCGTCCAGAAAACTCAAACGCTCGCAACCCGCCGTAGCATCAATGATTTGATCAATACGAGGGAGGGCAAAAGGGTCTGCTGGACAAGCCTTGTTGAGATCTGTGTAGTCCACACACATACGCCAAGTGTCGTTCTTCTTGAGTACCAGCACCGGATTAGCCAACCACTCAGGATGAAACACTTCGATGATAAATCCAGCCGCCAAAAGCGTGGCAACTTCCTCACCAATAGCCTTGCGTCTTTCTTCATTGAACCAGCGAAGAAATTGCTTGACCGGTATATACTTGGGATTGACATTGAGAGTATGCTCAGCGAGTTCTCTTGGTACACCTGGCATGTCCGAAGGCTTCCACGCAAAGATGTCCCGATTCTCACGGATGAACTCGATGAGCGCGCTTTCCTATTTCGGATCCAAATTAGCGCTGATGCTAAACTGCTTGGATGAATCACCAGGAACGAAATCAACAAGCTTAGTCTCATCAGCCGATTTAAACTTCAAGGCCGGATCATGCTCTGTAGTTGGTTTCTTCAATGAAGTCATATCTGCCGGATCAACATTGTCCTTGTAAAACTTCAGCTCTTCTGTTGCACAAACCGACTCAGCATAAGCCGCATCACCTTCTTCACATTCCAAAGCGATATTGCGGCTCCCGTGCACTGTGATAGTCCCCTTATGACCCGGCATCTTGAGCTGCAGATAGACATAACAGGGCCTTGCCATAAACTTAGCATAAGCCGGCCGTCCAAACAGGGCATGATATGGGCTCTTGATTTTCACCACCTCGAAGGTCAACGTCTCTGATCTTGAATCATGCTCATCACCAAAAGCAACCTCCAGAGCTATCTTACCAACTGGATATGCCGATTTACCAGGCACCACACCATGGAAGACCGTGTTGGGCGGTCTAAGATTTTTATCTGTTAACCCCATGCGACGGAAGGTTTCATAATAAAGGATATTGATGCTACTCCCCCCATCCATGAGTACTTTGGTGAACTTATAACCTCCAACCTGAGGTGCCACCACCAATGCCAAATGTCCCAGATTATCAACCCGAGGTGGATGATCCTCTCGACTCCACACAATAGGCTGCTCAGACCAGCATAAGTAACGGGGCACCACCGGTTCAAAGGAGTTCACTGCCCTTTTATGAAGCTTCTGATCACGCTTGCACAGGCTAGTGGTGAAGACATGATACTGCCCACTATTCAACTACTTCGGGTTGCTCTGATAACCCGACTTCTACTGTTGCTGTTGATTGCCCTGATGATTATAACCACCTTGGTTGCCCTGATTGCCTTGATTGTTAGGTCCGCTCTGATTACCGTCAAAACCTGAACCGGAACTGCCTCCACCATAGCTCGGCCCATGAGATCCGGGGCCTGAACCGCCGCCCGGTCCATGATCATACCAAAAAAGGTCGGAATTTTTAAACTCATGCATGATATAACAATCTTTCCAGAGGTGTGTAGCCGGTTTGTCCTGCGACCCGTGCTTTGGGCAAGGCTGGTTTAACAGATAAGACAGGCGGTCCGGATTAGGACTTGGCCCTCCGCCACGCCGGGGCGGTTTACCCTTACGCCGCTGGCCCTTGTCCTGCGCATTGGTATTAGCCACAAAATCTAGACTATTATCTGCTTTACGCTTACCACTGTTTCCATGACCCGCCGGGTTATGCTACTGCCCCTTGGTATTTCCGCTCTTCTTTCCCTTCCATGTATTGTCATCGTCAGACTCGGGATCCTTGGGTCTATCAGAGTCAGCATACTTCACCAGAGCAGCCATAAGAGTCCCCATGTCATTGCAGTGACGTTTGAGTCGTCCCAATTTCAACTTCAGAGGGGTAAACCGGCAATTGCCTTCCAACGTCAAAACTGTTGTGTCAGCGTTGATGCGGTCTGATGAATGCAAGATTTGCGACACCCGATGCACCCAATGGGTTGTTGATTCTCCTTCCTCCCGAACATAGGCAGCCAAGTCCACAATCGACATGGGCTGCTTGCACGTGTCTTTGAAATTCTGAATAAACCGGGCCCTCAATTCGGCCCATGACCCAATGGAGTTAGCTGGCAGGTTTTTCAACCAAGTGCGCCGTTCCTTCCAGCATCATGGTAAAGTATTTAGCGCATGCCGCATCGTCCACATCCAGCATCTCCATTGCCATCTCATAGCTTTCAACCCATGACTCGGGGGATAAATCGGCGGTATAATTCGGCACTTTACGTGGGCCTTTGAAATCTTTGGGCAGGTGCACGTTACGCAGCGCTGGGACGAGACACGACACTCCCAAAGAGCTGGAAGTAACCCCTGGTTCCACCGACGTGGTTGGATGAACCGGAGTAAGTTGGCGGGCCTCATGTTGTGCCGCTAACTCGGCCTCTCGACGTGCTCTAGCGCGATCCACCACCTCCTGAGCATCACCACCGCCACCCGCCGGGTATGGCCACAGGGAAGATCACGGTTTCACGCACTGCTCGACACGGCCGGTTCATCAATATGCCTGTTGTAGCTCTGGCTTGGGCGGGGAGTAGAATGGATCGTTTCGCGACTATATGAATAAGCCTGCTGCTGAGTTAAAGCTGTCTGAAGGAGCTCCCTAGCCCGTCGCGTCTTGACCTCTACTGGGGACTCGCCTTCAATCAGGAGAGCCACCAGTCGTGAAGCGGCAGCGACAATGTTATCCATTGGGTTAGAATAGTGAGCCGACGGCGTTGGGACGTGTTGCGACGGAACGTTGCTCTGACGGGGCGGATCTGTTGGACGCGGCTGAATCGGCGCTCCCGTTTCAGGTGCCTCTGCCCGGTTTACCGCCGGCGGATTACTGGTCCCTGCTCCTGGGGTATTAAAGAGGTTCCTGGCCTCATAAACTGGCGGCAGGTGAGACCGGTATCTTCTCCTCATGACATCATTTGACGCACTCTGATACAACATAAGCCGGTAAGCATGTGAATCCAATGCAGCTCGTTCCGCAGTCATCCTGGCATCCTCAGCTGCCAGGTCAGCCTTGGCCTAAGTTATCTGATCTTTCACCTTTGCAATTTCCGCATTATGCTCATCCCGGTTGGCCGGGTTAACCTCGGCCATCAATGTTGCCAAAGCATCGAACAAATCAGATAAAACCTGAGCTGGCGGTCGCACGGGGCCTCCTGCCCCGGCCGCTGTCGCTGCTACTGATCCGGAAATCATCGCCGCTGTTGTCGAAGAGTGGAGCACTGGCTGTGTACCGGCCATGAAGATCACGACCCGGTTTGGCGGATCAAAGGGGTCCGGAATACTGTCGCCATCGGAACAGCCCCCGTTCCAGCCATCTTTCAACTGGTACAATGACTCGGTCTCTCCGGTCAATGACTCGTCGCCGAAATAAACGAAGGTTTCACCACCAGACTCCGATCTATCCTCAGATTCCACTCCGTGGATGACTCGCACGAAGGCACGCTTCATGACAGGATTAACCCGGGCAGGTCTCGCACGCTGAGCCGTTTCGACGATGCCGGTGCAGATGTCCGGCCCAGGGCGCAGTTCGCCGATCTTGCCAATGAAAATGTGTATGCTGCCGAAGGGGACCCGGTACCCGTTCTCGATTAAGCCGGCCTCGGGGCCCCAGCCTGCGTCGTCGATGTAGAGCTTGCCGCGACGACTCTTGGTCATACGGCCCACAGCGTAACCCTTGAGTCCTTCGAAGCTGCCCTTTAAGAACTTGAAACCATCGTGCGATAGCCGCACGGTGGGCGCCAACTGTCGTGGTTTTGCCATGGCAGATGTCCTAGAGAAATGACTTAGTCGTGGAGCCATCACGACGGGTTATCTTAAAGGGGTTAAAGCGGATAAGGGACGTAGAGAGTTTATACTGGTTCGGCCCCTTGCAGTGAAGGTAAAGGCCTAATCCAGTTGTTGTGGAATTGCTAGGGTTTCGATGACCAGGGAGCGAATACGCTTTGCCTGGGTCTCGAGTTGTTGTCTGTTGTCCTTAAACCGCCGCCGGGTCGTCCCCTTATATACATGGGTTGACGCCCGTCGGTTTACAGGATTCCGAGGCCGGCTCATAAACATGTCCGGCCCGGTCTCTACTTATTTCTGCCTTATAATACAAGCTTACATATCAAGGTCGGTTTATGACTACAGGCCTTAATCCGCCTTTGGGCCCTGGGCCTTCATAAAGCGTCATCATCTTTGTCTTCATGGGCTTCAAACATAATAACTCACTATAGGGATAACCCGGCCTTTCCTGGCCGGTTTACGCCTAGTAGTAATATCCCCAACATCTGCGATTGTTACTGCCGGGTCATCCGGATGTGTACCTCAGACTGGGTGAAGCCGAAAGCGAGCGTTCTTAAGGGAATATTCGGTCGGCGGACTAAAGATTTTTTTCGCTTATTACAATTTGAACCCCCAGATATTACGTATGCTGCGATTTTTTTCAATCACAATTCGGACATGCACATTAACGCATGTACACCGAGGGAAACGAACCCTTAACGGAACTATTCTCTCTGGAAGATGTTTCTCACAATCACAATGTAATATAACATAGCTAGTCTGATACAACTTGTCTGTTCAAGCAACTATGACCCCTACGCCTACTTTCCACACATACCCCGATCTATTTTGCCGCTCAGGTATTCGGAAACACTCCGCACCTTCGGGTCCAGAGGTTGAAGCGAAAAGGTCTGCCATGACAATTGTTTTACAATCCGGCTAGGGACAAATATGTCAAGGAAAGTATATAGTCACTTGGATAAATTTCCTCCTCTATACCGTCTAACAGGCTGTCTAACTTACAATCCTATTGGGAATATTTGGCGGCTACTTCTACTTGGTCATATACAAAATTAACGGGAATTTCTTTCCCATATGACCCTAGAGGTCCGACCCGGGCCATATGATTTGGATCAAGCTTGGTATACCGTGTTTTCACCATGGCCCAGGCCTCTCGCGGACCTTCCCGGCAGGCCGATATCTTCCATAATCGGAAACGCTGCCGCGCTCCCTTGAATAGTTGTACATGCTCCTCCATACTTCCTGGAGGGGAGGTCGATGGCCATAAGGCCTTGGCTACACTTCGCATCGCCTGCCGAGCTCGCTCGTGCATTTGCGACAGCTCTTGTAGCTGATCGCCCGAAGATCCGGACATCTCTTCCTCGGAACGGCCAGTCAGCATACCTACAGACATAACTCTGTCAGTTCCTTTCCTCGTTGAATTACACGAAGGAAAGTTTGAACACGTACTAAATATACCGCCTCGTAGCCTCTTATTTTCCTTCACGGAGTCAGCCAGCTAGGCCCGGACAGCTTTCAGTTCTTCGCCCAGCTGGGTATTGGTATCCTGGATTTTGTTTTTCTCCTCCCTGACCCGTGTCAGTATATGTTCGCCTGCGGCCCGTTGCCTTTTGGCTTCTTGTTCACCCGCTTGCGTGACTTCCAGTACCTCCTTCAGTTTACCTGACGATCCCGAGATATGCAACAATATTAGCATTACTGGTATATAATTATATTTTCTTGATGGAGGGGAATATTACCAGGCGATGCCTTCTTGGATTGTTCCAGTTGGACGATAGCAGCATTCAGCTCGATCCGGCACTTTTCCAGTTCTTGAGACAACAGGTTGTTCTTCTCAGTAAGCACCTGGTTATACAATGATCCTTAAATCAGTTGGGTTAACTGCTTCAAGTCTCAGGGGCTACTGGTATATAATTATCATATTTTGACAATGTAAACTTACCCGCATATCTTTCAAATGCTGGTATGTGGCTCTGTTAAGCCCGTCTCGAGCAGCTCGGATGTATGCATCAGCTGAGCTGAAGGCATTGAATGCCTCTTTTGTAAGGCTGGGGTCGCATAGGGCGGCCCTCCGGCGCCGATGATTCATGGCGCTCTCCACTTCTGAGTTGGTGATGGATACATCATCCGAATCCTCTCCCAAAGGACAATCCGACATCACTCCCGTATCAGCCCCCGTCTTTACGGCGGGGTCTGGAACCTGGCTGTTGGGAGTATGACCGGCCGGACCCCCGAACATAGTCCAGCGAACGCTTTTCCTGATAAGGGACGAACGAAAACTGTTATAGTTGGATGCAACTGCCAGGGGGCATATTTATGAAACCATACCTCTTCGGTGAAGGTTCGGTCGTGTCTTCGTTTGCCTTCCTCTTCGAAGGCTTGCCCGACGTGGGCGCCGCTCTCTTCGGAGTTGCCTCTGGTATAGCAAGACGCGCCGAACGCCTCCTCTTTGGAGCACGAGACAGTGCGGTGGGTGAGGCAGGACGAGGAAACTCTTTCAGGGATATCTTCTGATTACTTACATGGGAGGCGGGGAGAAGACCGGGGTAGTCGGCGGTGATGGCCACTTCCGTGCCGTCATAGCTCGCCTGGTAGAACACCCCATCCTAGAGCACCACGAATATATCCGGATCCTCTTCGAATCCGGGGTCAAGGTCCCGTTTGTGGTCCTTTGGCTGCGGGGCGGGGCAGTGGAGCCCCTTGGTGATCTTTCGCCATTCCTGTTACAAATGGACAGTTTAATGTTCATTAAAAGTGACTCAGAGAGTAGAATGAGTATAGCAGTGGGATTGGAACTCACCCAGCTCGGAGGATTGTACATAGAAAATCCGTCTCTACGCTTAATACGAATAAATTTCTCTTCCTCCCCTTTGAATAGTTCGGCCAGTAGTTTGGCCAAAGCGGCGGGGGTGTCCGGACCCTTCCAACAGCAGCGGGAGGCGTCATCTTCCCCATTATAGTGCCACATGGGAAGCCCTCTGTATTGGAGTGGCTGAACCCCTCGCACTATGGAAGTCGCCATTACCTCGACTATCGATAATCCGGACTGGGCAAGCGTCTTTATCTTGCTCATCAGTTGACGGACTTCCGCACTATCTTCCTCCTCGAGGCTCCGAGGGCGCCAGCTGTGGCGTTTCTTCAACGGAACACTTGTAAATTCGGGAAGACCCATTCGGACTGGGTCAGGAAGGGCAACGTCCTCAATATAGAACCATTCGGAAGGCCACTCTTCGGATGCCTTCTTAGGTGTGCCGAACAGGTGTCCGGTCCCGGCGATGCGCCATAGCTCAGCTCCGCCCACTTCAAATATTGATCCCTCTTGGTTACGGGGGACGAGGCAGAATAGCTTCCTCCACAATTCAAAATGGGCCTCACAACCCAGGAATAGCTCACAAAGAGCGACGTAACCTGCGATGTAAAGAATGAAAGCAGGGGTGAAATTGTGAAGTTGAAGGCCATAATACTCGAGAAGTCCTCGGAGGAACGGATGGATTGGAAATCCGACGCCTCTTAGCAGGTAGAGAACGAAGCACACTCGTTCTCCCCTGGATGGATTGGGGAAATTCTCAGCCTGAGCCCCTCCGTTGAAGGAAGTCAATCCTGCTCGAACGGGGACTAGATCCGCCGGGGGAAGAAATCCCTGTGTTTGCAGCTTCACTAGCTGACCGTGGGATACAGAACATCTCTCCCAATCGCCTTTTTCAGGGCCGTGGTGTAACGCCCCGAACACACCCGCCGGTGGTCGTTACTCCTGGCGGGATCTAGACTGGCCCCACAGATCAATACTAGTCTTTTCTGTGCACTTTGTCCTCACTCGTGCACACCCGGGAGCAACTTCCCGGTCGGTCACCCATCCTAAAATTACCCCAAGCTGAGCACGCTTAACTTTGGAGTTCTGTCCGAATGGGCTTCCGGAAAAGGAGGAATTCCTTATTGATATGAGTAGTCTATCATCCCTAATAAGCCAGACTATCACATACACCCACACTCAGAGGAACTGACATCCTCGTCGGGCCACAGGAACGTTCCCTCTTGGCACATACGTCTGTGCTTCTAGTCCGGCACATGTGCCATGCCGTGTGCCACGACGGGTCACAAACGTCATGCACAACATGACCACGCACCTGTCCGCAAACATCCGTGTAACCGCGAGGGTCGACTCTGATACCAACTTGTAACGCCCCGAACACACCCACCGGTGGTCGTTACTCCTGGCGGGATCTAGACTGTCCCCACAGATCAATACTAGTCTTTTCTGTTCCTGAAATTACCCCAAGCTGAGCACGCTTAACTTTGGAGTTCTGTCCGAATGGGCTTCCGGAAAAGAAGGAATTCCTTATTGATATGAGTAGTCTATCATCCCTAATAAGCCAGACTATCACACGTGGGGATGGGAGGAAGAACTAGGAGTGCTAGCCATGTTGGGGTGGTCTCTCCTAGCAAGCTCTGAGGGTTTTCCGCGTGATGTCGGGCGGATCTGAGATCCAATCCCTTTAAATAGACGCTTTTCCTACATGTCCAGGGTGTTATATGCAAAATATACCCTGACCTCTCGTATTCGCTCGACACATGGAAGCTGAAGCAATGGATGCATAGAAGCCGATGGGTATGACATTAAATGAAAGGTCGAATACAGCTCTTTGAAGTCATCAGAGGAGGAACCCGGCTTGCAATGCCGAAGACAATCTGCACGCCGGACACATCGTCATTGAAAGCCTGGTTCGGGGGCTACTGAGGGAGTCCTGGATTAAGAAGTCCTCGGGAGTCCGGACTATAGTACGTGGGCCAGACTGATGGGTTGTGAAGATACAAGACCGAAGACTCTCTCCCGTGTCCGGATGGGACTCTCCTTGGCGTGGAAGGCAAGCTTGGCGTACGATATGAAGATTCCTTTCTCTGTAACCAACTTTGTATAACCCTAGTCCCCTCCGGTGTCTATATAAACCGAAGGGCTTAGTCCATAGAGGCATCATCGTAATCATACAGGCTAGACTTCTAGGGTTTTAGCCATTACGATCTCGTGGTAGATCAACTCTTGTAATACTCATATTCATCAAGATCAATCAAGCAGGAAGTAGGGTATTACCTCCATAGAGAGGGCCCAAACCTGGGTAAACATCGTGTTCCCTGTCTCCTGTTACCATCGACCTCAGACGCACAGTTCGGGACCCCCTACCCAAGATCCGCCGGTTTTGACACCGACACCGGTTGTTGCAGCAGCAAAGCAGTTAAACAAACAACTTTTGCAAAAGGTAGCTGTTGTGGCATTGGAGTTTCTCTTGGATCCTGAAAAGTTGAGTAGCCAGTAACGTGATTAGAGCAACCGGTTGTAGCAGCAAAGCAGTTAAACAAACAAGTTTTGCAAAAGGAACCTGTTGTGGCATTGGAGTTTCTCTTGGATCCTGAAAAGTTGAGTAGTCAGTAAATTGATTAGAGCAACAAGTTACATCAGCAAACCTGTTACAGAAATATATTTTTGAAAATGTACCTACTGTGCAATTGGACTTCCAATTCGATCCTGAAAACTTGAAGTTGGAAAGATGATTACAGCAACAAGTTACAGCAGCAAACCAGGTAAACAAGGAAGTTTCTAAAAACATACCTGTTGTGCCAAAGGAGTTTCAGTTGGATCCTTCAAACTTGAATGTTAGCAATCAATAAATAAAGTTTTGCAAGAGCCATAAGAAACTAACATCAAACTAGTAAAACTAACCGGTTTTGGCAACGTATTTAATTACACATGAACTAGTAAAACTAACAAGTTCTTGGCAACGTATTAAAGTAACAAGTTGGTACCGTTTACCAGCAACACAGACATCTGTAAATTTCTTTGATGTAAGCAAAATGATTCCAACACATATATAAGTTAAAAAGACGGTGTCCCTCATATAAACCTGACAGTTGTCTATCTATGAACATGCAAACATTACTAGTGCTACAAGTGATAACCGCAAACCATTTAAACAAATAGGGTATCAGAACGTAAATTACACGTGAATTCTGCTGCACCCTAGAAGTACATATGACCAGCTATCTACGTGCTTAAGTAGCTATTTAAGTTCAGGCAAACAGGTAATTCTTAACAGTAAGTATCAAACACATAGATAGGCACAGTCTATAATAGGATTAACAGGCTATGGCATTATGTAATCAGTAGCAAACTAAATTAAGCCAAGCAACGTAATTGAACAATTTTGCAATAAGTGGCTAACTAAAATTCCGAGAAGCAGGTAACTGAACTTATGCTAGCTCTTTGTATAGGCACACTGCAACTTCTTTTTCTCTTACAAGGTTCTACGGAGGAGTCCATGACATCAATTGCTTGGATACGCAGTCCCAATACTTCTTTCTTCCCACACTGCATTGGTAAGTCGAATGGTTAATCTGGTAAGATGGTGCGTCCTTGATATGTTATATGAGGACGTGTAGTCAGACTAGTTGTAGCCACACACATCACACTGGCTTTTACTGTATATTTCATGCGATTACATTTGGCATATCGAGATCTAAGCAATCTACAATAGGATGAAAAGACTGGCATCCTTCACATTATTGGCGAACTCAGTTCATAGAAACAAGCAATTCAACCATTCTGTGGGTAAATCAAAAGCGCCACTGGAATATTTTTCACTACCCCAATCATACACACAAAAAGGGGCGACGCCACCATAGGGGCTGGTATGGGCGGCCGCCTCGGGTGGCTGGAAAGTGTGCACCTAGTTTGAGTCGTCCAGGTTGGCCGAGGCTAGTTTTGTTCGGCCCAACGCACAAGCAGGCAATGTAAAAAATGAAGAAAAATGTTTCAATTTGGATGGGCCAATAACGTAAGTGCAAGGCAGGCCCTATAGCAGGCTCGCGGCCCAAACGAGCGCCTCCCATATCGATCGACAGCAGGAAAAATCCCAATTCGTTCGCTCCAGCCTCCAGTCTGGTTCGCTCCTAACCTAGCCGCCGCTGGACAGACCGACACAGCACTTCCTCGCGCCCTCGTTGGAGGGCGGTCGCCGGGCTTCAATCGAACGGAAGGACAAGAAGATGAAGATCCAACCCTGGGTGTAGCCTGCGTGGGAGGCAGCGGCGGCAGCACGGGCATGGCATCGAGCTTGCGCAAACGGACAGTCGCAGCTTGCAAGAGTAGCATGCGCAACGAGCAGGTACATCACATCCCTGATTATATCTAATTCAACTGTTCAATTTCTGGCCAATAGTTAAAGCTGACGGTGTTGTAAAACTGCTTGTATGTAGGGAATCTATGAGAAAATGAAACCAATTTCTGCTTATTTTATAACTCCCCCAATCAATACTGAACTGACTGAATCTGATGTATCTAATCAAGTTTCCGGTGCAAACATACAAGCTCATGTTGTTCTTGAGCCTGAAGTGTCTAATGAACAGACTGCTAATGAAGGATTTGATGCAAACATTTTACATGCTCCTGGTGATGAACATATAGTGTCTAATGAGGGATCTAATGCAAGCATTTTGCAAGCTCCCATTGAAGGATTTAGTGTCTAATGATGATCTGCTATGTTGAGAGAGACATAGAGATTTGCAGGCATTGATGACAAGCAAATTATAGTACATTTTCATGGCTTGAGGAAACGTCGAGGCCATCTACCAGAAAGTCCCCGTATCATGACAACGTAGCATAAATACTTTTCTAATCTGTTGTTTGAAACTATTGGCATACTTGTGCAGGATAGATATATTGATATGCAGTTTGCGCACTGGTTATAGGTGCAATTACACTTCGATATTTTCAGCCAGAGAACGAATAATTCAAGCAGGTACAGACCATGTTAGTAGTCCTTGTACACCATGTTGCATTTTGTGTTTTTTGGTGCTTGCATCATTTAGTGTTTTATAATCTGAACTACTTTGGATCATTAGCTGGTTTTCAAAGTGCATGTAGCTTCTCATTTCTCAAGTTATGTTGATTTCCGGAGTGCAAGTGCCTTCGTATTTTTTAAGTTAAATGTTCGCCCCTGGTAACTTGAATTCGTGGATCCGCCACTGCACACAAATCATACACGCATGCCAGTACGAATTAAATGAAATGCAGGGACTTACGCTAGCTCGTTGTACAGGCTCACTGCAGCTCTGCTTGCGCTTGGGATGTTCCATGTACAAGTCCATGTTACCACTTGCTTGGATGTGCAGGCCTTGTGCTCCTTGCATCCCCCTCTGCATTTTTGACACGGCGAATGGTTGATCAAATAAGAGGAATCGACCTTGCTGTTGTACCGGAGGACAGATACTTACAGGGTTATACGGGTGTGCAGGATGTGTACCAGATCCCGTAGCGCCGTCATGCTTCGCTAAAAAATGGTTTTGCTTGTTTCAGATGATATCTCTAGAAGAAATAAGAGTTAAAGTCAGAGTTGCATAGGCGTGTAAGCTAAGAGAGCAGTGAAAGGATATCCAAACATCGTCGGAATAGTGCACAAGGGAGTGATGTGTGGATACCTAGTTCGGGCCGGCATTTGGGCATGCTCGCCTAGCTAGAGTGATGGTCACTTCAGAGCCATTGAGGGTGATGCGCTGGCGTTGGCTGGCTGCGCACGGATGCAGATCTTGTGTGGCAGCGGAGCGCTACGATGCGGTGGACGAGACCGTTGGTGAAGCCCCAACGGCCTCGGGGGCGGAGGTGCGACGATGTGCTTGGTGAAGTAGCCCATGTGAGGTGGGAGACAGCATCGGTGAAGCGCACCTGATGCGATGGAAGTCGGTGTCTGTGAGGCACGTCGGATGCGGCGGCCGACGTTGTCAGTGGACCACCCGGTGCAGTGGACGAGGGCGTAGATGAGGTAGCTCCGGTGCGGTGGTGAGGCGCGGCCGTCGTCTTCGTCCGGCACAGAGGTGGGGAAAGAGACGAGATGAGGGGTGATTCGAACTTTGCTTGGGTTGGCGGCGAATTGGGGATTTGAGCAATCTGGGCGCGGAAGCGGACGGTGGAGAAGGGAGATTTTGCAGGGCTGGAATTGGGGCCGCCAGATATTTCAATCCGAAACATGGAAGCGCGAACTTATTTTGTCATCGTCCTTTTTGGGGGGGAGGGAGGAGGGAGGGAGGGGGTGGGTGGGACGCAGCTTCGGTGCCTTAAAGGAACCTGCCTTTGGGTCACTGACATGTGGGCCAGCCACCTGTTGGGCCCACATGTCATAGACACAAAGGTAGGTGCCTTAAGGCACCAAAGCATCGCCCGGGTGGGTGGCTGGGTGCTAAGCCACCGTACGACACACGCGACCACCACGACATGACCCTGGTCTACCTGGTGCGCCTACATTTGAGAGGTGATTTGAGAATGCAAATGAATCTTCTTTCATTTGCAAACGAATCTGTATGTATTACCTTGCCCGTGTTTTCCTTGCAAATAATTAGTCATTCGAAACGAGATACTATAAATTAATTAATGAGGAGTTATTTGAAAAAAAACGAAACGGTATCCACGCTAACGTGGATTAGAGTGTGTGTCACATAATTAGTTATTTGAATTAGAGTGTGTGTCACATAGCGATCTCCAATTCTAACGTGGATTTCGCATTTCACTATATCCACGCTACTTTTTTAATACAAATTCATATGTATATGATGAACACCATGGTAGTGAGAAAACTTTTGGATGGATTCAAACATATGACCTACAAAAATAGCACAACAATCGAGTCAATGTCAACTTTTCCAAACCTAGTATGGCACGAATTCGAAATAATTACCCATATGCATGGTCCTCAGTTCAAATCTTACAATGTACACCAAATTGAAACATCGATATTAAGTCTAGTACTATCTACATTCAAATGTTGTTTTTAGCCCCCCCCCCTCGGCACACACGCTACATACTTCCTGTATCGGTCAATCTTCCTCTCCTAACCACCTTAGGAAGCTATCGGTTTTCGACACACGTTCATTCTTTCTCTCCATGTTTCGATCTCTAACTCTCTCAACTATACAACCCCCTTTTTCCACTATGTTACCAAATGTATTTACCTCACACACCCGCCATTGCACCCCATGCCGAGCTCTCTCTCTCTCTCTCTCTCTCTCCCTCCCACCCTCTCTCGCTAGATACATGCATTGCCTAGCTAGCCCCCAACCTCTCGTGCGCACGCACGCACGTTGTCTATCTAGGTCACTCCCTCGAGACCGTCTCACTCTTTCTTCCGCACGGCAGGCCACACTCGCTCAATATCGCTCTCTTTACCTGAGTCTCGATTAACCTCGTTTTCTTTCACACACAAATGATATATCTCCCTGTTCGGGCCTCGATCGACACACTTTATACTCTCTCACGCAGATTGTCTATCTAGGTCAGTGCATCCAAGCCGCCCCCACTCTTTCGACCTCATGGCGGGGCACGCTCGCTCAATATCTCTCTCTCCCTCCCTCCCTCTCTCTCTCTGTCTCTCTTTGTGTGTCTCAATTGACCTCGCTCTTTTTCGGACACAAACGATATATCTCCATGTTTGAGCCCAATTCGACATATTCATATTGTATACTCTCTCAACGCACATTGTCTATCTAGGTCACTCTCTCCAACCCATATCACTCTTTCGATCGCACGACGACCCACACTCTCCCAATCTCTCTCCCTTTATATATGTAATCGATTGACCTTGCTTCCTCCCACGCACAAAATATATCTACATGTATGCGACTGGATCATCTCTCAAGCTCTATTTTACAGCCCTCACCCTTCCCAAAAGCTCAATCGGACAATATCTCTCCAGAGCATATATATCTTTTCAATGAATGCCGGACCACACTCACTTTGTCTCTCTATCTATATGTCTCTCGATTGACCTCGCTTTCTCACGCCGTATCTTCCACACATTGAAGCTACCTCTCCATCCCTCGCAAAGCCGGAGCTATTTACATTGCGAGGGGGACTCCAACCTTGGATTAATTTGTGTAGGCATTTATTCCGGTGGTAGATTATATTTTCGTAGCATTCGGCCCACAACTACTCCAAACACCGTTGCAACCCCCGCACCTCCCCCAATTGATTTCCCTCTGGCTCGGTCATCGCTCTCTCGCACGTCCTTTCTCGCCTTCAACGTCGCACCATGGTATTATTGCAAAAAACTCTGATTATTACAAATAAGCTACAAAACTACACACCGATAGTCCACTTGGAATGGAACAAATTTCGACCCACAAATTAAAGTGCCACAAACTACACACCGAGGGGCCCACCTGTCATGAAACAAATTTGGACCCATATACAAATTAAAAAATAAAGGACGAGGATCGAACATGCGACCAGGGCCTTCAAGCCGCACGTCAATAGGCAACATACGTAGAACAACAATGTTTGTTGTACCCCCCTTTGTTCATATAATGTTTTTATATTACCACAGCCTATTTAATGGATAACATGTAATATTATTTTTAGTACATTAGTGGGACCGGCTCGTTAGCACGTACTATTCGCCTTCACTTACTGGTGGGTTCCATGTGTGCTCTCTTTCTCTCCTCCCCTTCTGCGTTTAGACGCACGGGCAAACACGAAGAACTCGCGGGCGATGTTGCCGTTGACCATATCTGGACGCGTTCACAAGTTACGGCACCAGTTTCACGTACTAGTAGTACTAGTCAATGTGTACGTGCAATGCACGTTAATTTGGAAGTATATTAACTGCATGCGGATATTAAGTAGGATATTATTTGCGTGTTATTATGTGATTAGCACTATTTTTGGCATGAAATTAACTGCACGCTAAACGTGTTGAGCGCTCGACATTGAAGCAATCTAGGTCGTTGGATGAGAAGGAATACATGTGGCTTGATGACGTTTTATATTTAATTTGATACGGCTCTAGCAGAACATTGAATCGATCAAACCATAGATTTCATTCAGTCTGACTCTGACTTTACATTCATACGACGATCGATCTAAAATAAGCGGAAATGATAAACGTTCAGATTTTAAGCATGGCAATCTGAACGTTTTTCATGGCAAATTCAGATTACGCAGCGGCGCCGGGGGCATCTTGCGGTGGGAAGGGGCTCCTCTGCCGTGCTTTGTGTGTCGTCGGGCCACTGACCGACGGCGACAGCGGCGTCTTGCGCCGTTGTTGGCGTACTCCTAGACGTTGGCCCTAGCTTCAAGGAAGGCCACAATGTTCTAGACTTTGGTCTCCAGGAGCGAGTCAACTGGCGGGAGGAGGCGACTGGCGTTGGTGCAAGGAAGCGGTCGACGGTGGCCATCCATGCCGCTGAGGGGGGAACTGGCACCCGCGCGGGGACAGGCGTTGGCAATGGCGCGGCGGAGACATTCGTGTGCACGGGCACCGGCACGGGCGCGCACGTCAGTGCACGCGCAGGCGCATGTGCTGGCAGGTGCATGGGCATCGGCACGGGCGTGCGCGTCAGTGCACGCGCAGGCGCATGCGCTGGCAGGTGCACGGGCGCATGAAAGTCGGCCGGGACCTCGTGGAATCCCGTGGCATCAAGCTCAGCGACAATGTGTGGCTCCCAGCCCATCAATGCCACGGGGATGGGCGCTGGCGCAGTCGGGGCGATGGGAGCGGGGACAGGCGCGGCGTATTCCGGCAAGGCCGGTTCAAGCTCGTCCCAAAGCGCCTTATGTTCTTGAGACTCCAGCTGGGTGTCTTCCTCAGGAAACTGGAAGACTAAGGGCAGACCATCGTGATGCGGCATGGCGTACATTTACGTCAGGCTGGTTGGAGGTAGACGACAGGAGAATCGGAGAGGAAGAGAGAAGATTGTAGCGATACCGGGTAGTGCGGGGTTGATTTTAAACTGCCGCGCCGGTGACATTAAAAGTGGGAGCAGTTGGGACGAAGGTGGGCGGCAGAGCCTGGTCAAAGGGCTCACCTCCCGGTGAGCCTGCGCAGCGGTCTACTCACACGCCTCCCTGTCAGCCAGCGCAGCGGTCTGCTCGCACGCCTCCCGTCAACTTACACGCTTGCTTGGACGGCACCTGCCAATGAGAAGCGGGACTCGTGGCGGCACGTAAACGCCCACGGTTTCAATAGTGAAAGCGTTCGCCTTAACGTGACAGGTCTTTGTTCCAAAATACCTTGGCTCTTCATTTATGCAACTTGTCATAAGCAGCTTGTCTCAAATTGAAGAAAAAATTACGAAGGAATATTTGTGCCATATCACGTGACCATGCTCAGTTTCATGAATTTCTGGTCACTTTTGGATTTTCTGAAATTTAAAATCCAGGATTCGAAACAACATCATAACATGCATCATGCAATAAATTTTCAAGTGATACATCTGTCCTATTGTATTTCTTAAGAAAGGATTTGGTCAAACATTTTGCTTAGTTAGACTTCAGACAAGTTATATATGCAGAGTAAAAGGATAATCCGTCCGTACCAGTGCATTGCCTGATATATTAACTCTTTTTTTAGGGGTCCCTGATATATTAACTCAAGTAGTACTAGGCACGAACAAACGGGCTCAATTCTGTGCTCATCCTGGTGTAGTAGTAGTAGTACTAGGCAATGCAGTTGACGGGTGACCTTGGGGAGCGATGACCGAGGGAATTGAACCGTGCTCGGCACGGTAGGTAACATTGTCTAGTTACTAAATCATCCCTCCATTGTTCATCGGTAGTCATTATGGACCGGGGACATGAGGGGAATTTCCTAGGGCTGGAATTCTGGCCGCCAGATATTTCGACTCGAAACGCGGAGGCTCGACTGGTTGGGGTTGGCTAATGTGCGTACCACGCACGCCACCAGAAGGACATGAGTCTGTTTTTTTTTAGGATTAACACGAGCCAAGGTCTGGCTGGTACGCCGTTGGGTACCATTCGAGAATACGAAAGGAATCTTTTAAATTGCCGAACGAATCTATGTGTATTACAATGCCCGTATTTTCCTTGCAAATAGTAATCTCGACGTGGTAATTGATTTATGACGAGTTCTTGAATTAGAGTGAGTTTGTGATATAGTGATCTCAACGTGGATTTCACATTTCATGGTATTTCTAGTAAGTTCGTCATTGCAAATTCAAATTTAAAAGATGAACAATATGGTGGTGAGAAAACTTTGTATGTATCAAGCATATGCCCACACACACACACACACACGAACACAACAACAATCCAATAAGTATAGTGCATCTATTTTTCCAAACCATGCATGTATGACACGAATTCAAAAATACTCCTTCTGTTCCTAAATATTAGTCTTTTAGAGATTTCAACAAGTGACAACATACGGAGCAAAATGAGTGAATCTACACTCTAAAATATGTCTATATACATCCGTATGTGCCAGTCCATTTGAAATCTCTAAAAAGACTAATATTTAGGAACGAAGGGAGTAAAATGTAAGACATGCATGGTCCTCAATTCAATATTTAAAATGAACAGGAAACTGAAACATGAATATTAAGTCTAGTACTACAGTACATGCAAATGTTGTGTTTAGGCGGAGCTATGTAGATTGTCGGGGGTTAACCCCTCGACCTTAGATAAATTTGTGAAGCTCTGTTTAGGATTGTTTAGATTATATTTGTCCGCATCCTAGCTCCCAAACACCGGTTGTTTGTGCACCCCCCTCCTCCCCGAGATAATATCATCTGCCCCCACACCTTAGATGCTATATGCTGATACAAGTTGCTTGGAGCCTGTAGATCTGAGATATAGCAACTCACGTGATGTCTTAATATTTTTACAGGAAACCTTAATGAGTTTGAGAATTGCACAC
Organism: Triticum aestivum; assembly: GCF_018294505.1. Taxonomy (NCBI): domain Eukaryota; kingdom Viridiplantae; phylum Streptophyta; class Magnoliopsida; order Poales; family Poaceae; genus Triticum; species Triticum aestivum. The sequence continues at coordinate 146,707,190 of NC_057811.1, forward strand.
AATTTGTACAAAAACTACTCAGATGCCCTTGGATCCCATATCCAACGACCTCGAAGCTCGTATCACCGTAGCATCTAAGATGAAGGAGGACATCATATTCTCCTGTATGTAAGAATATCATGTGCTACCACACCTTAGATGCTTTGGTGATACAAGCTCTTGGGAGCCATTGGATTTGTGACCCAACAACTCCTCGGTGGTTCGAATGGTTTTTTGCAGAAAAGCCCCCAAAGAGTTCGGCCACTGCTTACAAGCACAAAGACTGCTCAGATGCCATTGGATCTCAGATCAAACGACCTCGAAGCTCGTATCACCGTAGCATCCAAGCTGCGAGAGCACCTGATGTTTTCTCGCACGGGTGAATATGAGGTGCTCCCGCACCGTAGATTCTATGGTGATACGAGTTCACGGAGATCTAACGGCCCACAGTAGGAGGTTTGAATGTTTTTGCAATATACGACTGAGAGAGTTTGGGAATTGCGCAGAAAGTACAAGTACTACGCATGTGCCATCTGATCACAGATCATACGACCTAGATGCTCGTATCACCGTAGCGGCTAATTAAGCTACGGGGAGCACCTAATATGAGCAATGGGGAGCCGTTGGATCCAAGAAGCAGCGACACACACGAGGCCTGAATGTTTTATTTGCAAAAAAATCTTTGGAGAGTTTGGAAATTGCGCATAAATACAAAGACTACTCCCAAGCCATTGGATCTCACTTCCAACGATGTAAAAACTCGTATCCAAGGTTGTTAGAATCGCGATTCTGTTATACGATTCTATGACTTTACTATCCAAACTTACCCATCTGATTCTACGATTTTAGTTCATAAAATCTACGTTTCTACGATCCTGGTAGTGAAGATTCTATGATTTACGATTCTACCATCAGAGCTCCGATCCGATTCAAAATCGCGATTCTGACAACCTTGCTCGTATCACCATAGCATCTAAGCTGCGGGGTGGATGTCATATTCTATGCTATTGTCATTTTTGTTCGTAAAACTTGCAAAATACGTGTAACTCATGCCGTTACTTGTATAACCACGCAAAGTGTTTGTTCAAAAAAACCATCCTACACTGAAATATCGGAACAACACACGGGGGTCCCACTTGTCATTGATCAATTTTGGACCTAAAACTAATAAATCTGAAAGACGAGATTCGAACTGGCAACCTGGACTACAAAGCGTAAGTCGATAGCCTGAAACAACAACGGTTGTTGGCTTTGTCCCATAACTTGATTTTATACAGTATTACGTTGAGTAGAGTAGAGGGAGTGCCTCGTCAACACGTGCATGACCGTTGACTCACTTACTGGTGGGTCCCAGGTCTGCGATCTCTCTCTCCTCTCCATCGTCTAACCTTTAGACGCACGGGCACACACGAAGAGCGGCGCTAGCTTGCCGTGGTGTTATTATAACTAAAAAAGCTTGGAAAATAGAAGAATCGCCTAGAACAAGAGACGTTGTGGCTGGTCGAGACGGAGCTAACCACACCTATCCTCCGTGCCACGTTAGCATGATGAAGCTGTGTGGCTAGTGGGGTGTTTTCGACCAACTGGCTGGGTCCCGAGGTCGAACCATAGGTACTACTGCGTCTGATATATTTTTACACGCACATTTTTCCTCCGTGCCGAGACGTGGCACACCCTACCACACGGTTTCGGGGTCCTCCTAGGTGGTGCACGCATATATTCTTCCTTGTCGAGACGTGGGACGCCCTACCGCACGTTTTCTGGGTCCTCCTCGGTTGTAGCGCCGAAGCAAGTAAATGAGTCGTCAAATCACGAAAGACCACCTTTACCGCCGAGTACATCAGTGAAGCACGGTGGCTAGCTAGTTGGGCTAGTGCGACCGACTAGCTAGGCTGCCGCCACATTTGTTTTTTCACCCTTTTTTATCTCCTTGCCGGCAGGTAAATTTAAATATCCACCGCGGTGTTGCTCTAGTCTTTGGGTGCGGCAGGCGCGGCAGGATTTTTAGTTTTTTTATTGACGGGAGCAGGCGCGGCAGGATTTTTAATTTTTTGATTGACGGGAGAGGCGCGACAGTAATTAGTCACGATGACTCTGCCTGTAAAACCCACTGCTCCCTGATGTGAGAAGTCGTCGACTGGTGTTTTCCCATGGTGAAAACCTAAAGATTCCCCGCTCCTCGGCTCCCTCCGCCTTCCCGTAGATTGCATTGCCTTTGAGCCGTTTTGCCCCCTTTGCTTCCTCTCCCCATTGCTTCTACCTGGTGCCACGGCAGCGCAGCAGATCACAGAGTCTGAGGTGAGGCGCTTGACACAGGAGCTCGAGGCCAAGGATGCGGAGCTCAGGGCCAAGGACGTGGAGCTCCGTGAGCTCAAGTAGGAGAGGAGTGCCATGCTCCTCCGTTATGTGCGGGAGTTCACGGAGCTTCAAAAGCGGCAGGCGTCCACCACAAAGATGCTCGAGGCGTTGGCGGCGTTGCTGCAGAAAGCGGGAGATATGATAGGCCGTCAGGGGAGGCGGCTGGAGTGTTAGCAGGCCGATCATGATGAGGTCCAGGATCGCCTCAGCCACTTGGTGGACCAAGTTGCCACGCACGTGTTGCGGCTGTGCGATGCCTACCATCGTGCCAGCATGACCATGCCGGCCGTCGGGCTAAACTCGTTAAACCACCCCGTCGACTTCAACGAGCTGCGGATTCCTGACCTGGTCTCCTTCTTCACCTATATCTCCGAGGAGCTGAGTCGTCTCCACGTGGTGGTGGGGGCGGAGCTGGACAAGGAGGGGTTGCGGGCTGCCGTCGCCGTTGCCGGGTGAATCCTCTCAGGGCTCCGTCACCGGAATCCATTCGTGCCATTGGACGCCGTCTTTGACGAGCCGGCTCCCGTCGACCAGGAGTAGGCTCTGCGGGCTGTTGCACCCTGCATCACCAACGTCGTGCGCCTCGAGAAGCAGAGGGATTTCGGTGGTGTTTAGGCGTCCTCTGCATGGGCATGTCCATGTCTCGGCGCAACATGACCGTTGGATCAAAATCAGATGGTGCAGACCAGTCACTGTAGCACAAAGCATGTGGGTGTGTTTGGTTGCATTCTCATCTCAATATAGTTACATTACTGTTCATATAGTTGACATGCGCACAACATCATTTGTTATAGTCATATCTTACTCCTACACTAGCAACAAGATTATGTAGTACTGACGTATGAACCACTGCACATGCCTAGTAGTAGGAGCACTGTGTATGTTCAAGTGGCTACCGTGTTTCGCACTCCTCCGTCGTAAGAGTGGAAACGCTTGCTGTAATCATTTTTTTCTTCAGAAAAATAGTGGACTCGCTCTACCATGCGCATCCTCCTCGACGGTCGTCGGGAACTTTGCTACTCACTTTCGCCGACGTGTGGGACAGCCATCATCAGGGTCCACCAGCCATGCACTAAATTACTCCGTAGTAGAGTGCCCAACTGCATGGTAGACTTCCCCGATCGAAGCGTCGCAGTAATGCCCAATGAGCCGTCAAATCACAAAACCCCCTCCTTTCCAGCAGTAAGTTGGACGGACGAAGCAACCATCATTTCACTCTTCTCTCTCAGCTTCCTCTCTACCCAACCCTCGCTTCTCCCTCATCTTGTTCCTCATTTCTTCAAGAAAACCCCGACCTGCTTCTGCCATTGTTCTTCTCTCCCAAAGAAGGAAAGGTGAGCGCATCAATGGTGTTGATTCTGGCCAAGGCCCGGTCTTGCAACCCCGAGACTGATCCTATAACTCCCTCTCTGTTCTTCTTTTGGGTTTGTGATTATGGTTTCTTTTCTTTTATTTCTATTTGACAGTTTCTTGATGGACGCTGGAGCACCGGCCGAAGTGATGTCTATGGCTCTGGCAAAAACTGTCGAGGCTCATGGTACGAAGAAGTGCAAGCACCCCGCCGAGACTGCCGTAGACAAGCTCAAAGCCGTTGCCCTGTCCAAGCCCCCCTCTCCGGGATCCCTCATTAAGCAAGTCTAGGTAATATCTCTTCTTGACGATCTTTTTCTCGATCTTGATCGTGTTTTTTCATCTAACACGCAGTACTAGTACTAGTAGTACCACTTTTTGGGTGATCTTGCATGTGATTTTTGTGTGCCAAATGGCGGTTCTAAATTCCTCTTTTAACCAAAACATGCGAGAGGTTGACACTGATTTCTTATAGATTACTTTCAACTACTTTATGAACATCAATGCTACCTTTGAAGAGGGTATATTTGCATCAGTAACTTGTGTTATGGATATTGCAAGTAATCCCTCTTCTCTCATGCCTTTGAAGACATGTTCTAGTGTCTTTGTTCACTCATTTCTGTGCGTATATGTAGTCATATATGGAGTAAAATATCAAGAATCATCTTATATTTCTGAACGAAGGTAGTAATAAAATATTTGGTTTCTGTTTGAATTAGAACCAGGTCCGTGGTGGAGATGAAGTTCTCAAAGTCATGCCGTGTGAACTGGAAGACCTGAGGATGAGTTCTACTGCTGAACTATCCAACTATTGTGTCCTTGTCGCCACGTGTACTGAACTAGTGTTTTCCTGTAGCATTGTTGTCAGGCGTGTTCTCGAGGCTGTACTTGACCACAACAATTTCCTGGTTGTGCCTTCGATTACGAAGGGTGTGGTTCTTGTAAAGCTTTCCGACAAATCTGATGTGGCTTGTCTTCATCGCCATGTTTATGAGTGGAATGACCACTCTGTTAGGTTCTCCAAGGTTGAGGAGATGGTGATGGTGCCGGTAGACATCTCTCACGAAGTCCATGGCCTAGACAGTTATGCGGGGTTCATCCCGTAGGTCGGTGGCAAGAAATAGTCTGCAGAGTTTAATTAGTGCAACTTTGCTTATCTGTAGTAAGTACTATTGTTCAGTACTTGATTTGTGGGAGCAATTAGCTAGAGTAGCTCCATGCAGAGCATTGTAGACATAGAAATTTGCAAAATACACACGGATCTGAATGTGTCAGACCCGTTGACTAAACTTCTCTCACAAGCAAAACATAATCACACCTTAGTACTCTTTGGGTGTTAATCACATGGCGATGTGAACTAGATTACTGACTCTAGTAAACCCTTTGGGTGTTGGTCACATGGCGATGTGAACTATGGGTGTTAACCACATGGTGATGTGAACTATTGGTGTTAAATCACATGGCGATGTGAACTAGATTATTGACTCTAGTGCAAGTGGGAGACTGAAGGAAATATGCCCTAGAGGCAATAATAAAGTTGTTCTTTTATATTTCCTTATATCATGATAAATGTTCATTATCCATGCTAGAATTGTATTAATCGGAAACTTGATAGATATGTGGATACATAGACAAAACACCGTGTCCCTAGTAAGCCTCTACTAGACTAGCTCGTTAATCAAAGATGGTTAAGTTTCCTAACCATAGACATGTGTTGTCATTTGATGAACGGGATCACATCATTAGGAGAATGATGTGATGGACAAGATGCATCCGTTAGCTTAGCATAATGATCGTTAAGTTTTATTGATATTGCTTTCTTCATGACTTATACATATTCCTTTGACTATGAGATTATGCAACTCCCGAATACCGAAGGAATACCTTGTGTGCTATCCAACATCACAACGTAACTGGGTGATTATAAAGATGCTCTACAGGTATCTCCGAAGGTGTTTGTTGGATTGGCATAGATCAAGATTAGGATTTGTCACTCCGAGTATCGGAGAGGTATCTCTGGGCCCTCTCAGTAATGCACATCATGATAAGCCTTGCAAGCAATGTGACTAATGAGTTAGTTTGCGGGAAGATGCATTACGGAACAAGTAAAGAGACTTGCCGGTAACGAGATTGAACTAGGTATGAAGATACCAACGATCGAATCTCAGGAAAGTAACATACCGATGACAAAGGGAATAACGTATGTTGTCATAACGGTTCGACCAATAAAGATCTTCGTAGAATATGTAGGAACCAATATGAGCATCCAGGTTCCGCTATTGGTTACTGACCGGAGAGGTGTCTCGGTCATGTCTACAAAGTTCTCGAACCCGTAGGGTTCGCACGCTTAACGTTCGATGCCGATTTTGTATTATATGAGTTATGTGATTTGGTGACCGAATGTTGTTCGGAGTCCCGGATGAGATCACGGACATGACGAGGAGTCTCAAAATGGTCGAGAGGTAAAGAGTGGTATATAGGACGATGGTATTCAAACGCCGGAAGTGTTTCGGGATGCACCGGGTACTTATCGGGTCACCGGAAGGGGTTCCGGGCAACCCCGGCAAAAGATATGGGCCTTATGGGCCAAGAGGGGAAACACACCAGCCACAAAGGGGCTGGTGCCCCCCACCCATATGGGCTGGCCAAATTGGAGAAGGAAAGGAAAAAGGGAATAGGATTCCCCCTTCCCCCTCTTCCCTTCGTACTCCGAATAGGAATAGGAAAGGGTGGAGGACGAATTGGGAGGACCCCAAGTAGGATTCCTCCTACTCGGGGCACCCCCTTGGCTGCCTATCCTCCACTCCAACCTATATATATGAGGGGGGCACCGCTAGAACACACAACAAACATTGTTAGCCGTGTGCGGTGCCCCCCTCCACAGTTTATGCCTCCGGTCATATTCACGTAGTGCTTAGGTGAAGCCCTGCACGGATCACTTCACCATCACCGTCACCATGCCGTCGTGCTGATGGAACTCTCCCTCGACACTTTGCTGGATCAAGAGTTCGAGGGACGTCATCAAGCTGAACGTGTGCAGAACTCGGAGTTGCCCTATGTTCGGTGCTTGATCGGTTGAATCGAGAAGACGTTCGACTACATCAACCTGTTAAGTTACCGCTTTCGTTTTCGGTCTACAAGGGTACATGGACACTCTCTCCCCCTCTCATTGCTATGCATCTCCTAGATAGATCTTGCGTGATCGTAGGAAATATTTTGAAATTGCATGCTACGTTCCCCAACACAATGAACTACTCACGCATCATCAGAGAGGCACCAATAAGGATGATGAACCCCTCTGTGATGGTGTCTAGATTGGATCTCGTGGTTCTGGAACTTGTGGCAGCTGGAATTGATTTTCGTCGACTGCCTGAGGGTTTCTGGAATATTGGGGTATTTATAGAGCAAAGAGGCAGTGCGGGAGGCCACCGAGGTGGGAACAACCCACCTGGGCGCGCCCTGGTGGATTGTGCCCCCCTCGGGGCACCCCCTAGGTGCTTCTCCGGCCCATTGGGTGTCTTCTGGTCCATAAAAATTCCACAAAAAGTTTCTTTGCATTTGGACTCCATTTGGTATTGATTTCCTGCGATGTAAAAAACAAGCAGAAAACAGCAACTGGCACTGGGCACTATGTCAATAGGTTAGTACCAAAAATGATATAAAATGATTGTAAAACATCCAAGAATGATAATATAACATCATGGAACAATAAAAAATTATAGATATGTTGGAGACGTATCACCCCGGCCCGCACCACCACCTCTCCCCCCGGACGCCATAGAAGAGGAGGCGGAGGCCGAGACCGCCACTGCTGCGCCGCCACCTCCGTTAGCATGCTGTCACAATGAAGGCAGCTGCCCGCAACCCGCTCCAACCATTGTGCAGCTTGACACGCCACCAACGCACCCGCGCGCCATCACCTGCACAGATCTGGGGCCACGCTGCTCTGCGAGAATGCCACGGCCAGATCCAGGTCGGTCGGCCCACGCGAGCCCTACCGCGTGTGGCGACGAAGATGCCCCGTCGTAGGCCATGGTGATCGAGCTTTGCCCGGCTCCACCCTTTGGCGGTGGCGAGGGAGGAGTCGGAGCGGAGGGAGGGACCGGCGACGGAGGAAGCTAGGTTGCCCTCCCAGTCGCACGTGGGAGCGACGCAGGAGGGGAGAGGGGCCCTACCTTTTCTCAGGGCACGAAATTCAAGAGTACCAAAACACCCGTGGGTGATATGATCCAATCACGTTCGTAAAGTTCACCTCTCCGAGTGGGTACCTGTACTCACCAATAAGCCTCCCACAACTATTTTAAAGAGAGTGCAAATACTTTCTCTCTGTTGGGATGATCCGAGGAAAGATCTTCGTGACTAGCACTGGCCCTAAGAATTTTCACCAGGTACATCAGGCTCAAAGGAAATTCTCAAGTTGAGATAACCTTTTCAAGCAAAAGGCTGGAGGTCCATTTGCTCATGTATCTGAGAAGGAGGAGGTCGACTTGTCCCACGTGATTTTCAAGTGGTGGTGCATGCCACCTTAGAGCATCTCCAATAGGCGATGTAAAAGTTTATTCCCTAAAAATAATTTTAGATGAGGAGGGAGAAAGTTTTTGGGCACCAAAATAGATTTTTCTTTAACAGATTCCCTAAACTAGTGCCCTAAAATTTCAAAAGCAATTGAAACATAAGATCCGAGAGTGGGGAGGCAATAAGGAGGTTCTGATGGTTCTTGGAGGTCGAGGAAAGGCCGCCTGGGCAGGTGATACGTCTCCAACATATCTATAATTTTTGATTGTTGCGTGATATTATATTATCTGTTTTGGATGTCTTATATGCATCAATATGCTATTTTATATTATATTTGGGACTAACTTATTAACCTAGAGGCCAGTGCCAGTTTCTATTTTTCCTTGTTTTTGAGTTTTACAGAAAAGGAATATCAAGCGGAGTCCAAATGGAATAAAACTTTTGCGATGATTTTCTTGGACCAGAAGACGCCCAGGAGACTTGGAGAGGAGGCCATAAGACCTACGGGGTGGCCACAAGCCCTAGAGGTGCGCCCCCAGGCTTGTGGGGCCCCCATAGACCTTCCAACCCTAATCTTTGCTCCATAAATACCCAAATATTCCCCCAACATCAGAGGCATCCACCAAAATACTTTTCCGCCGCCGCAAGCCTTTGTTCCCTTAAGATACCATCTTGGGGCCTTTTCCGGCACCCTACCGGAGGGGGATTCGATCACGGAGGGCATCTACATCAACTCTATTGCCCTTCTGATGAAGCGTGATTAGTTTACCACAGATCTATGGGCCCATAACTAGTAGCTAGATGGCTTCTTCTCTCTATGATCTTCAATACCATGTTCTCCTCGATGTTCTTGGAGTTCTATCCGATGTAATATTCTTTTGTGGTGTGTTTGTCGAGATCCGATGAATTATGGATTATGATTAGATTATCTATGAGTATTATTTGAGTCTTTTCTAAACTCTTTTATGCATGATCAAATATCTTTGTATTTCTCTTCAAATTATCGGTTTGGTTTGGCCAACTAGATTGGTTCTTCTTGCAATGGGAGAGGTGCTTAGTTTTGGGTTCAATCTTGTGGTGTCCTCACCAAGTGACAAAGTAGGAGTAGTGAGGCACGTATTGTATTGTTGCCATCAAGGGTAAAAAGATGGGGTTTTCATCATATTGCTTGAGTTTATCCCTCTACATCATGTCATCTTACTTAAGGCGTTACTCCGTTCTTATGAACTTAATACTCTAGATGCATGCTGGATAGCGGTCGATGTGTGGAGTAATAGTAGTAGATGCAGAATCGTTTCGGTCTACTTGACACAGACGTGATCCCTATATTCATGATCATTGCCTTGGATATCATCATAACTTTGCGCTTTTCTATCAATTGCTCGACAGTAATTTGTTTACCCACCGTATGTTTTCTTTCAAGAGAGAAGCCTCTAGTGAAACCTATGGCCCACGGGTCTATTTTCCATCATATATTTTCAGATCTATAAAGCAAAAAAACGAAGAATACCTTGCTGCAATTTATTTAGATTTACTTCAGTTTGCCTTTTTATTTATCTTTTATACCTATCTCTATTAGATCTCACTGTTGTTCGAGACCGTGAAGGGATTGACAACCCCTTTTCCGCATTGAGTGCAAGTGTTTGTTAGTTTGTGTAGGTGCATAGATTGGAGACTTGCTTGTGCCTCCTACTGGATTGATACCTTGGTTCTTAACTGAGGGAAATACTTATCTCTACTTTGCTGCATCACCCTTTCCTCTTCAAGGGAAAAATCAACGCAAGCTCAAGAAGTAGTAGGAAGAATTTCTGGCGCCGTTGTCGGGGAGGTTTGATGACCCACAGGTATAGGGGATCTATCATAGTCCTTTTGATAAGTAAGAATGTCGAATCCAATGAGGAGCAGAAGGAAATGACAAGCGGTTTTCAGCAAGGTACTCTCTGCAAGCACTGAAATTATCGATAACAGATAGTTTTGTGATAAGATAATTCGTAACGGGTAACAAGTAACAGGTGTAACTAAGGTGAAGCAAGGTGGCCCAATCCTTTTTGTAGCAAAGGACAAGCCTAGACAAACTCTTATATAAAGCAAAGCGCTCATGCAGACACATGGGAATTACTGTCAAGTTAGCTTTCATCATGCTCATATGATTCACATTCGTTACTTTAATAATTTGATATGTGGGTGGACCGGTGCCAGGGTGATGTCCTTACTTGGACAAGCCTCCCACTTATGATTAACCCCTCTCGCAAGCATCCGCAACTATGAAAAAAAGAATTAAGATAAATCTAACCATAGCATGAAACATGTGGATCCAAATCAGCCCCTTACGAAGCAATGCATAAACTAGGGTTTAAGATTCTGTCACTCTAGCAACCCATCATCTACTTATTACTTCCCAATGCCTCCCCTAGGCCCAAATCATGTTGAAATGTCATGTATTTGACGTTCACATAACACCACTAGAGGAAAGACAACACACATCTCATCAAAATATCGAACGAATACCAAATTCACACGATTACTTTTAACAAGACTTCTCCCATGTCCTCAGGAACAAACGTAACTACTCACAAAGCATATTCATGTTCATAATCAGAGGGGTAATAAATATCATTAAGGATCTGAACATATGATCTTCCACCAAATAAACCAACTAGCATCAACTACAAGGAGTAATCAACACTACTAGCAACCCACAGGTACCAATTTGAGGTTTTGAGACAAAGATCGGATACAAGAGATGAACTACGGCTTGAGAGGAGATGGTGTTGGTGAACATGTTCATGGAGATTAACCCCCTCTTGATGATAGGATCGTTGGTGATGACGATGGCTTCGATTTCCCCCTCCAGGAGGGAAGTTTCCCTAGCAGAACAGCTCCACCGAAGCCCTAGATTGCTTCTGCCCAGGTTCCGCCTCGAGATGCATGGCGCATCATCCCGAAAGCTTCCTTCTGATTTTTTTCCTGGTCAAAAGACATCATATAGCACAATATGGGCACCGGAGGCCTACCAGGGGGCCCACAAGCCACAGTGGCGCGCCCAGGGGGTAGGGAGCGCCCTAGGCTTGTGGCCTCATGGTGGGTCCCCTCTGGTATTTTCTTTGCCCAATATTTTTTATATATTCCAAAATAATTCTCCGTAATTTTTTAGGACTTTTGGAGTTGTGCAGAATAGGTCTCTCAAATTTGCTCCTTTCCGGTCCAGAATTCCTGCTGCCGGCATTCTCCCTCTATATGTAAACCTTATAAAATAAGAGAGAAACACTGGTACGCGTCGGTCCTATACAAACGATTTTAACCCCTTTCCGCGACGGCATTTGGAACCGTCGCCTAGTGAGTGATGGCGATAGGGGGTCCTTCCCACACGACCCCGAAACCGTCGGGGATAGGGACCCTGCAGTACTCCTACTCGTTTCTGCTCGCATTGCCATCGGATTTGGTATTCTGTGGTGCTATGTTTACGATGCGCGGCCCATCACAAACAGTTCACTATTATAGAACGTGTATGTTGCGCGGCCCATCACAAACGGTTCACTATTAAGAAGATTAGCTAATCGCCGTACGAGTGTCGGACATGATTACAAAACGTCGGACTGTCGTAACATCGTCGTACATGAGAACCATCGCACATGCTATTCTATGGTGCAACGTTTACGATGCATACTTCATCAGAAACAGTTCATGGTTGCGAATCATGTACGATAAGGCAACTAACACAAACATTTAGTTTACCCACACCGTTTGTGATATTGTCTGACATCGCACACGCTTTGCAAATGGCAATTGTGTGCATGCTTGCACACGTTTCCTCTCTGTCAACCGTCTCGGATTATGGTGTATATCACAAACGTTTGTGTTTTACCAACCGTGTGTGCCGTAACAACTTGGGGAGCGTAATTTCACCGTAATTTAATTGCTGCTATTTCAATTTGTACCGGATTTGAATTTGAATTTGAATGTATGCTACAGCTTTATTCATATCCATCAGGTTCAAACAACCAATGCATTATTCGATTCATAGGTACATATGTTCAAGAATTACATAAGAACCAACTAAAGAATGATGAACCACAAATGTATTCTTGTACTATTAAAGACGGTAAAGAAAGAGGCAAAATATATTCTGGTTGCTGAACAAGGTGAAGCGGAATGCCCATATCACTACAAAAAAAAAACACATCCGTGACATTTTGGGCCGAACGAATTTTTTTCTGTCATACTTATGACACTTCTATGATGATAATTGTGACAAAACCCGGTATCATCATAGATGTGGTGGGGTCCTACTTCTATGACAAAAAATCATGACAGAAAATGGGATTTTCGTCCTGGGCGGGCCGGAGACGCAGCTGCATGACATTCTTTGGGCCGTCCATGATGGAAAAACTGTGGTAGAAGCGAGGGCGAGGAAAATATCGAGGAGTTCCCGGTTACGGTGGGTGGTCAGGGGCCGAGCGATGCACGTTTCTCTCATACGTACGCGCGTGTGTGCAAGGCGTTGGGCTGTAACTGAACCCGAGCGATTGCACTGCAGGCTACGCGTTACACTGAACCCGAGCGATCGATCGATCCCTTGCTGTTAACTGAAGCCGAGTGATTCCTTCGCTACTGCTGCTAACTAAAGCCGATCGATGCTGCCTCTGGATGAATAGTGAGCGTTGTTGGGGGGGTTGGATGAACAGTTCCCGGTGGGGGTTGGATGAACAAGAACTCGTGGTAGTAGAGGCCGTTGCCGCTGGATGAACAGTACCCCGATCGATCGAGCCGGTGGATGAACAGGACCCCGTGGAGGGCTGGATGAACAGGACCCCGTGGAGGGCTGGTTGAACAGTAGCTGATGGAGGGTTGGTTGAATAGTAGCCGGTGGAGGGCTGGTTGAACAGTAGCTGGTGGAGGGCTGGATGAACAGTAGCCCGTGGAGGGTTGGTTGAACAGGACCCTCGTGGAGAGGGCTGGTTGAACAGTAGCCGGTGGAGGAGCGCGCGGTGGAGGTTGGATGAACAGGAGCCCGTGGATGAATAGTCGCAGGTGGAGGCTGGAGGAGGTCGATGGTGGATGAACAGTAGCCCGTGGAACAACCAGGATCAAGAGAATTAAACCATATCTTAGCATCACCCTTTAATGAGAACGGAAATATTTGAAGGATATAAAAGTAGCGAGTTCTCTCATCATTAGTGAACAGGGTGGCTATATCATTTAATTTAGTAAGATGTGCCACAACAGTTCCAGATTCATAGCCATAGAAAGGATCAGATTCAACCAAAGTAATTATATCAGGATCAACAGAGAATTCATAATCCTTATCAGTAACGAAGATACGTGAATGTCATAAGCAGGATCATATTTCATTCTAGCATTCAGAGTTTTTTATTTAAGCTTAGCTAATACTTTCTTAAGATCACTTCTATCATTGCAAGCAAGAATGTCTCTTTTAGTTTCTTCATCCATAACATAGCCCTCAGACACAACAGGCAATTCATATTTATTAGGGGGAGAGTCTTCATGATCACTATCATCAATATTATCAGTTTCAATAATTTCATTCTCTCTAGCCCTAGCAAGTTGTTCATCAAGAAATTCACCAAGTGGCATAGTAGTATCAAGCATAGAAGTAGTTTCATCATAAGTATCATGCATAGCAGAAGTGGCATCATCAATAACATGCGACATATCAGAATTAATAGCAGAAGCAGGTCTGGTGTCGCAAGCTTACTCAAAACAGAAGGTGAATCAAGTGCAGAGCTAGATGGCAGTTCCTTACCTCCCCTCGTAGTTGAGGGATAAATTTTTGTTTTCTCGTCTTTCAAGTTCCTCATAGTGACCAGCAGATATAAATCCCAAGTGACTCAAAGAATAGAGCTATGCTCCCCGGCAACGGCGCCATAAAATAGTCTTGATAACCCACAAGTATAGGGGATTGCAACAGTTTTCGAGGGTAGACTATTCAACCCAAATATATTGATTCGACACAAGGGTAGCCAAAGAATATTCTCAAGTATTAGCAGTTGAGTTGTCAATTCAACCACACTTGGACAACTTAGTATCTGCAGCAAAGTATTTAGTAGCAAAGTAATATGGAAGTAACGGTAACGATAGCAAAAGTAATATTTTTGGGTTTTGTAGTGATTGTAATAGTAGCAACGGAAAAGTAAATAAGCGAAGAACAATATGTGAAAAGATCGTAGGCACTAGATCGGTGATGGAGAATTATGCCAGATGCGGTTCATCATGTAACAATCATAACATAGGGTGACACAGAACTAGCTCCAATTCATCAATGTAATGTAGGCGTGTATTCCGAATATAGTCATACGTGCTTATGGAAAAGAACTTGCATGACATCTTTTGTCCTACCCTCCCGTGGCAGCGGGGTCCTAATGGAAACTAAGGGATATTAAGGCCTCCTTTTAATAGAGTACCGGACCAAAGAATTAACACATAGTGAATACATGAACTCCTCAAACTACGGTCATCACCGGGAGTGGTCCTGATTATTGTCACTTCGGGGTTGCCGGATCATAACACATAGTAGGTGACTATAGACTTGCAAGATAGGATAATGAACTCACATATATTCATGAAAACATAATAGGTTCAGATCTGAAATCATGGCACTCGGGCCCTAGTGACAAGCATTAAGCATAGCAAAGTCATAGCAACATCAATCTCAGAACATAGTGGATACTAGGGATCAAACCTAAACAAATCTAACTCGATTACATGATAAATCTCATCCAACCCATCACCGTCCAGCAAGCCTACGATGGAATTACTCACGCACGGCAGTGAGCATCACGAAATTGGTGATGGAGGATGGTTGATGATGACGATGGCGACAGATTCCCCTCTCCGGAGCCCCGAACGGACTCCAGACCAGCCCTCCCGAGAGAGTTTATGGCTTGGCGGTGGCTCCTGATACGTCTCCAATGTATCTATAATTTTTTATTGTTCCATGCTATATTATATTCTGTTTTGGACATTAATGGGCTTTATTATACACTTTTATATTATTTTTGGGACTAACCTATTAACCGGAGGCCCAACCCAGAATTGTTGTTTTTTGCCTATTTCAGAGTTTTGCAGAAAAAGAATATCAAACGGAGTCCAAACGGAATGAAACCTTCGGGAACGTGATTTTCGGAACGAACGTGATCCAGAGGACTTGGACCCTACGTCAAGACATCAACTAGGAGGGCACGAGGTAGGGGGGTATGCCTACCCCCTGGGCGCGCCCTCCACCCTCATGGGCCCCATGTTGCTCCACCAACGTACTTCTTCCTCCTATATATACCTACGTACCCCCAAACTACCAGATACGGAGCCAAAAACCTAATTCCACCGCCGCAACCTTCTGTACCCGTGAGATCCCATCTTGGGGCCTTTTCCGGTGCTCAGCCGGAGGGGGCATCGATCACGGAGGGCTTCTACATCAACACCATAGCCTCTCCGATGATGTGTGACTAGTTTACCTCAGACCTTCCGGTCCATAGTTATTAGCTAGATGGCTTCTTCTCTCTTTTTGGATCTCAATACAATGTTCTCCCCCTCTCTTGTGGAGATCTATTCGATGTAATCTTCTTCTGCGGTGTGTTTGTTGAGACCGATGAATTGTGGGTTTATGATCAAGTTTATCTATGAACAATATTTGAATCTTCTCTGAATTCTTTTATGTATGATTGGTTATCTTTGCAAGTCTCTTCGAATTATCAGTTTGGTTTGGCGTACTAGATTGATCTTTCTTGCAATGGGAGAAGTGCTTAGCTTTGGGTTCAATCTTGCGGTGTCCTTTCCCAGTGATAGTAGGGGCAGCAAGGCACGTATTGTATTGTTTCCATCGAGGATAACAAGATGGGGTTTATATCATATTGCATGAGTTTATCCCTCTACATCATGTCATCTTACTTAAAGCGTTACTCTGTTCTTATGAACTTAATACTCTAGATGCATGCTGGATAGCGGTCGATGTGTGGAGTAATAGTAGTAGATGCAGGCAGGAGTCGGTCTACTTGTCTCGGACGTGATGCCTATATACATGATCATACCTAGATATTCTCATAACTATGCTCAATTCTGTCAATTGCTCAACAGTAATCTGTTCACCCATCGTAATACTTATGCTCTCAAGAGAAGCCACTAGTTAAACCTATGGCCCCCGGGTCTATTTTCCATCATATTAATCTCCCGTCAATAAGTTATTTCTAGCGTCGTCGTTATTTTGCTTTCTTTACTTTGCGTCTTTATCATAAAAATACCAAAAATATTATCTTATCATATCTATCAGATCTCACTCTCGTAAGTGACCGTGAAGGGATTGACAACCCCTTTATTGCGTTGGTTGCGAGGATCTATTTGTTTGTGTAGGTGCGAGGGACTCGTGCGTGGCGTCCTACTGGATTGATACCTTGGTTCTCAAAAACCGAGGGAAATACTTACGCTACTTTGCCGCATCACCCTTTCCTCTTCAAGGGAAAACCAACGCAGTGCTCAAGAGGTAGCAACTCCATATCGTAAAACGCGATGAATCTTTCTCTCTGATTTTTTTCTCCCCGAACACGAATATATGGAGTTGGAGTTGAGGTCGGTGGAGCTCCAGGGGGGCCATGAGGCAGGGGGCGCGCCCAGGGGGGCAGGCGCACCCCCACCCTCGTGGACAGGTGGTGGGCCCCCTGGCCTTGATTCTTTCGCCAATATTTTCAATATTTTCCAAAAATAAGTTCCGTGGAGTTTCAGGTCATTCCGAGAACTTTTGTTTCTGCACATAAATAAGACCATGGCAATTCTGCTGAAAACAGCGTCAGTCCGGGTTAGTTCCATTCAAATCAGGCAAGTTAGAGTCCAAAACAAGGGCAAAGGTGTTCGGAAAAGTAGATACGACGGAGACGTATCAACTCCCCCAACCTTAAACCTTTGCTTGTCCTCAAGCAATTCAGTTGATAAACTGAAAGTGATAAAGAAAAACTTTTACAAACTCTGTTTGCTCTTGTTGTTGTAAATATGTAAAGCCAGCATTCAAGTTTTCAGCAAAGATTATAACTAACCATATTCACAATAACTCTTAGGTCTCATGTTTACTCATATCAATGGCATAATCAACTAGCAAGCAATAATAATAAATCTCGGATGACAACACTTTCTCAAAACAATCATGATATGATATAACAAGATGGTATCTCGCTAGCCCTTTCTGAGACCGCAAAACAAAAATGTGGAGCACCTTTAAAGATCAAGGACTGACTAAACATTGTAATTCATGGTAAAAGAGATCCAGTCATAGTCATACCCAATATAAATTAATAGTAATGGATGCAAATGACAGCGGTGCTCTCCAGCTGGTGCTTTTTAATAAGAGGGTGATGACTCAACATAAAAGTAAATAGATAGGCCCTTCGCAGAGGGAAGCAGGGATTTGTAGAGGTGCCAGAGCTCGATTTTGAAATAGAGATAAATAATATTTTGAGCGGCATACTTTCATTGTCAACATAACAACCAAGAGATGGCGATATCTTCCATGCTACACACATTATAGGCGGTTCCCAAACAGAATGGTAAAGTTTATACTCCCCCTCCACCAACAAGCATCAATCCATGGCTTGCTCGAAACAACGAGTGCCTCCAACTAACAACAGTCCCGGGGGAGTTTTGTTTGCAATTATTTTGATTTGATTTGCATAAAGCATGGGACTGGGCATCCCGGTGACCAGCCATTTTCTCGTGAGTGAGGAGCGGAGTCCACTCCTCTTGAGAATAACCCGCCTAACATGGAAGATACGGACAGCCCTAGTTGATACATGAGCTATTCGAGCATACAAAACAGAATTTCATTTGAAGGTTTAGAGTTTGGCACATACAAATTTACTTGGAACGGCAGGTAGATACCGCATATAGGAAGGTATAGTGGACTCATATGGAATAACTTTGGGGTTTAAGGGATTGGATGCACAAGCAGTATTCCCGCTTAGTACAAGTGAAGGCTAGCAAAAGACTGGGAAGCGACCAACTAGAGAGCGACAACAGTCATGAACATGCATTAAAATTAATAAACATTGAGTGCAAGCATGAGTAGGATATAATCCACCATGAACATAAATATCGTGAAGGCTATGTTGATTTGTTTCAACTACATGTGTGAACATGTGCCAAGTCAAGTCACTTGAATCATTCAAAGGAGGATACCACCCTATCATACCACATCACAACCATTTTAATAGCATGTTGGCACGCAAGGTAAACCATTATAAACTCCTAGCTAATTAAGCATGGCATAAGCAACTATAATCTCTAATTGTCATTGCAAACATGTTTATTCATAATAGGCTGAATCAGGAACGATGAACTAATCATATTTACAAAAACAAGAGAGGTCGAGTTCATACCAGCTTCTCTCATCTCAATCAGTCCATCATATATCGTCATAATTGCCTTTCACTTGCACGACCGAACGATGTGAATAATAATAATAGTGCACGTGCGTCGGACTAAGCTAGAATCTGCGAGCATTCAATAAACAGGAGAAGACAAGGCAATATGGGCTCTTGGTTAATTCAACAATAATGCATATAAGAGCCACTTCAACAATTTAATCATGGTCTTCTCCTATCGACCCCCAAAGAAAAGAAAAGAAATAAAACTATTTACACGGGAAAGCTCCCAAAAAGCAAAAGAAGAACAGGAAATCTTTTTGGGTTTTCTTTTTAATTATTACTACTACAACAAGAAAGTAAACTAGCTAAAAGCTACAACTAATTTTTTTTGTTTTTCTTAAGGTTTTTCAAACACACAAGAAGAAAGCAAGAAAAAAGGAAAATAAACTAGCATGGATAATACAATGAAAGAGTATGAGCACCGACATCTAGCAATGAGTGTGTGAACATTAATGTAATGTCGGTGAGAGATACGTACTCCCCCAAGCTTAGGCTTTTGGCTTAAGTTGGTTTATTGCCACGGATGGCCTGGCGGATATCCAAAGTTATAGTTGGGGTCGTACTGAGAAGAAGAAGCCTCTGATTGCCACTGGTTGGCAATCATCTGAGGATCCCACTGGTAATTAGACTGTCATGGAGGATCAAATTGTGGTTCCGGCTCTGGCTCTGTGGCTGATGTAGGGTTCCGGTAGGCGTGAATGGCCGCTAGCAGAACGAGATACTGGCCTGCAGATAAATCAAACAAGGAAGGAGCAGGCAAGGTAATAGTCTCAAGGTGATGTTTATCAAAGAACAATTTGTATTTAAGCGCCCTTTCCCTATTCTTGACAATAAAATCATGCGCTACCATACTCTTATAATCTAAATAAATAGTAGGCAGCAATTTTTCTTCTTTTTCATAGTGCCTAATAGGTATGTTATAGTATGCAGCAAGGCGTGAAGCATAGACACCTCCAAAGATGGGGCCCTTTGTACGGTTCAGACTTAACCGTTTGGCAATAATACCGCCCATACTAACAGAGTCATCACGGAATAAACCATGGAACAAAATAATAATATCAGGAACACTAAGGTTTCCACAGTTTCCGCGACCAATTAAGCAACGACTAGCAAATATTGCAAAGTAGCGTAAAACAGGAAAATGTATGCTAGTGATTCTTGCATCGGAAACCTTCCTAGTTTCCCCTACAGTAATAGTATCAATAAACCCGTCCACATCTTTACGATGTGGTTCCTCTAAGCTACCCTCGAAAGGTATTTTGCAAACCCTGCAAAATTCATATAGTGACATCTTCTTAACCACATCATATAAATGAAACTCTACTGAAGGAGGTGATTCCTTAGGATAATAGTAGAAGTTTTGCACAAAAGTATTGGTGAGTAAGAGATACTGTTCGCGGGTCGCGGAGGAAGTCGGTGAGGCCTGCATTCTCAGCCAATTCATAAAAATCATCATAAATCCCGACTACTCTCAAGAAATCATCGGAAGGCCATTCACACGGCCGAACCTCCGCGGTGCGAGGCAGATTATATGTGGGACTCTCTGCTTCTTCACTTTGCTTTTCCTTCGAGCTTCGGCTCGATGAGCCCCTCAAAAATCTCTTCATTATTTTCTGAAAATTTCTGAAATTTTTAGTAACTTCAAATAAAAGTGAATCAAACTCAACAAAATTGATAGCAACTACTCCTACAAGTGCCTAGAGCCTATATCATGCATTGGAACTACTTGGAACCCTATAAATTTGACATGCAAGCTCAAGAACATGGTCACCTAGGCAGCACAAAATTGCAATGAATAAAGCACTAGAACAAAAACTAATTGGACCAATGGAGGAGTCACATACCAAGGAACAATCCCCCAAAGCAGTTTTGTGAGAGGTGCTTTGAGCAAGGAGATCGAAAATCGCAGCAAAATGAGCTAGAACTCGTGCTTGAGCTGGATGGTGATTTTTTTGGGAGGAAGAAGAAGTGTGTGGGTGCAGGAATAAGTGGAGGGGAGCAACCATGGGCCCACGAGGCAGGGGGCGCGCCCAGGGGGGTGGGCGCGCCCTGGACCCTCGTGGCCAGGTGCTTGCTCCCCCTGCTATGTTCTCAGTGCCAGATATTCTCAAATATTCCAGAAAAATTCATATTAAATTGGCAGGGCATTTATAGAACTTTTATTTTCGGGGTATTTTTATATTGCACGGATAATTCAGAAAACAGATAGAAAATACTATTTTTACTTTATTTCAACTAAATAACAGAAAGTAAAAGGAGGGTACAGAAGGTTGTGCTTTCTAACTTCATCCATCTCATGCTCATCAAAAGGAATCCACTAACAAGGTTGATCAAGTCTTGTTAACAAACTCATTCCGAATAACATGGAACCGGAGAAATTTCGAATAACACTATGTTACCTCAACGGGGATATGCACATCCCCAATAATAAGAATATCATATTTCTTCTTGACAGTAGGAAGAGAAATTCAAAACCTCCAAAAATAATCGATGGAACTTTTCCAATAGAATTGATACTGTGGACTTGAGGTTGTTTCCTCGGAAAGTGTACCGTATGCTCATTACCATTAACATGAAAAGTGACATTGCCTTTGTTGCAATCAATAACAGCCCCTGCAGTATTCAAAAAGGGTCTTCCAAGAATAATAGACATACTATCGTCCTCGGGAATATCAAGAATAACAAAGTCCGTTAAAATAGTAACGTTTGCAACCACAACAGGCACATCCTCACAAATACCGACAGGTATAGCAGTTGATTTATCAGCCATTTGCAAAGATATTTCAGTAGGTGTCAACTTATTCAAATCAAGTCTACGATATAAAGAGAGAGGCATAACACTAACACCGGCTCCAAGATCACATAAAGCAGTTTTAACATAGTTTCTTTTAATGGAGCATGGTATAGTGGGTACTCCTGGATCTCCAAGTTTCTTTGGTATTCCACCCTTAAAAGTATAATTAGCAAGCATGGTGGAAATTTCAGCTTCCGGTATCTTTCTTTTATTAGTAACAATTTCTTTCATATACTTAGCATAAGGATTCATTTTGAGCATATCAGTTAATCGCATACGCAAAAAGATAGGTCTAATCATTTCAGCAAAGCGCTCAAAATCCTCATCATCCTTTTTCTTGGATGGTTTGGGAGGAAAAGGCATGGGTTTCTGAACCCATGGTTCTCTTTCTTTACCGTGCTTCCTAGCAACAAAGTCTCTCTTATCATAACGTTGATTCTTTGATTGTGGGTTATCAAGATCAACAGCAGGTTCAGTTTCTACATCATTATCATTGCTAGGTTGAGCATCGACATGAACATCATCATTAACATTATCACTAGGTTCATGTTCATTACCAGATTGTGTTTCAGCATCAGAAATAGAAATATCATTGGATTCTCAGGTGTGTCAGCAACAGGTTCACTAGAAGCATGCAAAGTCCTATCATTTTTCTTTTTCTTCTTTTTAGAAGGACTAGGTGCATCTAAATTATTTCGCTGAGAATCCTGCTCAATTCTCTTAGGATGGCCTTCAGGATATAAAGGTTCCTGAGTCATCTTACCAGTTCTAGTAGCCACTCTAACA
Organism: Triticum aestivum; assembly: GCF_018294505.1. Lineage (NCBI taxonomy): Eukaryota > Viridiplantae > Streptophyta > Magnoliopsida > Poales > Poaceae > Triticum > Triticum aestivum. The sequence goes on from NC_057811.1 coordinate 146,729,396, forward strand.
GCATAATCATTATTCTTACTATTTAATTCATTGAGCAAATCATTCTGAGCTTTAATTACTTGTTCTACTTGAGTGATAACCATAGAAGCATGTTTACTAATGAGTTTAAGTTCACCTTTAACTCTAGACATATGATCACCCAAGTGTTCAATCATATAAGCATTTTGTTTTAATTGTCTACCAAAATAAGCATTCAAGTTTTCTTGTTTAACAATAAAGTTGTCAAACTCATCTATGCATTGTCTAGCAGACTTATAACGAGGGATATCACCTTCTTCAAATCTATAGAGAGAATTTACCTTTAATACCTGTGTCAGGTTATCAAGACCATGAGTTTCTTCAATAGGTGATGAATTAAGATCATATATTTCTTCAACAGGCGGTAAATTAAGACCATGTATTTCTTCAATAGGAGGTAAATTCTTAACATCTTTAGCTTTAATACCTTTTTCTTCCATAGATTTCTTTGCCTCTTGCATATCTTCAGGACTGAGAAATAGAGCACCTCTTTTCTTCGGAGTTGGTTTAGGAATAGGTTCAGGAGCTGGCTCAGGAAGTGTCCAATTATTTTCATTTGTCAACATATTATTCAATAGAATTTCAGCTTCATCTGGTGTTCTTTCCCTGAAAACAGAACCAGCACAACTATCCAGGTGGTCTCTGGAAGCATCGGTTAGTCCATTATAAAAGATATCAAGTATTTCATTTTTCTTAAGAGGATGATCACGCAAAGCATTAAGTAATTGGAGAAGCCTCCCCCAAGCTTGTGGGAGACTCTCTTCTTCAATTTGCACAAAATTATATATTTCCCTTAAAGCAGCTTGTTTCTTATGAGCAGGGAAATATTTATCAGAGAAGTAATAAATCATATCCTGGGGACTACGCACACAACCAGGATCAAGAGAATTAAACCATATCTTAGCACCACCCTTTAATGAGAACGGAAATATTTTAAGGATATAAAAGTAGCGAGTTCTCTCATCATTAGTGAACAGGGTGGCTATATCATTTAATTTAGTAAGATGTGCCACAATAGTTTCATATTCATAGCCATAGAAAGGATCAGATTCAACCAAAGTAATTTTATCAGGATCAACGGAGAATTCATAATCCTTATCAGTAATGAAGATAGGTGAAGTGGCATAAGCAGGATCATATTTCATTCTAGCATTCAGAGTTTTTTTGTTTAAGCTTAGCTAATAATTTCTTAAGATCACTTCTATCATTGCAAGCAAGAAAGTCTCTTTTAGTTTCTTCATCCATAACATAGCCCTCAGGCACAACAGGCAATTCATATTTATTAGGGGAGAGTCTTCATCATCACTTTCATCAATATTATCAGTTTCAATAATTTTATTCTCTCTAGCCCTAGCAAGTTGTTCATCAAGAAATTCACCAAGTGGCACAGTAGTATCAAGCATAGAAGTAGTTTCATCATAAGTATCATGCATAGCAGAAGTGGCATCATCAATAACATGCGACATATCAGAATTAATAGCAGAAGCAGGTTTAGGTGTCGCAAGCTTACTCAAAACAGAAGGTGAATCAAGTGCAGAGCTAGATGGCAGTTCCTTACCTCCCCTCGTAGTTGAGGGATAAATTTTTGTTTTCTCGTCTTTCAAGTTCCTCATAGTGACCAGCAGATATAAATCCCAAGTGACTCAAAGAATAGAGCTATGCTCCCCGGCAACGGCGCCATAAAATAGTCTTGATGACCCACAAGTATAGGGGATCGCAACAGTTTTCGAGGGTAGAGTATTCAACCCAAATTTATTGATTCGACACAAGGGGAGCCAAAGAATATTCTCAAGTATTAGCAGTTGAGTTGTCAATTCAACCACACCTGGATAACTTAGTATCTGCAGCAAAGTATTTAGTAGCAAAGTAATATGGAAGTAACGGTAACGATAGCAAAAGTAATATTTTTGGGTTTTGTAGTGATTGTAACAGTAGCAACGGAAAAGTAAATAAGCGAAGAACAATATGTGAAAAGATCGTAGGCATTGGATAGGTGATGGAGAATTATGTCGGATGCGGTTCATCATTTAACAATCATAACATAGGGTGACACAGAACTAGCTCCAATTCATCAATGTAATGTAGGCATGTATTCCGAATATAGTCATACGTGCTTATGGAAAAGAACTTGCATGACATCTTTTGTCCTACCCTCCCGTGGCAGCGGGGTCCTAATGGAAACTAAGGGATATTAAGGCCTCCTTTTAATAGAGTACCGGACCAAAGAATTAACACATAGTGAATACATGAACTCCTCAAACTACGGTCATCACTGGGAGTGGTCCTGATTATTGTCACTTCGGGGTTGCCGGATCATAACACATAGTAGGTGACTATAGACTTGCAAGATAGGATCTATAACTCACATATATTCATGAAAACATAATAGGTTCAGATCTGAAATCATGGCACTCGGGCCCTAGTGACAAGCATTAAGCATAGCGGATACTAGGGATACTAGGGATCAAACCCTAACAAAACTAACTCGATTACGTGATAAATCTCATCCAACCCATCACCGTCCAGCAAGCCTACGATGGAATTACTCACGCACGGCAGTGAGCATCATGAAATTGGTGATGGAGGATGGTTGATGATGATGATGGCGACGGATTCCCCTCTCCGGAGCCCCGAACGGACTCCAGATCAGCCCTCCCGAGAGAGTTTAGGGCTTGGCGGCGACTCCGTATCGTAAAACGTGATGAATCTTTCTCTCTGATTTTTTTCTCCCCGAACACGAATATATGGAGTTGGAGTTGAGGTCGGTGGAGCTCCGGGGGGCCCACGAGGCAGGGGGCGCGCCCAGGGGGGCAGGCGCGCCCCCACCCTCGTGGACAGGTGGTGGGCTCCCTAGCCTTGATTCTTTCGCCAATATTTTTAATATTTTCTAAAAATAAGTTCCGTGGAGTTTCAGGTCATTCCGAGAACTTTTGTTTCTGCACATAAATAACAGCATGGCAATTCTGCTGAAAACAGCGTCAATCCGGGTTAGTTCCATTCAAATCATGCAAGTTAGAGTCCAAAACAAGGGCAAAAGTGTTTGGAAAAGTAGATACGACAGAGACGTATCAGGGGGAACATTTTTTCCGTGAAATACGGTGGCCCGTCTGGTGGGTCCCTGCTGTCAGGTGGAGGAATCATTATTTTCCGCGAAATAAGGAGGCACTTCCTTGCTGCGCCATGAACCCAGCTGTCAGCCTCTCCACGTACAGTACTCTTTCGATGGAAGTCGTTCCTTGACCATGTTGACCACGCCGCGGCGAGAGCACCAGGGCGGTGGATGACGGCGAGGCCTAGGAAGGGGACGACGCGGAGCCGGGGAAGACGCAGCAGTGGGTGCCCACGCGGAGAGGAGTACGAGGGTTCACTGGTTCGGCTGTGGTGTGAGGCTGCCGTCGCCGCAGGGCCTGGCTAGCGGTGGGAGTAGTAGGGAGTGGTGAGGCCTCCACGGCATCACAGCTAGCCATGGGAAGCAGGAGCACGCGGCACGACCGGCGCTGGTTTGGGCGACTGGAGCAACAAGACCAGATGTTGAAGAAGCACTACCACCGTTGGATGGATATCATACGGTCACTGGAGCTAGAATCGTTCATATTGACTAAGTTGACAAAGCCCTCCGTCCCCGTCAACTTAGTAGGCCCACAAGTCAGCCTCCCACTATGGTGGGTCCTAGCTAGCAGGGGGAGTATTCATTTTTTTGTGCGTAATAAGGAGGCACTTCCTTGCGTGCGAAGATATAGCTGGTGGGTCCGAGCTGTCAGTGGGAGTATTCATTCTTTTTGGCGTAATAAGGAGGTACTTGCTTGCGTGCGGCCATGGACCATGTGGGTCCCAACTGTCAGCCTCTCCATGTACGTCCCTCTTCCGATGTTGTCGTTTGTTGACAACGTTGACCACGCGGTGCCGAGAACACCAGCACGATGGACGACGGCGAGACCCAGGAAGGGAATGACCCGGAGGCGGCGAAGCCACATCAGTGGAGGGATGTGGGTGAGTAGAGGGATGGCCTGGCTAGCAGTGGGAGTAGTAGGGGCGGTGAGGCCTACGCGGCAGCACAGCCGGCCACGGGAGGCGGGAGCAGGCGGCCCCACCAGCGCTGGATTTGGCGGCTGGAGCAAGAAGATCAGAGATTGAAGAAACACGACGGCCGTTGGATTGACATCCAACGCTTACGTTTGCTAGAATCGTTTGTTGTCGTATATAATAAGTAAAAAAATCTTGCATACGCGTCAACTTAATAGGCCCACAAGTCAGACCATTCCCTATTTTTTTAATAATTTATATTTAGCTCATTGCAACTTCTTATGCAATTTATTGCAGTTCATTTTTTTGTTGGCCAGGGCCAAGGTTAATAATTTAAACGAAATTTCGCATATTTCTGTGGGTTCCAAACTATTTTTAATACTGAAATGTCGAGCCAGATTTAAAGTACTTTGAATATATATTTGAATTAGGTTAAAGCCCAGTGAAATTTGAAGGTGAAAATGTGAAAAAATTCAGAAATTATAAAGTAATTGCCAATTTGTCATTTGTTTTTTATATTTACAGCCCATTTCATATTACTTTCAAGATTTGCAAGCGTCTTGAAAGAGTTGCATCCCATCGGGGCGTAGAAAAATAAGTAAGCCTGGATTGGGTATTCTCCAGAAAAAATAAACTGGGCTCATTTTCACAAACAAAAAATAGCTGGGCTGGTCATGTGGTGAACATAAAATATAAGCCTGGGCTAGACAGGCCATAGCCCAGTTGAAACATTGCTCCGTATCAACAATAACAAAAAAAATACTGCTCGAGTAGCTACGGCCCAGGTGTCAGCCGATCTTGTGATGTTCTCTTGTCTATTGACTATATACGCTGACAATGTCGTGGGTCCCAGATGTCAGCAAACCACTAGCAGGAAGCATTTTCTTTTTCCATACGCTCACAATGGAGTATATATATATATATATAAATGAGGAACTTCCTTGCGTCCGGCCATGGACATGGTGGGCCCCTACTATCATCCTCTCCACGTACAATCCTCTGCCGATTCCTCTTGTTTGTTGATCATGTTGACAACGCGAGAGGGCGGCGCCGCGGCGAGCGCAACAAAGCGCGCGGAGGACGATGGCGAGGCCTCGGAGGTTGGCATTAATGATTTAGGAGACGGTGGGGCGGCGATGCGTGCGTTGAGGCACAGTCAGTCGTGGGAGGCGGAAGCAGGCGGCCCCGCCGGCTGGTTTGGTTTTGGCAGCTAGAGGAAGATAGGACTGAAGAAACACGACAGACTGTAAAAGCAGCAGGAGTACTTAACAACCTTAACTGAAACCAGCAGGGGCACTTAACAACCATAGATGAAAGCAGTATGAGTACTTATATAGGTTCAACCATACAAAGCACGCCTCGAACAGTGCTACTTTGCCTACAGTTAACCAAAGGGTGAGGCCGCCAAGCCCCAGGACAAGGCCCAGGCGCCACCCCGCGCATCCACAACCTTCTGAAAGCGGCTTCATCTCGCAATGTGGTCAATAAATAGGATATTCGCTTTAGAGCCATGGAAAAGCAGGAACATAATCTTCTGTCCTATTCTCCAAGATGGACGGGCCTTCATTATTTGAGACCACCCATGAATAAGTATCTTTTCACCTCCAAGAGGAATGGAGTAGGTCAACATAAACATCATGTTGTGACCAAGCGCATGTCTGACCCGACCATGGTCAGGCATCTGTATAGGAACAATAGACCCGGGCAGTTCCTGTTTCAAGAAGATCACAGCTGTAAAACTGCACATAAGCAAGAGTTTATGAACAACATATATAACAGAAAATAGCTCGTACCATAAGTTTCTCAACACAGTTGGACCTGTTCAACGAGGGCAGCAGTGGCACACATATCCCATATGGCCTTCCACCATTGAAACGCCCCACAAGGACCTCAAGACGATCAATTAAGTGTAGGAACTTGTAGATGTCGTCCAAGTAAACTTCAGTGCCATGAGTAACAGCCGAGTTCTTATAGAATAACAAACGAGTAGCCTGCTTAACTCTGAAAAAACCTACACGTGCCACCAATTATAAGAAAATATTAGTTAGAAGTAGCATCTTCGTGCGAGATTCGTTGCTACTTCTAAAGTTAAATTGTGATTAGTTAGACAGAATAGGTGGATTAAGAAGTAATCGAGGCACGAAGCAAGAACCAGATACAAAAATAACATGGATGAACAATTGGAACGATGTCGGGGTGGAAGATCGTAGTGAAGATGAGACCAGGTTCTGCTATTTCCATCAACATTCGTGCGCCAACTTTCAGTCCATAACACTTGAGAAAGTTTATCCAAGTTCGGCCGTAAAAAAGCAGCGATCTTCTTGGTTCATGAACCCAACTCGAAACTTATATCCAGGCTTGTCTTCACTGTGACCATTAAACTGGTGTATTCAGTTATGGCAAGGCCGGGCATCTTGAGTACATGTGTTCTAGCAGAGCAAGGAATGCACTGCAGGAAAAATAATATGAGAACACAATGTATTCCCTATATCCAAATCTAGAAATAATTTCCTCCTTCACGTCAGTGTTGACCATGGTTCTAGTACCTTTTAACGAAATATAGCAATCCAAATTTCCAAAGTAGTCGACAGCATGTTCAAAAAACCCCACCCTCCCGGATAGAAAAGAGGATTCTAGGAACATACTGTGCGCGTTTTAAAATCCTGTGTTAGGATGAGAAGGAACAAGTGTGGCGTCTCACCGAGGGCGCAGAAACCTGTAGGGTCCTCGCACTTTGGGCACTACAAATGAAACACACTAGATTCAGTAGGAAGAAAAATGCATCAATGGCGGCGGCTGCCATCCTAGGAGTACGCGCGACCAAGGGACTTGGATTTATCGGGGATGGATGAAGAATTCGTACCAGGTTCTCCATGAGAAAACCCTATGCAATCGCCGAGCGGGGGTTTCCTCTGAACAAGCAGACGAGGGAGAAGGGGTTCAGGCCCAGTGAAATATTGCCGCTTCGTCCATCCAGCTTACTGCTAAAGCTGGAAAGGTGGGTTTTTTTGTGATTTGACGGCTCATTGGGCATTACTGCGGCGCTACGACCGGTGTGTGTCTACCGTGCAGTTGTGCACTCTAATTTGGTGCATATGGCACGTGGACCCCCTTGCCGGATGCCCCACATATCAGCGAAAGGAAGTAGAAAGACAGGAGTAACTAGTTACACATAAATATATTTTTGAAAGAGAGATACTCCCTCTGTAAAGAAATATAAAGATCTTTTATATCGCAACTTTATACATAAGAAAAATCAAGGGGAATATATATAACATATATATTTATAAAAAACAGAGTCTTTTTAACACGGTATAGACGAGTTGGTGATGATGGTATGCCTGCCATCCTGCAATATAGGCCGTCCGATTTATATCTGGCGGATAGGAAGGAAACTATGGAAATTTTGCAAAAAGGTACCCACACACCTCTCCACATTTGCAAATAAGGCCTTCCCTCGTTCATCCTTTTCTCTCACAAGATAAAATACTCATACAAATGCATCTTGATGTTACGCGCAACGCACGGGCATTATGGGGGTTCAGCTGAGAAATACTCAGACAGGCTCACGGTTCTGGACTTTGGGCCATAGGCCGATGGGCCTGCATGTTTGGGGGCCCATGTGTTCCAGCTCAGCGCTTTTCATATTGCAAGCGGTCGGTACGGTGCTGGTTTTAGATGCTGTCGCAAGGCGAATACACAAAATTGAAAAAAGCACGACAGCTGTTGGAATGAAATCAAATGACAGTTCCTAACAAGCAATCAGAGTTGCAATTCTATCAACGATATTGTACTACTTATACACACAGGACACTTGTTTCACCATGCCAGAGTATTACATCAAAATCTCTCGGAGGATAGATCAGTTCGGCAGTTGCGTGCAGCTACTGAAGAATTTCAAAGTTGATTTGGACCAGCTCTCCTTGCCGAGAAAGTTAGATTTTGACATCATCCCCTACCGCAAGATATGATTTAGATTTGAACCTTGACCATCCTTTAGCATCAATCATCTTGCGACCATCCTTTGTACTTATGGTATATTGAGCAGGTTCATTCACACCAAGGCTGCACATGGTACGAGAAACTTGGCCACGGTCGCCCGGATTGTTGAACGACTCCCTCGTTGCTCTAGGAATTCTATGTTTGCAAACAAGAAGACATACACAAACAGTTAGATCAACACAGTGAATCATGTGAAACAACATGGAAAGAAAAAAGAACAAAGCACTTGGGCGGCCAATGCTTACCAAGAAGGTGCACATGTCGGTTTTTGTAAGGACTTTGGTATATGAAGTGCGAACTGCAGCCCAGTCTGTTGCCGGTGCAACTGCTGGTTTCGTTGCTACTGCACGGGCCGGACCAGATGCAAGTGCAAGTGTTGGTGCAGGTGCCGAAGCCGTTGCTGGTGCCCGTGCCGGTGCGACTGGTAGTGCCGCTGCTGCTTCCGGAGATGGTGCTCCTTGTAGAGCTGGTGCTGGTGTCGGAGCAGGTGCTGGTGTCGGAGTAGGTGCCGGTGTCGATGCTCGATCCTCTGGTAGATCAGCCTGATCTGATGACGCGGTCAGTGCCCAATCCTCAGCTGGATCAGACTGAGCTGCTGCCGCTGTCAGTGCAAGAGCAACTGCCGGTGCTCGATCCGTTGCTGAAGGTGGTACCGATGTGCGAGACAGCGGTGATCGTGTGTGATCTGCTATGATCAGCTTTCTAACTTGACTAGGCTCCGTGACCATGATCCAGTCTTTTTCTTCATTTATTTTAAACGCGAGAAGGACTAATTGTGGCGTGTTTGTCAAACCAAACTTTAGTTCATCATAGGGATTCAGCTTGTACTCAGACAACAGACTGATCCAATTTTTTCCAGTAATATAAGTGATGGACAGTGCCTTTGTTACTGACACGACATAATAAGTGAAAGCTGCAAAATATCCATCGTAGAGCAAACCAAACGGTTTATTCTTTGATGAATGTCACATGGCAAAACCTGCATCGTAAAATTGCAGCAAACGAAAGAAAACATGACATTAAATCAATAAGATCTAGATAGTAAATCAATAAGATTTACTTGATGTGAAACGGGTGAATCCTTACCAGGAAATCACTATGTTGAATACTAAACAGAAGATTGGTCGTCCAACTATGCGTGGCATGTAGGGCCCCCGCCTACTCCCACAAGCAGGATAGTCCAAAGGTCGTGACAAATCATATGGACCGAACATCCATGGGACTGGAAATCCTGGTGGGTGCGATAAACCCTGCAATGCATACAGATATTGGAGTGTAACCATAACTGATAAACCGTCCTCACAAAAAAGATGATCTGGATACTTCAAAATATATAGACTAAATTGAGTGGACAGACATTAACATAGACTGTTCTCAGGACTCACCACACACCAAAAGCGGCAGTACTAAACAATACAGGGTTCACAAACACTTTAAATATGTATCCAGATTGAGACTCGGATCTGGATCGGTGTAAAAGCTTGCATCGACGTCACTCTTTACGATGAACTCTTTATCACCTCCATACCGAGAAATATTTCCTTAGTCCTCTTAGGTAACTAAGGATAACTTTGACCGATGTCCAGTGATCCACTCCTGGATCACTATCGTACCCCCTTGCCAAACTCATGGCGAGGTACACAATAGGTCTGGTACACAGCATAGCATACTTAATAGAACCTATGACTGAGGCATAGGGAATGACTTTCATTCTATTTCTATTTTCTGCCGTGGTCGGGTTTTGAGTCTTACTCAACTTCACACCTTGCAAAACAGGCAAGAACTCCTTCTTTGACTGTTCCATTTTGAACTACTTCAAAATCTTGTCAAGGTATGTACTTATTGAAAAATCATATCAAGCGTCTTGATCTATCTCTATAGATCTTGATGCTCAATATGTAAGCAGCTTCACCGAGGTCTTTCTTTGAGAAACTCCCTTCAAACATTCCTTTATGCTTTCCAGAAAATTCTACATCATTTTCGATCAACAATATGTCATTCACATATACTTATCAAAAAGGCTGTAGTGCTCCCACTAACTTTCTTGTAAATACAGGCTTCACCGCAAGTCTGTATAAAACTATATGCTTTGATCAACTCATCAAAGCGTATATTCCAACTCCAAGATGCTTGCACCAGTCCATAGATGGATCGCTGGAGCTTGCACATTTTGTTAGCACCTTTAGGATTGACAAAACCTTCTGGTTGCATAATATACAACTCTTCTTTGAGATATCCATTTAAGGAATGCAGTTTTGATATCCATTTGCCAGATTTCATAATGTGGCAATTGCTAACATGATTCGGACGGACTTAAGCATCACTACGGGTGAGAAAGTCTCATTGTAGTCAACTTCTTGAACTTGTCGAAAACCTTTTTGCGACAAGTCGAGCTTTATGGACAGTAACATTACCATCAGCGTCAGTCTTCCTCTTGAAATCCATTTATTCTCTATGGCTTGCCGATCATTGGGCAAGTCAACCAAAGTCCATACTTTATTCTCATACATGGATCCCATCTCAGATTTCATGGCCTTAAGCCATTTTGCGGAATCTGGGCTCATCATCGCTTCCTCATAGTTCGTAGGCTCGTCATGGAGTGGCAACTTGCTTGCCATTCTTCTTGAAGTTCCCTTTCTTTCCCTTGCCCTTTTTCTTGAAACTAGTGGTCTTGTTAACCATCAACACTTGATGCTATTTCTTGATTTCTACCTTCGCCGATTTCAGCATCGCGGAGAGCTTGGGAATTGTTTTCGTTATCCCTTGCATATTATAGTTCATCACGAAGTTCTAGTAACTTGGTGATAGTGACTAGAGAACTCTGTCAATCACTATCTTATCTGGAAGATTAACTCCCACTTGATTCAAGTGATTGTAGTACCTAGACATTCTAAGCACATGCTCACTAGCTGAGCTATTCTCCTCCATCTTGTAGGCAAACTGCTTGTCAGAGGTCTCATACCTCTCAACACGGGCATGAGTCTGAAATATCATTTTCAGCTCTTGGAACATCTCATATGCTCCATGGCGTCCAAAACATTTTTGAAGTCCCAGTTCTAGGCCGTAAAGCATGGTGCACTAAACTATCAAGTAGTTATCATACTGAGCTTGTCAAGCGTTCATAACGTCTGCATCGGCTCCTGCAATAGGCCTGTCACCTAGCGGTGCATCAAGGACATAATTCTTCTGTGCAACAATGAGGATAATCCTCAGATCACGGACCTAGTCTGCATCATTTCTACTATCATCTTTCAACTTAGTTTTCTCTAGGATCATATCAAAATAAAATAGGGAGCTATACGCGAGCTATTGATCTACAACATAGATATGCAAATACTATCAGGACTAAGGTCATGATAAATTAAGTTCAATTAATCATATTACTTAAGAACTCCCACTTAGATAGACATTCCTCGAGACATCTAAATGATCACGTGATCCAAATCAACTAAACCATGTCCGAGCATCACGTGAGATGGAGTAGTCTTCAATGGTGAACATCTCTATGTTGATCATATCTACTATATGATACGTTCGACCTTTCGGTCTCCTGTGTTCCGAGGCCATGTCTGTACATGCTAGGCTCGTCAAGTTTAACCCGAGTATTCCGCATGTGCAAAACTGTCTTGCACCCGTTGTATGTGAACGTAAAGCTGATCACACCCGATCATCATGTGGTGTCTCGACACGACGAACTGCCGCAACGGTGCATACTCAGGGAGAACACTTATACCTTGAAATTTTAGTGAGGGATCATCTTATAATGCTATCGCCGTACTAAGCAAAACAAGATGCATAAAAGATAAACATCACATGCAATCAAAATATGTGACATGATATGGACATCATCATCTTGTGCCTTTGATCTCCATCTCCAAAGCACCGTCATGATTTTCATCCTCACCGGCTTGACACCTTGATCTCCATCGTAGCGTCGTTGTTGTCTCGCCAACTATTGCTTCTACAGCTATCGCTAACGCATAGTGATAAAGTAAAGCAATTACATGGCGTTTGCATTTCATACAATAAAGCGACAACCATAAGGCTCCTGATAATTGCCGATAACTTTTACAAAACATGATCATCTCATACAATAAATTATATCACATCATGTCTTGACCATATCACATCACAACAGGCCCTGCAAAAACAAGTTAGACGTCCTCTACTTTGTTGTTGCAAGTTTTACGTTGCTGCTACGGGCTTCTAGTAAGAACCGTTCTTTCCTACGCATCAAAACCACAACGGCGATTTATCAACTTTGCTGTTTTAACCTTCAACAAGGACCGGCCGCAGTCAAATTCGATTCAACTAAAGTTGGAGAAATAGACACTCGCTGGCCACCTTTATGCAAAACTAGTTGCATGTCTGTCGGTGGAACCAGTCTCATGAACGTGGTCATGTAAGGTTGGTCCGGGCCGCTTCATCCAACAATACCGCCGAATCAAAATAAGACATTGGTGGTAAGCAGTATGACATCACCGCCCACAACTCTTTGTGTTCTACTCGTGCATATCATCTACGCATAGACCTGGCTCGGATGCCACTGTTAGGGAGCGTAGCATGCAATTTTAAAAAATATCCTACGATCACGCAAGATCTATCTAGGAGATGCATAGCAACGAGAGAGAGAGAGTGTGTCCACGTACCCTCGTAGACCGAAAGCGGAAGCGTTAACTTAATGCGGTTGATGTAGTCGAACGTCTTCTCGATTCAACCGATCAAGCACCGAACATGGCGCCTCCGAGTTCTGCACACGTTCAGCTCGATGATGTCCCTCGAACTCTTGATCCAGCAAAGTGTCGAGGGAGAGTTTCGTCAGCACGACGGCGTGGTGACGGTGATGGTGAAGTGATCCGCGCAGGGCTTCGCCTAAGCACTACATGAATATGACCGGAGGCGTAAACTATGGAGGGGGGCACCGCACACGGCTAACAATGTTTGTTGTGTGTTGTAGCAGTGCCCCCCTCATATATATAGGTTGGAGGGGAGGAGAGGCAGCCAAGGGGGCGCCCCAAGTAGGAGGAATCCTACTTGGGGTCCTCCCAATTCGGCCTCCCCTCTTTCCTATTCCTATTCGGAGTAGGAAGGGAAGAGGTGGAAGGGGGAATCCTATTCCCTTTTTCCTTTCCTTCTTCCCCTTTCCTTCTCCAATTTGGCCAGCCCATATGGGGGGGCGCACCAGCCCCTTTTGTGGCTGGTGTGTTTCCCCTCTTGGCTCATAAGGCCCATATCTTTTGCTGGGGGTGCCCGGAACCCCTTCCGGTGACCCGATAAGTACCCGGTGCATCCCGAAACACTTCCGGTGTCCGAATACCATCGTCCTATGTATCAATCTTTACCACTCGAACATTTTGAGACTCCTCGTCATGTCCGTGATCTCATCCAGGACTCCGAACAACATTCGGTCACCAAATCACATAACTCATATAATACAAAATCGTCATCGAACGTTAAGTGTGCGGACCCTACGGGTTCGAGAACTATGTAGACATGACCGAGACACATACCTCTCCGGTCAATAACCAATAGCGGAACCTGGATGCTCATATTGGTTCCTACATATTCTACGAAGATCTTTATCGGTCGAACCATTATGACAACATACGTTATTCCCTTTGTCATCGGTATGTTACTTGCCCGAGATTCGATCGTCGGTATCTTCATACCTAGTTCAATCTCGTTACCGGCAAGTCTCTTTACTCGTTCCGTAATGCATCATCCCGCAACTAACTCATTAGTCACATTGCTTGCAAGGCTTATCATGATGTGCATTACCGAGAGGGCCCAGAGATACCTCTCCGATACTCGGAGTGACAAATCCTAATCTCGATCTATGCCAACCCAAAAAACACCTTCGGAGACACCTGTAGAGCATCTTTATAATCACGCAGTTACGTTGTGACGTTTGATAGCACAGAAGGTGTTCCTCCGGTATTCGGGAGTTGCATAATCTCATAGTCAAAGGAATATGTATAAGTCATGAAGAAAGCAATAGCAATAAAACTTAAGGATCATTATGCTAAGCTAATGGATGGGTCTTGTCCATGACATCATTCTCCTAATAATGTGATCCCGTTCATCAAATGACAACACATGTCTATGGTTAGGAAACTTAACCATCTTTGATTAACGAGCTAGTCTAGTAGAAGCTTACTAGGGACACTGTGTTTTGTCTATGTATCCACACATGTATTAAGTTTCCGGTTAATACAATTCTAGCATGCATAATAAACATTTATCATGATATAAGGAAATATAAAATAACAACTTTATTATTGCCTCTAGGGCATATTTCCTTCACATTGTAGACCTACGAGTCTGTATTTAGTAGCTAGATGGCTTCCTCCCTCTCTTTTGATTCTCAATACAATGATCTCTTCGAGATCCATATGATGTAACTCTTTTTTGCGGTGTGTTTGTTGGGATCTGATGAACTTTGAGTTTATGATCTGATCTATGTTTTTATCCATGAAAGTTATTTGAGTCTTCCTTGATCTCTTATATGCATGATTGCTTATAGCCTCGTATTTCTTCTCCGATATTTGGGTTTTGTTTGGCCAACTTGATCTATTTATCTTGCAATGGGAAGAGGTGCTTTGTGATGGGTTCGATCTTACGGTGCTTGATCCCAGTGAGAGAAGGGGAACCAACACGTATGTATCGTTGCTATTAAGAATAACAATATGGGGTCTATTTCTACATAAATAGATCTTGTCTACATCATGTCATCTTTCTTATTGCATTACTCCGTTTTTCCATGAACTTAATATACTAGATGCATGCTGGATAACGGTCGATGTGTGGAATAATAGTAGTAGATGCAGGCAGGAGTCGGTGTACTAATCTTGGACGTGATGCCTATATAATGATCATTGCCTGGATATCGTCATGATTATTTGAAGTTCTATCAATTGCCCAACAGTAATTCGTTTACCCACCATTTGCTATTTTTCTCGAGAGAAGCCACTAGTGAAATCTACGGCCCCCGGATCTCTTCTTTATTATATTTGCCTTCGCGATCTATTTTTATTTGCTTTTATTTTCAAATCTATTAAACCAAAAATATAAAAATATCTTGCTGCAATTTTTATCTATTTATTTTATCTCGCATTCCCGCAAGATCTATTTATCCAATCTACTACAATTTTATCTATCTTTTTACCCGTGAGGGATTGACAGCCCCTCTCTTACGTCGGGTTGCAAGTATTTGTTCTTTGTGTGCAGGAGCTATTTACGTGGTGTTGCATGGTTCTCCTACTGGTTCGATAACCTTGGTCTCATCACTGAGGGAAATACCTACCGTTGTTGTGCTGCATCATCCCTTCCTCTTTGGGGAAATACCGACGTAGTTCAAGTAAACATCAGGGGGTCCGGGGCGGCAGCAGTAGAGACACGGCCAGATCTGACATCGAAGTGGCGCAAGTCGTGTTCGGCTAGGGTTGCGGGCAGCTGCCTCGACTGGGGCCGTCTCGGATGCTTGGGGTGGCGGCGCGGTGGCAGAGGTTCAACGCTCTCCTCCTGCTTCATTGAGTGCTCGGATCTGCAGTTGGCGGCTTGTCCGGTGGGTGGTGCACGGTGGCTCCACGCGCTCGTCTTTGGCTGGCCATGGGGCCAGGGTGCTCCGGGGAGATGGCAGGGGTGCCTATACGGGTCTTGTTGTCACTGGGGGCGCTGACGATGACCCGAACCCAGTTCGAGAAATGGCGCGGTGGCTGCGACTTGGCCTGCAGCCGCCGGTGGCCTTCCGCTCTCCCATTTCCAGCTGGCTGGGCTTCGTTCTTGCCCAAAGGTGGCGCTTTGCAGGTAGCAGGTCAGTGAATCATGGTGTAGGCGGTGGGACGGTTCCGGGGCGGTGGCTCTGGTGGTGGCAGCGCGGGCTCGTGGGCGGAGCCCATGGCTCAGGTGCTGCCCAATGGCCATGGTTGTGTGGGCGGCGTGGTGGCCGGGGTGTGATGTTCTGTGGTGGTGGTGCGGCTTTCGTCCCATTTGCCGGCGGCGGTGAGCTATGGCCGGGGTGAAAACATGTTTTGTCTTCGGGCAGGCTGGCAGCGGCGATTATCATCCCCTTCTTGTAGGCGTCGTCGCGGCTCTCATCGCCCATCGTGCAGCTCCAGGGGATACCCAGATCCTCGGATCGGGCGGTGACGGTGCTCTGGTACGGTGCCGTCACCTTCCTGAAGGCACCACCTTGGAGCTCGCGGTTCGTCATATGCGGCTTCGTCTCCTCCCGGTAGCGTGTTCACGGTGGAGGACCCATGTAGCTCTTGTAGTGCTAGTGGGTGGTGTTGCTGCGCGCAGCTCCTATGTATCCGGCCTTGGGTGTGTGTGTTGGAGTGCGGTGTGTTTGTATCGGGTTGTTGAGGATCATTACTTTATAGATAAAACGGGACGAAAACCTGTTTTTGGTAATTCCATGCCCTACTAGATGCACGTAAGGGATACAATTGCACTATTTCGAGGATTTTACGGTTGCAGGTGATTAGTTCTCTATAACTACAGAATCGCCCCGTTTCTCTCTCAAAGATGGCTATGAAACTACCGGCCACTAACGGCTTATACAAAGAGGACATATTTCAACAAAAAAGAACAGAGATCACGCGCTAGCAGAAACTTGTAAGCCTAGCTTAGAGCATCTACAGCCGGATTTGGCAAATTCGACCTCTCAAACGTCTGCGGACGTACTTGAGCATGTCCGTGGGCACTGACAGGGCACGCCTCATATTTCCTTCTCCACATACAACTCTCTCATATTCATCCCCTAAATCCATACAAAAGCATGCAAAATATATAGCTACATACTATTTTCTATACTACTCAAATTTCGTCGTTGTCGGCGATGGCCGGAGCCGCCAGCGCCGGAGCCTGGGCCGCCTGCGCTGCCTCCATCTGTTGCCGACGGCGACGTCTGGCCTCCGCAGCCGACTCCAAGTGGATGGAGTTCAGGATGGCATGCTGCTCCGGCCACACGCCCACATCCTCCTCCATCGTCGGCACCTCCTCCTACCCCACATCCAGCGGCGGCGCCTCCTCCGCCGGCTCCTGCTCCTCTTCCTCCTTCCCCGGCATCTCCTCCTCAACCTCCTCGAAATCCTCCTCTGGTTCCAGAGGTAACCTCGCTTCCCTACGGATCGGAACCTACTCAAGGAGGAAGAGACGGTGCTGGATCATGTAGTAGCGGCGGCGTGGGGGCATGGCTAACGGGCACGAGTGACGACGGAGGGAGGGAAGATGCAGATGTGCTAGGGCTGGGGGCGCCTGCCGGCTTAAATAGCTGGCTACGGCCTCGGGCGGCGCCACGCGGCGGTCACACCAAGGCGACGGTCGAGGCGCCCGTCGGACCGTCGGGTTTCCCGGCGAGTCCATGTGGGGCCACACCGTCAGACCGATGTGGCGGGCGTGCCGGTCAGCCCGGGCGTTTGAGGGCCGTTTGGGACAAAAAATCGTGACCTGGCACTGGCAGTGACCGGACGCCCGCCCGGGCGTATGAGACGTTTGAGGGGTCCGGTTGTAGATGCTCTTAGTAGATAGGTAAACTCCATTGTAATTTTCGCATACTATCAATAAAAACAGGTAGGCAATGACATGGCTTTTACCCATCCCGAGGCCTTGGATATAACCACCATGTCATCATCACTATCGACGAGATCTCTTTGGACACCATTGCTTTCTCTACAATTTTTCCACGACATCACTTAGATTGTATGGTGGGCGGAGCATTATTTGTTGACACTCTTTTCTTTTAATACTCTCTCTGATTCAAAGGTTCCATGACCTTTATTTTGAATCAGATGGCGTAACTATTCGTCGACACTCCTGGCTGCTGACTGCCTGACTGCATTCACCGAAACTGCTTTTGCTCTGCAAAACTTTTTTTTTAAAGGAGGATGACCCCCGGCTTCTGCATCTGGGAGATGCATACGGCCACTTTATTAATTACTTTCGAGGACCTTACAAAGTATTACAAACAATATACCTGAATCCGCCATCTTGGCAACATATGCCGCTACTCTTATCCATATGATGAAGGGATGCTAGCTGGGCCACTACCCAAACCACTCACCTAAACCTAACTTCAAAAGCCGGAAGCCCCAGCCGAGCCACATACCGGGTCTGGGGCACAATCCGGTCAGACGCACTCTTGTGTCGTCGCCGCCATCTTCCACAGGTCCGTCTTCAGATTATATTGAGTCTTCTACCTTGTGAAGGCCACTTCTCCATCGACGTCACCATGACGCCAGACAGCTACCTCCTCCTGCGCGAGTCCATCTCCGCGCATCGGACGCCGAGCCTCCATAGCGCCATGCCGCCGAACTCCGCCGCCATCAATGAGTGAGATGAAGTACCGCTCCACCACGGCAAGTACAAGGTGAGGAAGGGCGAGGTCGCCGTCGGAGACACGGCCGGAAGATAAGCACCGCAGTCACGAGACATGCCCGGAGCTGCGACGCTGTAGATCAGACGGGCCGCCACCAGGATCCGGACGATCTCGCCATGCACGCCCAGCATCCCCATACCCAAGTCGGCGCCTTCAAGAAGGTGACGACGCTGTGGCGCCGCCGCCGCTTAACCACCGGGGCTAGGGTTTTCACCCGGGCGCAGGGGAAGGGGGGAGGCAGGGGAGGTTTAGCCTCGGCGCCGCCACCAAGGAGGGAATGGCGTCCGGGACGCCATCGACGCCGTGACCGCCACCGGCGGCCAAGGGTTTCCCCCGGCCAAGCACCCTGCCGCCACCTCCGAACCAGCCACAACGTCAGCAGGCGCGTGCACGCCGGAGATCCAGGCCGGCCGGAGGTCATACATCACGAGCGGACCAGATCGCCTCCGATCTGACGAGGGGAGCCCGATGCCTACCCACGCCATGACCAGCGCCCACCGGGACTTCGCTGCCCGCGCAGCCGAGGGGATCCGGCCTACCTCACCGACGAGC